>NC_141694.1:804788730-805236167 GCF_964263255.1 Lissotriton vulgaris | reverse complement strand
CTCTCTCCCTGGGTATTGCACCGTTACAACGCAACTTTTACAACGGAAGTCTATTACAACGCAACTTTTACAACGCTGGTTCCATTACATCGCAGGCCTTTACAACGCATGACATTACATAGCAGATGCTATTACAACGCATGCCATTACAACGTAAGTATAGGTAAGTATATAATTTTTTTAAATTTTATTTCATATTATTTAATTAATTTAATTAATATTAATTATAAATTAATATATTTATTTATGTTTTTTAATATTATAAATCAAATATATTTATTTAAGTAATTTTAAAAATAAGTATGAGTATAGGAGTATATGTTTTGGGGTACTGAGGTATATGTTTTGGTGTGTTGGGGTATTTTTAGGTTTTAGGGTTGGGTTTGGTTTTTGGGGTACAGGGGTATTTTTAGGTTTTAGGGCTAGGTTTGGTTTTTGGAGTACAGGGGTATTTTTAGGTTTTAGGGCTGGGTTTGGTTTTTGGGGTACAGGGGTATTTTTAGGTTTTAGGGCTAGGTTTGGTTTTTGGGGTACAGGGGTATTTTTAGGTTTTAGGGCTAGGTTTGGTTTTTGGGGTACAGGGGTATTTTTAGGTTTTAGGGCTAGGTTTGGTTTTTGGGGTACAGGGGTATTTTTAGGTTTTAGGGCTGGGTTTGGTTTTTGGGGTACAGGGGTATTTTTAGGTTTTAGGGCTAGGTTTGGTTTTTGGGGTACAGGGGTATTTTTAGGTTTTAGGGCTAGGTTTGGTTTTTAGGGTACAGGGGTATTTTTAGGTTTTAGGGCTGGGTTTGGTTTTTGGGGTACAGGGGTATTTTTAGGTTTTAGGGCTGGGTTTGGTTTTTGGGGTACAGGGGTATTTTTAGGTTTTAGGGCTTGGTTTTGTGTTTTGGGGTACAGGTGTATTTTTAGGGTTCACTTTTTTTAAAAACACGACTTTAAATAAATTAAATTAAATTAAATTAATTATATTATTTACAATTAATAAATTAATTAAATTACATTAATTAAATTAAATTAATTACATTTTTTAAATTACTTACATTTATTAAATTAAATTATATTATTTACAATTTATAAATTAATTAAATTACATTAATTAAATTAAATTAAATTAATTATTTTTTTAAATTAATAAAATTAAATTAATTATATTAAATTAAATTATATTATTTACAATTTATAAATTAATTAAATTACATTAATTAAAATAAATTAAATAAATTAGATTAATTACAATTTTAATATTAATTAAATTACAATAATTAAATTAAATTAAATTATTTGCTTTTTTAAAATTAATTATATTTAAAATAATTAAATTAATAAAATTAACTTAATTACATTTTTTTTAAAAAGATATACTTACCTATACTTACGTTGTAATGGCATGCGTTGTAATAGTATCTGCTATGTAATGACATGCGTTGTAAAGGCATGCATTGTAATGGATCCTGCGTTGTAAAAATTACGATGTAACGGTCTGCGTTGTAAAATAACGCGTTGTAACGTCATACATCCCCTCTCCCTGTCCTCCATCTCTTCTTGAGACAGACCCTTTGAGGACACACTGGATTGGAAAGTGCTTTACCTCCCACCAAATCCACTTCGTCATCCTGCTGCCCTCCAGCATTCTCTCCCTCATTGCTAGTGAACTCTCTCGCTTCTAACCAGGCCTTAAGGGCCTTCTGATACTCCTCCTTCCTAGAGGGACCCACAACAGGGACTGTGAATCGCTTGCAAAAAGACTTTAGCTGTTTGGCAGTGTAGGTTTCTAACCTGTCTTCCTCAAGGATGAGATCCACTGAAGCACTGGATGTTGGCCTACCCATTGTACACATAACTGGCAATTACAATCAACAATAGAAAAAAATCAAACAGTATGTGGTTGCGCCTAGGCCTACACTCACTAGTAGAGTACACTAGTTATTGTATGTGGATCACAAATGCAAGTCCTGATCCTCACCGTTGACCGCCAATGTTAAAAATGTAGATCTCTAGTTGGCAGCAACGGGTGCCGAGGTCCAAATAGGGATCCTTCTTGCTAAGTCAGAGGGTGGGGGCTACAGCCTTTGATAACCCCTACTCAACCCTGTGGTAACGTAGCACGAGCAGACAGGCCTATCTCAGAGGCAGTGTGTGAAGCACTTATGACCATACACAATAAAGCAGGGAAGACACTACAAATGGACACCACAAGCAGTTATAGAAAAATAGTTATATGTATATAGACTGAACACAAGGCTTAAAAGCGCTCAAGGAGCCACAAAGCACATAATTACAGATTCACTTCAAAAGCAATAAAGGCACTCAAAAAGTGTGTGGAACGAACTTAGTTCGAGGCCTGGGTCCACGCGACCCGGTGATGCACAATGAATCTGAGATTTAAAGGGGCACGGCACGCAGCCTCACAAGGAAGCCGCGGTGATGACAGGTGGACTTGCAGCGGCCACAGCTCCCAGCTGTAGTGGTCAGCGGCATGCATTCACGATAATCCTTGGACGGGGCTTAAAGACGGGCACCCAGCGGCACACCCAGGTGATAACAAGATCCTCGAAGTGGTGACTAGTGCGGGCACTCAGCGGCACAGCTCCTCAGCTGCAGTGGCCCACAATAGAGATTACGATGATTCTCATAGGACGGCAAATGCGGGCACTCAGCAGTACAGCTCCTCATCTGCAGCGGCCCACAATAGAGATTGCGATGATTCTCGTAGGACGGCAAATGCGGGCACTCAGCAGCACAGCTCCTCATCTGCAGCGGCTCACAATAGCGGTTGCGATGATTCTCGTAGGACGGCAAATGCGGGCACTCAGCAGCACAGCTCCTCAGCTGCAGCGGCCCACAATAGAAATTGCGATGATTCTCGTAGGACGGCAAATGCGGGCACTCAGCAGCACAGCTCCTCATCTGCAGCGGCTCACAATAGCGGTTGCGATGATTCTCGTAGGACGGCAAATGCGGGCACTCAGCGGCTCAGCTCCTCAGCTGCAGCGTCCCACAATAAAGATTGCGATGATTCTCGTAGGACGGCAAATGCGGGCACTCAGCAGCACAGCTCCTCAGCTGCAGCGGCCCACAATAGAGATTGCGATGATTCTCGTAGGACGGCAAATGCGGGCACTCAGCAGCACAGCTCCTCATCTGCAGCGGCTCACAATAGCGGTTGCGATGATTCTCGTAGGACGGCAAATGCGGGCACTCAGCAGCACAGCTCCTCATCTGCAGCAGCCCACAATAGCGATTGCGATGATTCTCGTAGGACGGCAAATGCGGGCACTCAGCAGCACAGCTCCTCATCTGAAGCGGCCCACAATAGCGATTGCGATGATTCTCGTCTGACGGCAAATGCGGGCACTCAGCGGCACAGCTCCTCAGCTGCAGCGGCCTACAATAGCGATTGTGATGCTTCTCGTCTGATGGCAAATGCGGGCATAACTCCTCAGCTGCAGCAGCCCACAATAGTGATAACAATGACTTTAGTAACACAGGAAAATGCTGGCTCTCTGCGGCAACAGCTCCTCAATTGAGGCGGCCCTCAATACCGATAACACTGACTTTGGTAACACTGGATAATGGGGGCTCTCAGCAACAACAGCTCCTTAGCTGTGGCGGCCCACAATAGCGATACCAATGACTTTCAGCCTGCATTCCCTGCAGTAGAACCAGAGGCTCTGAAATTCTCAATAGAGGCCTCACCTGCGAATAGAATCCCCTTCAAATAGGAATCCGGATGGCTGATGGGTGAAGTCTAATGTCCCTGAGACTTCAGCAGAAGGCAAGCTCAAATCAGGTCGTTGGGTAGTTGCTTCAGCAAGAAGGATGAAAGTTTCAAAGTCCTTTCCCTCTAGTTACACGGACAGAGGTTTGTCTTGACATCCAGAAGTAACACTCTGTGTAGGGATTTTTGCACAAATCTTTATACCCCAAAAGCCTTTGTTCTCAAAAAGTCACAAATCACTGAACCCAGCCAGAACCAGTTTGGTGTCGTCCTGGAGCACTTTATTTACAAGGCTGCATCTTGCCTTTCAGGAAGAGGGGTCTGCCATCAGACGCACAGTGGGAGGTGGAGCCATCATTCACCTTGCCAGGCACAGCCAAGCTCAGATCAAAGGGTCACCCATCCCCATACTCCAACTGCAGATCCTCTATTCAATCCAAGTCGGGCTCAGCTCGCCCTGACCCTCCAAAACCAGACAGCCAATACACATAACAGCAGAGCACACTGGAAGGCTTAGGCTAGAAAATACACACTTTCTAAAAGCGGCATCTTCTAACACAGAACACAGAAATAATCCACACCAAAATATGCACTCTAATATTCGGAGCTCAGACATACTAAATTTGACTTTCCTATCATGTTCCTTGGGTCAATTAGGGAGGGTATGAGCGTTGGCCGTACCCCTTCATGCAGTCGACTGACTTAATGCAGCGACTGTAATGAGTCTGTAACGAATCTACAGGGGGTAAACCAGTTTCTTCTATGTGGGTGCTGGTATGCCAATGAATGGCAACTACCTGGTACAATAAACGGAGAAACGAGGTGCAGTGAGGACGCTGACCCTCACTCTAATGAAATTGCCACCGAGCTATGTAGGGCAATGAAACATGCTGGTTTTAATTGAGCAGGCTCACAGCAAGGAATAAAATAGATTAGCCAGTGTTGCCGAGCTCATTTTTAAACTAGGGTATACCGAATTTCCAAGTCAGATTTCGGTATCTCTGCAGGGTCACTCATAGAATACACATTACACTCTTTGGTTTTTCTTATTCTGCACCATCCACTCTTTATTTATTTTTGACAGTTGGCAGATGCTAATGATGAGATCCTGAGAATGCAGGCGAGTACCAGCTTGTAAAGCTCCCTTGGTGTTACTCCCGGGAGGCTCTGCCAACTTTCCCTCACCTTTTTCTCTCCTTCCCTACTTTTTTGATGTCCTTTTGTACACTGATTGGAGGGTGGACCAGCAGTCACAATACCACTTTTTTTTTTTAAGCTGTGATCCAGGACACGTTGAGGCAGTTGTGAAAACCAGATCCACTGTGGTGACACACTAAGGAGGGTGTCTCTGTCGAGTGATATATTGTGGTTCAATCTCTATACATATAGTTAGAGCAGGTCCCGTGTTGAGTTGCAGTAATTGAGTGGGGGGCGACCTGTTCGGATTCTTACCCCTTTGGCTCCCAGTTGTTGATATCAATTAGGATTATAAGAATTCTTACAGTCAATTTACAATAGGGAGCATTCGCGCTGTGTCACTGAATGGCAGTGGCACAGCGCCCAGAGCATCTAACACTAGCAAACACAGAGGAGACAAAAGCGAAAAATGGAAGGGAGACCCACGCCAATCGTGCCAGGTCTAACAGTGTGCAAGAAATAAATGTTCTTTCCTTTTTTCTAAAAAATAGCACTGACTGGACAATCATTTATTTAGTGATATTATTCTGTGGCAGAAAATTATGATTACTAGCCACGCTGCCTCTCCTAAGTAGGTCCATTGCTTCTCTACTTCGCTACTCTGAGAGTGTCAAGTGCTACAATAGAGTGATTGGTTCCCAGTAACCGGAAATTGTGGATATGTTACTTGTGCAAGCCTCACATCCTGCACAACTATTAATCAAATTTCATACAAACATTCTTTTCCAAACAATAAGAGGTTGAGACATTGAATTTAGCTTTTTCCCCTTTCCTTGATTTATTATTGATTTAAATAGAAAATAAGAAAGAAGATAATATCATTGCTTTTTAAAAAAATGTTTTTGACTTTGAATTTTGCCAAAAAATTACTTTTCATTGTGATCTCAATTGAGAGGATGCAACACAGCAGACAGGGTAAAACTATAGGGATGACATTACTAATTATAATTTTAGTAGTGTTAGTTGTTTCTTTGGTGTGCCTACAGATCCCTGTGGGAAATGTTTCAAGTTATATGAAATATAATCCTAAAAATTGAAACTAATTATGAAAAGGTTAGACAAATGACATCAATGCACGAAGAACATTTAGCTATCGTTTTAAGAATAATACATATAGTAAAATTGTTTGGAAGTATGTGGACATTGTGAAAATTAATTGTTGTTGTGTTGCACTTACCTTTCTGCTACTGCTCGGGAAGGATACATTTATGTGTATTTAGAAGTATCATATGCTTTGCCCTGTAACATGTTTTTTTGTGGCTTTTTTCAATCATGCAGAGTTCTTCTCTTAGAGTATTTATTTATTAATGAGAACGGTACACAAATTAAATATGGTGGGCACTTGCACAAAATAGACATAAAACAAAAAATGGATAAAGATTATTTATGTTCCATGAGTAAGGAAGAGCGTGATTTCATTAGGTAATATAATGGACAGGAGTGAAAGTAGTGAGGAATTTAAAATATCAAAGGGTTGCTTTGAAGACATGAAAGAGGAAAAAGTATTTAGTCTGCCAGGTTTACATCCCAGGTTAAAAGTAGACCACGGATTTTAAACACCCAACACATTTGGTGGGTTTGTATTATCTGCCTTTAGTTCTTCCTAGAATTGATCATATAGATGAAATAGATGAAGAACATGACATGAAAAGAGTAATAAAAAGTTTGGGACAACTGGTTTTCGGTATTTTAGGAGCAATTATTCCTTCAATTGGAGTGGATATAAATGATGCGAAAATTAGATGATTGTCTATAATAGTAAATAGACTTGATATAGGTACAGGAGGGTCCTTTAAGTTAGTAAATTAGTAAATGTGCAAATTATAGCTATAGAGCAATGGTTATGCCGAACCGTATTGCCTTGGAAATTATCTTTGTGAAAAGGCTGAGTTTGTATGGTAATAATGGTATATATATATATATTCAATGAAAAAACCATAGGTTATAGACCATATATAGTTAGGAATTCGCATTTACAAAACCTTATTTTACTCGCACAAAACCATTGAAATTCCATATATAGTTAGTTGCACTAACTATATATCGCGCACCCGCAATCCACTGCTGATGATGTCACATATTACATCATTCATGACATGGTCAGTGACATCACTGATGACATCACTGATGACATCTCAAATGACATCACTGATGACAACTCAAATGATATCAATGATGACATCTCAAATGACATCACTGATGACAACTCAAATGACATCACTGATGACATCTCATTTGTCATCACTGATCACATCACTCATGTGATAATACAATGAACCTCTTCAGACTCTAATATAACCTTACATACACTCAGTATAAACAGACACTCACAGACTGTCACTCATCCATGGACTTACTCACACACCTAGTCAGTCATGCAAAGAATCAATCACACCTCCATTTCCTCAACTATACAGTTATACACATCTTACTTATTCAAACATATAATAACACATATTTACTCTCTTATATAATCCCTGATACAAGCTCACAGTGATCGATACAGCCACTCACACATTCACTGGCTCTTATGTTCAGTTATTTATATATCTCAACTCTCACATGTATTGTGTTTTACATACGTACTTACTTGCACATGTAGCAATGAGAAATCCATTCACTCACCAACACACCCATGCACAGTCAACCGCTCATATAGCTGTTTCCACATGCACTCTTGAACTCATACTCCTAGTGAATCAACTGCTTACACATCTATGCACAGAGTCACGCACCTCCCAGCCACCCACACACACACTCAGCCTCCCATTCAAATATTTGGGCAACCAATCAATAACCCATATGGCTACTCTTATAGCTACTGATCAACACAAGCAGCAGTTTACACAACAACAAACATACTGATGCACGAATTAAGACAGTTTAGTCACTAACCCATGCACTCAGTGAGACACATTTAATCACTCACTCATACAGTCAGTCATGCACCTACTAAATTCTTCATCCAGACACTTATACATCCACTCATTCTTCAATATGTGAAACATATTTTAACTTTACAGAAACATACAGTCACTGGATGTTGTAATCAGTGATGTCATCAGTGATGTCATATGAGATGTCATCAGTGATGTCATCAGTCATGTCATTTGAGATGTCATCAGTGATGTCATCAGTGATGTCACTGACCATGTCATGAATGATGTAATATGTGACATCATCAGCAGTGGATTGCGGGTGCGCGATATATAGTTAGTGCAACTAACTATATATGGAATTTCAATGGTTTTGTGCGAGTAAAATAAGGTTTTGTAAATGCGAATTCCTAACTATATATGGTCTATAACCTATGGTTTTTTCATTGAATTTCAATGGTTTTTTAAATGTAAATTTCTAACTATATATGGTCTATAACCTATGGTTTTTTCAGTGAATTTCATTGGTTTTTTAAAAGCTAACATCTGTAGCTGTAAAATGTATTATTCTTTAAATCCCAAAATATATATAGATATTTATTGATAATTTTTTTTAAATATTTTTTTCTTCGCTTCTAGTTCGCGAACCGGGAAGCTTTCCGTTAGCTCATCTTGATGCCGCGATCTAGTCCGCGAACCGGTCAACGTTACGTTAGCGGAACAGTGACGCGTCGCGGAAGCGCGACATATCACGTTATCGCGTAATGCGTCTAATGACGCGTCGCGTTAGCGCTCCCGGAAGTGCTCCGGACCGCGGTCCAGAAGCGATCTGGGACGCGGCGCGCGCCGCGTAACGTAAGCGGAACAGGTCATGTGACTTGTTTATCAAACTTCTCATTGGTTCATTTCACTTTTGGTTTCCAAATGATGTATGACTAGGTCATGTGACCTAAAAATAACACTTTTCATTGGCTCAGAACTTTTGTTTTCCCCAAATCATGTAAACCCCTCCTTATTTCCTCACTCTGACTTTCATCTTGGTGAGAGAAAGACCATTTATCTGAAGATCCACAATGGCTTCCATTCTTGCTGCAGCTGGTGCACCCCCACCACCACCTCCACCTCCTCATAAGAAGAGAGGACCACCTAGACAAATTATGACTAACAGAGAGGAGGAAGATGAGGAAGAAGAAGAAGAGGAGACAGAGGAACAACAATTTGTTGATGAGTTGCCCCGGGTTTCCAAACGAAAATCCAGTTTCATATGGCAGTTTTTCACCATCCCTCCTGGAACAAAGAAAGTGAATGCAAAATATGCCACCTGCCTCATCTGTGATCACACATTGTCGAGAGGCACAGAAAAGAAGTACAGTATGGGGAACTATACAATGCATCGTCACATGAGCAGGTGGCATCCCTTGAACTACAGCCGGGCTGAGTTAAGGGATCTTGTAGACAATCCGACGGCAACTCCTGTGGCAAGATCTACATCCACATTGTCTTTGACGGGAAGAGAGGCACAAGAGACTGTGCCAAACATCCAACCTAACTTCCAGCACATAAAGTTATCTTGTGTTTACTGTGGTGAAATGCTGTCATATGGCAACATGAGTGTCAACCTCATGAACATTGCATATGAAAATCATAAATGCCCTAATGCACCCAAAAAGTAATTTTCTTTTTTTTGCTCCAGTTGAGCCGTTTTGAAAGCCTGTTTTTTGTTGTCTCCCCTCCATAAAAAAAACAAAAAAAACATAAAACAGTTCTAAAAATACAAAAAAATCAAAAAATGTTCAAAAAATAAAAAAAAAATATAAAACACCAAAAACAAAAAAAAACAGTTCTTTTCAGAACTACCTCCCCTTTCAAACAAAATTGCTAGAATGTTTATCACTCTGGCAAGCTCTATTTCTTTTGGTTCGCTTCAAGTTCGCTGACCGGTTCGCGAACTTTAAGCGAACTAAAAAAATATTTTTTTAAAAAAAAGAAGAGTTAGTATAAGGGAAGTAATCAGAGAATAATGTAAAAAGAAAGACAGCTAGAGAGAGTAAATGAGAGATAGTGTCAATGACATCATCAGCAGTGCATTGCGGGTAAAAAGAGTGGAAAACATTTACCTTATAATTCTTGTTACCTTTTTTAAATATTTTTTCATACTTTCAATCTGTAAAACAAAGAACAAACATTTCAAAAAATATTAAAACATGTATTTAAAAATTAGAAAAGACAAGGGAAAAGGTTCAAAAACAAACAGTTTTTCAACAACTTTGACATTTACAGAAGTCTCTGCTTCTCTACGTTCACTACACAATCCTAAAGATATATATTCGAAAGAAACTGTATCTTGATGTTGCTGAACTGAGGCCTATTTTGGAACATGATGTTTTTCTTGCACTGCTAATGTCTCACAATAGTGATGCAATAGCAGCGCAAAAAAGATGTAAAGCCATAAAAAAATTGTGTCTAACATTGTAAATGATTGTTTTAGGATGCAAATAAGATGTGTGCTTTCAAGAGCTTTCTTTGAGGTGAGGCCTCTTTTTTTTATAAAAAAAAAAACACTACCCAGAAGTACAGCACTCTAAGCATTAAAATTGATATTTACAGAACTCAGCTTACCCATATGTACCACACATTTCTAAATGTATATCATAAGGACAAAAAGCATAACATTAATTATACATGTTAAATGGTTTATTTTTGCTGTTCTCAGAATGTATCAAATTTCACTTAAATCAGTGACTTGAAGGTATTCATCATGTAACAGCGGGGAAAAAAAAACACAATCAAAATGACTGTGTTTAAAAAACCCATACAACCTAAGAAATCTGATTTCAAAACTTCTTAAAATTAACTTACTTTCAATGACGTCGAAGGATCTCCTATAAACAGCATCCACTCTGTTGTGCTTTAAATATTTTCAGCCCGCCACTTTCTGAAAGAAAACCTCCATCGATACGTGAAATATGTTACATAGAAAAAAAACTTCTCTCATTATATCACATGTTTCCACTAGGCCAAATCATGTTGCCGCGATTCGCAAATCTTGTAATTCTTCCAATCAAATCCCGACATTTTCTATTTTCGCAACTTTCAAAAATAAAATATTTGAGATTATTTTCACAATCCTGGACTACTAATATCTTACTCTTCTTTGTCACTCATGTTCTCCTTTTCCTATGACACTGATACTGCTTACTATGAAGCAGACTTACTTGCATCAGGTTTATATAGTTGAATTTTTAATCGAGACAGCATTGCAGACTTACATTCCCTCTACTTAAAATTTTGGTTTTAAAAACACCAGGTAAGAATTTTTAAGGTCAAACGGCAATTTTTTTTTGAACGTTACAACAGAATCATTACAGAATGACCAGCCGTTTCCAGACTTTAAGTAAGCTGTATAATGTCCTGATGTAGTTGATGAACCATCGTGATAGATAATTGCTACAGTAACAAAAGTCCTCCCTGATATTGACAGCTGAGAAGCCACAAAATTTTTTATTAAAGTTGACAATTTTGTTCCATCAGGCCTACATCGTTGCATCATTAAAATGACATACTGGCCATATCTACGTATAAATAATGTTGACATCATATCACATTTACATTGACTACACTCCATGTTGTGATCCGCTGCATTTACTAGCTTATTAAAGGAGACTGATTTACTGTCTGGCAAAGTTAAATATATAAATCTTTCTGAGTCTACACTAGTAGTACTTGATACCATACAGTTCTCGCAGTCATGCTGCCATTGATAAGAAAGCCCAAACAGGTGATCTACATCTACACCCTCAACTTGCAATATATCAAGCATATACATTAAAAACTCCTGACAATCTTGCTGATTATTTTCAGAGAAGTCTGTTTGACCTGAACATTCATCTAACAGATAACGAACTTCAGACACACTTTCTACTTTTGTTCGATCAGTGCTACATTTCTCGAAAACAGAATTCAACAAACAGCATAAAATTTGTTCAGAATTCAACAGAATCTGTTCTTTTAAACTCTCTAGTGAAAAGAGAACATTAACCACTACATTTGCATAGCAGTTGACACCAGAACTGTTTTCAAATTGAAAACCGACAACATCTTCAACAGAATCCACTTTATTTCTGCTAACAACTTTCGGTTCATTGACTTTTAGTCTTTTTGCAACAACCTCCCTACTATTACTACTATTTCTACGTTTCCGGCCTACCACACGTTTCTCAAACAAAGGATATTGAGGCAAATGTGGCGCATACTCTCTTCTTAACCTATTGTATTCCTTAACACAATCTAGATCCGCACAAATGTTTGTGACATCACAGTCAATCAAGTACAATCCCGATAAAGTTCTAACTCGCGACAATGCCACATATGCCATACCCTCCTTGAACACTGAACTGCCAATATTCACCAATGCACAGTCTACACTTAAACCTTGCGATTTATGGATTGTCACCGCAT
Organism: Lissotriton vulgaris; assembly: GCF_964263255.1. Taxonomy (NCBI): domain Eukaryota; kingdom Metazoa; phylum Chordata; class Amphibia; order Caudata; family Salamandridae; genus Lissotriton; species Lissotriton vulgaris. The sequence goes on along the minus strand of NC_141694.1, from coordinate 805,223,918 downwards.
ATGCCAAGCAAACAGGAAACTGTTTACGGCGAACATATAAGTCTTTAACAAGCAAAAACCTAGCAGAACAACGAGCAATTTTCTGTACTTCCTCAATACCATCAAATTTAATTCTTAAAAATTCTATTCCATCTCTATTTCTGTATTTCTCAAAATCAACAACATTACCCATTGATCCATTTACCAGACCTCTTTCTACATGTAAATTCCGTCTCAAAATGATTCGGCAATTTAAACACACATTCAGAGTCTTTTCAAAACCCGCTGTCTTAGATATAGTCTTCTCTAATGAATCCAATTTTGATTTCAAATTATCTGACAAAATAATTGTTGATCCCATATGCTCTAATTTGTCGATAGCTTCAAGTTTCACAATCTCTTGCTTTTCTAAATTCAACATTTTGTTGTTGAAGATGGCACATTCTGCAAGAGTTGGCATGAGACATATCCCGGATTTCTTCTCAGTAATTTTCTGAAAAATATTCTCAGGCACAATCTCTTGTTTGGGATACAAATTTGACAGTAACCGTGCATTTAAAGCTTCTTTCCCATACTCGGTCACTTTTCCAATTCTAATATCTTGTAGAATATTCTTGTAATCTTCATCCTTTGCCTGACGCATATTTTGATGCAGTTCTGCATAATTGAAGTTTAACCATATATTGACGTTGCCAATGCTCCCTAGGCACTTCCTGGTATCTTCATGCGTGAGTATTTTGAACACAGGTTGACCTTTTACTGGTGTCAGCTGTAGAAGATCTCCGAAAACAATAATGTGTTTCCCACCAAATAAGACATCATATTCAGTTTTAAGTACTTCTTGCATTCTCAAATGCACAAAGGCAAGCATGACATTGGAAACCATGCTTACTTCGTCAATGATAAGTAGTTTCATTTTCCTCAAGACTCTTGAAACTTCACAGCAAGCATCTCCAGATAACTTGTTGTATTGTAATTTGTTGTCATGCTCCACCGGCAGCATCAATAGACGATGCAAAGTAATACCTTTAATATTATGTGCTGCCAGTCCAGTAGGAGCGGTGACAACACAAGACAGCGATGACTCAGTCCTTTCCTGCAAATAACAAGAGATTGCTTTAATGAGGAAACTTTTTCCAGTTCCCGCTTCTCCACTCACGTACAGTCGGACAGGCTTCAACGACGTACACGAGCACTCTTTCTTCTCATGACTTAATCCGTGCTCAATTTCCTTGGTAACTTCATCATATATTTTCCTCTGCTCAACGTTGAGTTGTTTTTCCAAGTCTTGTAAGTTAACTGAATCCTCCTGAGCATGTGCCATGGCTCTTTCTACTTCATTCATAGCAGTGGCAGCTTCATTTTCGATAATAGGTCCTCCAAGTGGATCTTGACTCAATGAAACAGAACTCTGACTGTCCTGAGAACTGTCTCTGGCAATCTCGGCTGCAATCGTTGCTTCCTGCTCAATTTCCAAAGTTAGCATTTCTTGATATTTAGAAAAAGCAGGACATTCTATGGACTCCTTGGCTGCATTGAAAGAGTCTTCGTAACAGAGGAAATCTCCAAGCAGTTCCTCTTCTGCACGCCAAGGCTTGAAAAGTTGCAAAAGTGCTAAATAGAAAAACTCCTTTTTTTCTGGAGATTCGCCACTTAATTTTCGATGGTTTACTAATTGGCATTTTCTTTGCTTGACCAGGCATCCCTCACTTCCAATTACAGCATACACTCCTTTCTCAATATCTTCTTTGATGTTCCTCTTGAATATATAATTTTGGAGAACCTCATATAGACAAACATTCTCAAGGTGACTGCTTCGATTTGGATAATATGTATCCAACATGTTGGTCTTCAAAATGTCGGTACTGTTTGGTTCCTTTACTGCCAAATACTCAATTTCCCGAACAGGTTTTAGAACTCGATTTCGCGTTGCAGCAAGACCAAGACTCGCCCAAACGAGACTCCTGGATTTGGCATAGAGACTTGCTGAAGACAATCGATCAGAACATTCGTAAGCTCCGATTTCTCGATGCGACAACATCTTCAGACTGAAACTGTACAACTTCTTGCTGAGGCTCTTTTCATGGGAAATGTCCTCCCACATATCCTTCAGTTCGGTCTTTTCTTTTTTGGTGATGTAAGATGTCACATACCGAGCCACTGCCATACAGTTGTCAGCCACAAACTGTATATCCATGTTCGCATTCCACATGGACAAAATCACTGGGTTGTAGTCATTGATGTACTTGGACTCTTCGTTCCTTTTCAAATTGTATGTATTCTTGGGTGATTTCCTCGTCACATTATGTCGCAGCGAAGACATCAAACTGTTCACTCTTCCTTTAGAAATCACCGGTCGTGGAAAGTTGAAACGACATTTGGTGTAGAACTTGTCCTTGTTTCTGAATTTACGACGACAGTACTTCCCACAACGATGGCTTTGGAAACGTAGAACTTGTTCTCTTAGACTTTTCTTCTCCGTTGCGTTTGGAACAGCACATGTAGAATACTGTTCGATGAAATTCATCACTAAGTCATCCGGATCTGTTCCAAATTTAGGTGCATCCTTGATCCACAGCAACATATGTATATGAGGGGCACCTCTTGCTTGATACTCCTTTCTCCAGAAGAAATCCAACACCTCTCCAAGAGGTGGATTCTTTTTATTTGTGATGAAAGACATCATAGCTTCAAATCTATGATTGAAGTACCTGCATACATTCACAGGATCCAAAGAACACAGTTCTCCAGGTGTCTTGAATTCAATGTTTTCAATATTTCCATTTGCCTCTCGTAGAAATTCAAGTAAGTCATCCCAGCCATACTCAGCACAGCTCAGAGTGAGGAACCATGTCGGAGTTCCTAAGTTCCTCAGCATACATTTTAAATCACCATGACGACGGTACCAGTACTCATTAGTACCACGCTGACACGCCATGAGATTAATTAAGTGAGAATCCAAAATACTGTCTTGGACATTGACTTTATGCATAAAGTCACTTGCCGAGATGTTTCGCATCTGTATACCACTTTTTAAGATGTGGTTCACTGCATATGAAAGTCCAGACAGATCGCTTTCAAACAGGAGATGAAACAAATAGGGAATGCATTGCCGAAACCTAGGATCTTCTGCATACAATCGTAAAGTCCGGTATTCAGACGCAGGAATTTCACGAGGTCGCTCATCATATCTTCCTCCTTGACCTGTGGGAAATAGCTGTGGGAAACACCGAGCTTCCAAACTTTCCTCCCAAACACTAATGGGACTCCCTTTGGCTTGTTTCATTTGAAACAACTCAATAGCATTCCCCATGACTTCCTTGGAATGCAAAGGATGAACACTATAATGTTCATATATTTCTTCACTTTTAGAGGCCTCTAGTTTCTCAATTTGGCCAGCACACAAATCGCTATCCTCTTCATCACTTACTTCCTCTTCTGCAACATATACATTCTTATAGTACTTATTATTTTTCTTCAAATACACTGTTGCCTTTTTGACTTTCCTAACATCCACTAAATCTTGCCATATTTTCTTATTCTTTGTCGGAACCCCATTAACCAAGATAACCAGAGGTTCCTCTTCCACTTTTTCTATTCCAATTGTGTTAATGTTTTTGTTCAAATCTAGAGGCAAATAAACAACTCTTCCCTTTAATCCTCTCTGTAAATCTGCTGGAGGCAACTTCCCTGTCTTTGGCTCCATTCTTACAATAGCCTGAAAGGGATGGATACTTTGAATCAAAATAGATTCATAAGTATTTAAATCCTTCAATTCAGAAGGAATCTCAACCAATACCAGATTATTATGAACTGCCCTAGCAGGCATCTGGTTTTGGTTTAATTTATTACAACAATAAGTACACACACGTTGATCCGATCCCAAATCAAAATAATTTTCTACCATCAAGTATGTGGCTAAATCCTTCCATTCACTATTATTTTCCCTTTCACTTTTTGCATATAAATCCACTACCTTAGTCTGATTCTTATAATAAGTGCGTCGACAACATACACAAGTGAAATTAGGCCTCTCACTTGATTTCATCTGAAACGTGGCAATTTCCTTCTGAAAATTATCTGTACTGGAAACCTGTACATTATCTTCCACATTACCCTCTACTTCAGGGTCAATTTGAACATTCTCATCTTTACTACCAAAGTAACAAAACTCAATTTCTTCACAAAGATTCTTCACATCTATTTCAGAACCATGCAAAAGAGCAGCACATAACTGTTTAAGCATAATTGCTGGACTCTTAGCATAATACAACATTCTCACTAAATTTCTCACTTTATTATGATGCACTGCTAGCATCCTGAAATGATGAAAAACACTCTGGCATACTCTCCTGGAAAGACAAGCCAGTGAATGACCACGCAAACCTGTCATTTGTCTCACTCTGCAAGGATCTAAATTTTGCAACAACTTCATTTTCTGCTTCAAACTTTTCTTATTAAATGTCCGTATAAAATCACAAAGCAAATTGATGGAAACCTGTCGCACACTGCAAACTGAACTACACTTCCAAATGTACACAGGACCCTTAGGACGTCTTCCTAAAACCTCATCACTTAGCGCCTCTTCTGTCTCTGTTGTCACAAGTTGTTCTTTTTCAACTGGACAACCATCCTTCACTTCATAAGCTCGACCATTGATGTCAACTGCATGCACCAAATCATTATCCTGAAAATAAGTCTCTTCATTAAAAAATGCCTCAGAACTTGAACTATGCATCCATTCTCCAGAAAAAACTTCACAAAAGTTAGTACGATTTACTACTCTCTTCCATCTACTTTTTGTTTTGAAATCAGAAATTACCTTGCTTAGTTTCCTAATTCTATTAATTACCAAAATAAACAACTTTCGCTTGATTTCAAAAGCATGATCAATAATTTTCTCTACATTTTTCTTCTTCCTATAAAATGCCGCTTTCTGTTGGCCTTTCTTTTTAATATTTTTCAATAAATTAACTAATATCCTATTACGGAACATTCGTTGTCGAATGTCCCTAAACTGTTGTTTCCTTCTACTATCATGCACAGAGTTATCTCTTCCTCTACCAGTAACATTTGTGATGTGTCTCTCCTTTCCATTTAAATTACGTTTTTTTTTGTGAACAGACACATTTTTTTGTGCAAAATTTTTTTTACTACAAATATTTCTTAAGAATGATTTCGTGCTCTTACCCGGCCCTTTCTTGGTGTTTTGACAAGTATTTGGGGAAGAGGACTGCTGCAATAAAACATCATCCTGCTGTCTTTGACGTTTTCTAGCCTTTCGTATTCGACTTCTGGAAGGCATTTTCCAAACTATGAAAGAATCTGCAGTTGAATCTGTGAAAAAATATAATATAAAATGTTATTAACCACTATTACCAAACAGTAAATAAATAACAGTCATCTAAAACTTAATGCCGTACTAATTATTTAACATAGCAAATATTTTCCACCAGCACTGCATCACAAAAATGACACTCAATGGTACAAAACAGGCATACAACACTCATAAATCACTCCCTAATATTTTAAATCATTAATTCAGGATGACGATAAGATGTAGCCTATCTAAAGGTTTGTTTAGGCCCAGATCTTTGGACTGGGGTGAATGTGTGTCATTGATCCACATTCAGTCCATCACCTGTTTTGTTTATTTGAGGTGAGGCCAACACATGGTTGCAGATAAGATTTTCACTGAAAAAAAACCAAGGTAAAAAAACATGTGAAGGCCTACCAATGAAGTAAATCATTAAATGAAAACCAATACATTTCTGGGAATATGCACTACTAGTGCTTCATAAGATGTTTTGGGTCATATTTATAAGTTATTTGAGTATCTAGTATGCTATTTTACATTCTTCATGGTGCAAATTTATTGTAAATACGCTCCCACCTGCGGTTGGCAAATTTAGATTTTGATTATGGGAGTTAGATAGGCATGTTAATAATTTCCCAAAAATGGTATATAACCCCAAACAACCTTTGTAGCAAATGCTCTTAGCCATGTTATCCACCTCCCATTGGATAACATGGCTAAGAAGTGCTTGCAAATGTGATAAAAAAAGGCCTGCAATGCATGAATATCGCAGAAAAATCAGCGATATTCATGCATTTTCCAGCAAATGCTCTTAGCCATGTTATCCACTTCCTATTAAATAACATGGCTAAGAACTGCTCAGGGCACCATGAGGAACGCTTTCCATTTAAAAAGGGAAAAATAACATCAAAGACACTAAAATGCCTTCTAAATATGAACCCAAACAACCTATGAAGCAATGTGGAAAAAACTGCCGCAATGCATGAATATAGCAGAAAAATCAGCGACATTCATGCATTTTCCAGCAAATGCTCTTAGCCATGTTATCCACTTCCTATTAAATAACATGGCTAAGAACTGCTCAGGGCACCATGAGGAACGCTTTCCATTTAAAAAGGGAAAAATAACATCAAAGACACTAAAATGCCTCCTAAATATGAACCCAAACAACCTATGAAGCAATGTGAAAAAAAACGGCCACAATGCAAGAATATAGCAGAAAAATCAGCGATATTCATGCATTTTCCAGCAAATGCTATTAGCCATGTTATCCACTTCCTATTAAATAACATGGCTAAGAACTGCTCAGGGCCCCATGAGGAACGCTTTCCATTTAAAAAGGGAAAAATAACTTCAAAGACACTAAAATGCCTTCTAAATATGACCCCAAACAACCTATGAAGCTCTAACAGTACATATCCTGAAATTTAATTCATTTCAAAATTCGTTTTTAAACACAGCATATAAATCAATTGTATACCTGCATTCATGAAGAAATAACTAAAAATGTCCTTGAGACACATGAAAGTGTTTTCTGGAATGCCCTAGCACCATTTTTGGGACACTATTAACATGGCTAGGTAACTCCCATAACATCATTTTCTCCTTAAATCATACTATTCTCTATCTAAATTAAATAAATCTTTTCTCACCTTAGCAAATATTTTTTGAGTTTTGAAAACAGTCTCAGAAATACACCAAATTGTCTTCAGCAGAAGAAAAAGGATGCACTCCAAAGGCTGCAGCTATTGAAAGCACAGAAATACAGATATTCTTTTCACATATCTCTCATATTAGCCAATCATACCTCTTCCCTCACTTTTTTCAAATCAAAACCCTTCCCCCCTCTGCCCTGTCTGCCTTGTTTCCATAGCAACCACCTCCTGGAAGACCTCTCATGTTTCCAAATTCACAAAACAATGTTTCAATTGAACTCTGAACTCTCAGTGCACCTGCGTATCCAGTGCAATCTTTCATTAATTGTTTCTTCCTTGACCATTCAAATTACATCTTTCAAAGAACACATCCATGCACCCTAACTTTCTGTTTTCAGAAATGGAAATGCACCAATCACTGCTAATGAATCATTAGCATAGTAAAACCACAGTTTTTTTTCTTTAGAAACTCCTACTGTTTCAACTGCCCTTTCATTACCACACTTCATCTGACTGCAGAACAACCTTCTTCCACCATGTTTAACGTCTGGATTGTTGGACATAGTTACATCCACTGGGCTCAAAGGTATGCTGAGAGCAGAAATTTACACAACCTCAATTTACAAGATGTGGAAATTAACTGGTTGGGCCAAAGAGGATTAAAATGTCACCAATTGATTCCATTGGTGAAAACCTTTATGCATTTGCCAAAACCTGACCTGTTAATAGTGCACTGTGGAGGTAATGATTTGGGCACTTTGACAGGGGTAGGTCTGGAAATGCTATTAAAGGACACCTTGGAGCAATTAATGGCACTTTTTCCTCAAACTGCCTTGGTATATTCCAATATATGCCAAAGACAGAAATGGAGGTGGTCCAACCAATTTTGTCCACAAATTGAGAAAGCGAGGAAGCATGTAAACAAATCTGTTTCAGCTTACATGAGAGACCATGGAATGGGCTCTCTGTACAACAACAACTTGCGTTACTACATGCAAGATATCTACAGAGGAGATGGAGTTCACTTCTCAGATGAGGGCAACAGAATTTTCATTCTGAATTTAAGACTGTGCATTGGTACCTACTTATAAGTACCTAAATGTACCATAAACCCAAAAGCTCTTCTCAGAGCTACCCTACATCTGATCACTCACAATTATTATTTTTCTCTAACTTTTTTCACTAATTTTCCACAAAATTCGCTCCCCGGAGCGCTACCCGGTTCGCTAACCGAAAGCTAACCTCGCGGAATTTTTTAAAAAAAATTTTTTTTTCCCGCACATATAAGCCTCCTCAGCCACGCTCAGAAAACCTAGGGGGTCAAGATAAGTCTACCATGACCCCTTCTACCCATTCTAAACATTATTTGCCCTCCATCTTGTATCTTAATGCGGACGAAACACAAAATGGTGGACTCCCGTGACGCTTAAGGTTCGCTAACCGGGCAGCTTCCCGGAAAGCGGTCCTAAAAAAAGGCGGGAAAGTAATTTACAGAAAAACGACTAGAGACACTCTCATCAAATATAGATTAGCTCATACTACATAACAATCCCTTCCATTCTCACAAATTTCATTGAAATTCCATTTAGCCATTTAGCCTGTAGACCTCTCCAAGTACCGTGAGGTAAATTACTTCACAAAACACATCTGAATTGTTGGAATTGACAACCAATGAAAATGTTACTTTCATTTTCTACTTTTATTACCTGACATTTGATTGGTTATATACCTGTATATATATAAAGGGAGAGAAGGAAACACAGCCATTTTGACTACTACTTCTTGTTGTACCTCCTATTTCAAAAGCTTCAAAAAACTTCAACTTCTTTGTGAAGGTAAGTTATAATTTAATATATTGTGCACTATGACTTAATATAGTAGACTTTTTCTGCTAGATATACACTATCCCTCTGTAGTAGTAATGTATTTAGATAGACTTCTCTGTTATAGTTATCAATGGAGTAAGGCTTGTCTTGGTTAAATCACATACACTTTTTTATAGTCCTATTTCCACTCTCATACTATACACTGCCAAAAGATAAATTCACTGATAAAAACTGCCTATCTAAAATTAATCCCAACAGTGCCCTATCTCTACTAATATATATTTTCTTATTCAAAATTTCAGGCAAAATGGAAGGCGAACAACAAGTTTCATTTTCGATTGAACTGAAGGAGAACAGCCAAGACAAACTTGATGACTTTATGGATGACAGTAGAGACCACGAACTTCTACAATGTGTTGAAGCAGTAGACAACTTGCTTCAAAATGAAAAACAATTACACCCTATAATAAATTATGACATTTCTGACAATGAAATGTTAGAAAATTTAATAAAATATGAAACATCATAAAAAAAAAATAAACAAAGAAAACAAAAAAAAACAAGAAAAACAACAAACAATTAACATACAGTATTAGAAAAGTCTTTCATTCTTTTATCCATAAAGTTCGCTGCCCAGAAAGCTATCCGGTTCGCGAACTTGGCGCTTACCACGCAAAAAAAAATTTTTTTTTTTTGGACCCTCTAGGCCCTTTTAAAACCTCCACATAAAACCTAGGGGGTCAACGAGGATCTACTATGCCCCCTTATGGTAATTTCCCCCTTTGTTTTGGCCTCCTCTTGTCTCTCGATCCTACCGAGAGACAAGATGGCGGCCGCTCCGGACTGTTTAGAATGTTGACAGACACCGGAGGGCCAATCAGCTTCTCATCGCAAAGTTCCGTTACGCGAAAGGTTCGCTAACCGGATAGCTGCCCGGAGCGCTGTTACAGATATATATCTTGATTTAAACGTTAATTTCTCAAAATCCATTGAAGCACATATATTGAGACCTAGCAAAGGCACATCGGGCTAACAGTCCCTACAATTTTGCCAAATTTCGTGAAAATCCATTCAGCCGTTCGGGCTAAAAGTGAGTCCAACCGCCCTATGGAAAATAACATGGGAAAAACGCGTTTTGGGACCCCCCTTTTTTCTCGGCCCCCCCTTGACGAACCCCCCCCAAATTTCCAGGAGCTGCTCAGAAACAAAATGTGCCATTTTCCTGAAAATTTCAGCCAATTCCGTCCACAAACGCCAAAGTTATTAGGCATAGAATTTTCAAAAGTCCCATAGAGAAAAAATCCTAACTATATATACCTACTGGCGACCGCCAGTAGGTAATATATATATATATATATATATATATATATATATATATATATATATATATATATATATATATGTATTACCTACTGGCGGTCGCCAGTAGGTATATATAGTTAGGATTTTTTCTCTATGGGATTTTTGAAAATTCTATGTCTAATAACTTTGGCGTTTGTGGACGGAATTGGCTGAAATGTTCAGGAAAATGGAACATTTTGTGTCTGAGCAGCCCCTGACAATTTGGGGGGGTTTCATCAAGGGGGGGCTGAGAAAAAAGGGGGGTCCCAAAACGCGTTTTTCCCATGTTAATTTCCATAGGGCGGTTGGCCTCACTTTTAGCTCGAACGGCTGAATGGATTTGCACGAAACTTGGCAAAATTGTAGGGACTGTTAGCCCGATGTGCCTTTGCTAGGTCTCAATATATGTGCTCCAGTGGATTTTGAGTAATTTAGGTTCAAAAAAAGATATATATCTGGGCGGAGCCTAACCACACATCTGATCTGATTGGCTGTCAGCACTTCAACCAAGAAGTGTTGGCAGCCATCTTGGGACCAATATACATGATAGCACCTCATTAAAAAGCATTGTAGTTAATAGAGGGTTTTAGGACTTTAGTTACATTATAAATCATTTGTTGATGGTACCATACTCGTTTTAGGAATTGTGGTGGGTTCTAAGGTGATTTTACCATGTGAAAAAACCTTCTGCTGTGATATCATGAATATTGTTTGAAAGAAAACTAATATCTCATGATTTTCCCACAGTGGTTTGGAAGGGGATCTATAAGCTAAACTGAAAGCATATTTTCTGTAAATTCACATTATCTTTCTCAGTCATGTGAAAATGAAGTCTGACATTCTCAGTAAAACATGTACATCCAACAAGGACAGAGACTGTCAGTTGATTCCTTTGTGTTCTACTGCAGCCTCCTAGAGTGTTCTAAAGAACAACTAGAGCGCTAACAGTCCTACTTATTACAAAGGTATAGCACACCTGAAGCCATCTTGATTGGAATAAAGTGGTAACTCTTAAAACATTTAATTTAAAAAGAAACAACATGAGGGGGTATATTTTGCCATAGAAAGTATGATTAGTGCTGCAGAATAAAAAATTAGGGCACATTTTGAGTGACTTCTCAAATCCTTTTCTATTTCATTAAAACATTCTGACATGCAGTCTCCCAAAATGGCCACCAGAGACAAAAGAGCCCAAATGTAGCCCAAATATCACCCAGATGTAGCCCAAGTATAGCCCAATGACAGAATGTCCCAGAGTGTTCTAAAGAACAACTAGAGCGCTAACAGTCCTACTTATTACAAAGGTATAGCACACCTGGAGCCATCGTGATGGGAATAAAGTGGTAACTCTTAAAACATATAATTTAAAAAGGAACAAAATGAGGGGGTATATTATGCAATAGAAGGTATTATTAGTGCTGCAGAAAGAAAAATTAGGGCACATTTTGAGTGACTTTTCAAATCCTCTTCTATTTCATTAAAAAATTCTGACATGCAGTCTCCCAAAATGGCCACCAGAGACAAAAGAGCCCAAATGTAGCCCAAATATCACCCAGATGTAGCCCAAGTATAGCCCAATGACAGAATGTCCCAGAGTGTTCTAAAGAACAACTAGAGCGCTAACAGTCCTACTTATTACAAAGGTATGGCACACCTGAAGCCATCTTGATTGGAATAAAGTGGTAACTCTTAAAACATTTAATTTAAAAAGGAACAAAATGAGGGGGTATATTTTGCCATATGAATTATGATTAGTGCTGCAGAAAGAAAAATTAGGGCACATTTTGAGTGACTTCTCAAACCCTCTTCAATTTCATTAAAAAATTCTGACATACAGTCTCCCATGATGGCCACCAGAGACAAAAGAGCCTAAATGTAGCCCAAATATCACCCAGATGTACCCCAAGTATAGCCCAATGACAGAATGTCCCAGAGTGTTCTAAAGAACAACTAGAGCGCTAACAGTCTTACTTATGACAAAAGTATGGCACACCAGAAGCCATCTTGATTGGAATGAAGTGGTAAGTCTGAAAACACTCAATTTAAAAAGGAACAACATGAGGGGGTTAATTTTGCCATAGAAAGTATGATTAGTGCTTCAGAAAGAAAAAATAGGGATCATTTTGAGTGACTTCTCAAATCCTCTTCTATTTCATTAAAAAAATTCTGACATGCAGACTGAAACATGCACTTTGAATACCAGCAGCAGACGTCCCTGGTGAGCAGTAGCTTTACTACAGTGATCTAATGTGCAACTAGAGTGCTAACATTCAGAATTTATGGCAAATGTGTGACACATCTGAATGCCTTCTTGATGGAACCAAAGTAAACAAGCATTGAAAATGCAATAGATCTCGCCCTCGTTTAAGTTAAAGCCATTCTGTTTGTAATGAGGTGGCTTTTTAGCTTTGCTTTTATTAGTGTTTTTTCAACTTTCATGTAAATAACATGCATCTGTATGCATATAAGTATATGTATGCATGCATTTATGTTTGTATTTATATAGATATACAGATGATATATGTTTATATATGTATGTATATATATATATTCACTGAAAAAACCATAGGTTATAGACCATATATAGTTAGGAATTAGCATTTACAAAACCTTGAAAATTCACTGAAAAAAACCATAGGTTATAGACCATATATAGTTAGGAATTAGCATTTACAAAACCTTGAAAATTCACTGAAAAAACCATAGGTTATAGACCATATATAGTTAGGAATTCGCATTTACAAAACCTTATTTTACTCACACAAAACCATTGAAATTCCATATATAGTTAGTTGCACTAACTATATATCGCGCACCCGCAATCCACTGCTGATGATGTCACATATTACATCATTCATGACATGGTCAGTGACATCACTGATGACATCTCAAATAACATCACTGATGACATCACTGATGACAACATCCAGTGACTGTATGTTTCTGTAAAGTTAAAATATGTCTTACATATTGAAGAATGAGTGGATGTATAAGTGTCTGGATGAAGGATTTAGTAGGTGCATGACTGACTGTATGAGTGAGTGATTAAATGTGTCTCACTGAGTGCATGGGTTAGTGACTAAACTGTCTTAATTTGTGCATCATTATGTCTGTTGTTCTGTAAACTGTTGCATGTGTTGATAAGTAGCTATATGAGTAACTATATGGGTTATTGATTGGTTGCCCAAGTATTTGTATGGGAGACTGAGTGTGTGTGTGGGTGGCTGGGAGGTGTATGACTCTGTGCATAGATGTGTGAGCAGTTGATTCACTAGATGTATGGTTTCAAAAGTGCATGTGGAAACAGCTGTATGGGCGGTTGACTGTGTGCATGAGTGTATTGGTGAGTGAATGGATATCTCAGTGCTACATGTCAAAGTAAGTACATATGTAAAACACAGTACATGTGAGAGTTGACATATATAAATAACTGTGCATAAGAGCCAGTGAATGTGTGAGTGGCTGTATGAATCATTGTGAACTTGTATCAGGGATTGTATAAGAGAGTAAATATGTGTTAGTATATGTTTGAATAAGTAAAGTTTGTATAACTGTATAGTTGAGGAAATGGAGGTGTGATTGATTCTTTGCATGACTGACTAGGTGTGTGAGTAACTCCATGGATGAGTGACAGTCTGTGAGTGTCTGTTTACACTGATTGTATCTAAGGTTATATTAGAGTCTGAAGAGGTTCATCGTATTATCACATGAATGAATCGCATTTTTGGAATTCGCTAAAAATAGCGATTTTCCAAAAATGCTTGATGCATCCCAGAAACCAATTTAGGAAGTGCAAACGGACGAATTTTGCGATTCGCACCGTTTGCACTTCCTAAAAAGGTTGATGCATCTAGGAGAATATCTCTAATAAAATACCTTTGAAAGGTTTCTATCCCTGTGGCCAATGTAAAGCCTGCAAAATTAGTAAAAGAACTACAACATATACCATCCCAGGCCTTAAACTTCCCAAACATATCACTAAATTTCTGACTTGCACAACACCATTTGCAATCTACTGCTTGGTGTGTCCCTGTGGATTGAGATACGTCGGCAGCACGATTAACCCAGTAAAATTACGTATATTGGAACATATGCGTGCAATTAATAACACCGATGAATCCTACCCTGTGGCCAGACATTTTAATAAACTGCATGGGCACAATAGGGATCTATTGGCCTACTTTTGTCTGGATAGCGTACCACCCCTCCCTAGAGGAGGAGACCGTCTGCAGAAACTACGACGGCTAGAGTCACGCTATATCATTGATTTACAGAGCAAAAGTCCACTTGGTCTAAATACACATGAGGAATTGGCAGTACATTTGGGATATTAGAATGTATGTAGGATTTTTATAGTCTAACCTTGGTTTGACCAATTGAGTATTTAATCACAGTCTGTCCAAATGTTAGAATGATTTAGTTTCTTATGTATATATTTTTTCAAAATGTAAATACTTTATATGAATTCGTGCTTGATGAACTGGAATATTAGATACTGCATTGTATACAGCTAGATGTATATTTACCAAGGCATGCCCATCGGTGGGCGAGATTAACTATGTTTGTAATTATGCCCATCCAGGGCTATATGAAGTTTTTGCCAAAAAACGGCAACAGTAGGGTATTGTACCTCTACGATCTTAGAATTGAAGATCGTGATTTTCGATTGTATATACTTTCTTTTTTCACGTTATAATTGCACTTTCAAAGATGGCGACTAAATTTGCAAATGTATAGTCTTCTTTCTATGTTGATGGTAAATCACACCGAAATTGAATCAATGCTCTTTAAAAAGAATGGCGGCGCGTTCTGTGTTGCAATTGACAAAGGCTAAGCGCCGAAACGCGTCTTGTCTGCGCTGGGTTGATAATAAAAATTTGTTGGCACAGACATCCTCCCCTGTGAGTGCTGTTTCCTTGTTCACACAGAACATTGAGGAAGTTTGGGAGCAGGTATATGTATATATATCAGGTATATATATATATATATATATATATATATATATATATATATATATATATATATATATATATATATATATATATATATATATATATATATTACCTACTGGCGGTCGCCAGTAGGTATATATAGTTAGGATTTTTTCTCTATGGGATTTCTGAAAATTCTATGTCTAATAACTTTGGCGTTTGTGGACGGAATCGGCAGAAATTTTCAGGAAAATGGCACATTTTGTTTCTGAGCAGCTCCTAGAAATTTGGGGGGGTTTCGTCAAGGGGGGGCTGAGAAAAAAGGGGGGTCCCAAAACGCGTTTTTCCCATGTTAATTTCCATAGGGCGGTTGGCCTCACTTTTAGCTCGAACGGCTGAATGGATTTGCACGAAACTTGGCAAAATTGTAGGGACTGGTAGCCCGATGTGCCTTTGCTAGGTCTCAATATATGTGCTTCAGTGGATTTAGAGAAATTAACGTTTAAATCAAGATATATATCTGTAACAGCGCTCCGGGCAGCGATCCGGTCCGCTTACTTTTCGCTTATCGGAACTTTGCGCGCAGAAAGCTGATTGGCTCTCCGGTGTCTGTCAACATTCTAAACAGTCCGGAGCGGCCGCCATCTTGTCTCTCGGTAGGATCGAGAGAGAAAAAGAGGTGAAAAACGAAAGGGGAATTTAATGAAAGGGGGCAAGGTATCCCCCTCTTGACCCCCTAGGAATGTTGTTGGGGTTATTAAAGGGTCCCGTGGGGAAAAGGAAAAAAAAATGATTTTTCACGGTAGAAGCGCTTCACGGGCCGCGAACTGGGCCGCGAACTGGGCCGCAAACTGGTAGCGAAACGGGAATTCGCCATTTTGTGCTTCGTTAATTAAATTACTAGGTATAAGGGGGTGCGGGAGACGTATCCTAATCCCCTATGTTTCCTGAGGGTGGCTGAGGAGGCTGATATATGTTGATACATCTCTTCCAGCGGCTGTGCGTGAGCTTTTTTTTATTTTGCTGCGTGACAGTCCGGAGCGGCCGCCATCTTGTCTCTCGGTAGGATCGAGAGAGAAGAAGAGGTGAAAAACTAAGGGGGAATTTAATGAAAGGGGGCAAGGTATCCCCCTCTTGACCCCCTAGGAATGTTGTTGGGGTTATTAAAGGGTCCCGTGGGGAAAAGAAAAAAAAAATGATTTTTCACGGTAGAAGCGCTTCACGGGCCGCGAACTGGGCCGCAAACTGGTAGCGAAACGGGAATTTGCCATTTTGTGCTTCGTTAATTAAATTACTAGGTATAAGGGGGTGCGGGAGACGTATCCTAATCCCCTATGTTTCCTGAGGGTGGCTGAGGAGGCTCATATATGTTGATACATCTCTTCCAGCGGCTGCGCCATCTTGCCTTTTTTCCAATGCCACAATTTTGTCGTGCACGGCAGCCATTTTAGATGCCAGGCTGGTCCCAGGCTATCACCTACCCCTGCGGATGTAGTTTATGGCCCCAGCTGTAGAGAATTCAGACATGCCAACCCTCCTGATTCAGGCGTGTGACTACTGATTTCAGTGCTAGTCTCCCGCCTCCCGATTTCTGCAAGCAAAAACCCGGGGGCATATTACGAACAACTAGCGATAATTTTTGTCTCTAACTTGTTTAGAGACAAAAATTATCGCCGCACATCGGCGATTTTTATCGCAGATAAACCTTGCTATTATCGCAGAAAAGTCAGCGATATTCATGTATTATAGAGCAAATGCTCTTAGCCATGTTATCCACCTCCCATTGGATAACATGGCTAAGAACTGCTCAGGGCAGGTGTTAGATTTTGGAGATATTCGCGCTTAGCGCGAATATCTCCAAAAGTTGGTAATAGAAGATAGCGATGTTAGGGACTGTTTCCAGTCGCTAACATCTTGGTACGCCACTTTGCATGTCATTAGTGATAAGTATCACTGACATGCAAAGCGGGGCCCAAGATGGTCGCTATCTCCTTTTAGCTGTCACTAACTGGTGTTAGCGACAGCTTGGTAATAGGGAGATAATTTTATCTCTGCTTTCATGGCTTTTAAAGCCAAAAAAGCGGAGATAAACCCCCTTGATAATATGCCCCACGATTCCTTGGGGGTTTCAGCTGACAGGGCTTGGTATTGTGTTACATGGTAATTTTTCCAGGAAACGTCAGAGGGTCGATGCAGGGGTTCTAGAAGAGGTGATAAACCATTTAAGCCTCATGAACAAGCGCATGGTCTTTTAAAGATTTGTGAAGTACTCGGGGCGGCGGTGTGTGTGTGCCCTCTTTTAGGAGCGGGCGGGGAGGCACTGCCAGCAACTTGCCAGGTCAGGTAGTGTTCAACACGTGCATCACCCTTTCTCTGCCTGCTATTGCGCTCCATGCTTCGGAAAGGTAAGAAAAAGAACGTGCATTTGAGTTTGAAATGTCCGATCCTGCAGCAGCACACTTCCAAAGCCCACACATGACAATAACCCGATTCAAGGCCCCATTCACCCGTTTTAAAAAAAATAGATAACACTCCAACAAAGTAAGATTATAAAACTTTATTAACTATTAACTATAACGAACGGAACAAAAACTAAAAACATTTAAACATTTTTCAACACAAAAAGCAACAATGGTTAGAAGCTGTCTTTTGTGCGAATAGTCCCAAGGCAGCACAACGTGCAGAGTTCTGGACGGCACCCAGGTGATGTCGCCTGGGTGCCGCACTGGTTTTGGGATCCTACAATGCAGCACAGAAAAACAGCGTGGGGCGTCCCGGGTGGTGCGGGGGGAGGCCTCGTCAGTAGCGGTCTGTTGTGCGAATAGTCCCAAGGCAGCAGAACGCGTTGAGATGTTGATGGGACTGTGTCCAGTGTCACATGGCTGACACAACATGTACGACAGGCACCCAGGTGATGTCCAGTAAACTGCCGCACTGGTTTTGGTATCCTACAATGCTGCTCCGAAAATTGGCGTGCGGCAGCCCGGGGGTGGGGGAGGCGGCGTGAACGGGCCTCCCCAGGTGGCGGCCATCTAGCTGAGTTGCGCCCGCTCTTGCGGCTACAGCGTCTCGCTCACCATGTTGTTGAGTTGCTCCCACTCTTGCAGTGCAGCGATAGGCGGCTGCCACATGGCTCTTAAAATGGCGGACGGCTCCTCGGTTTTGGGCCTGGTCCACTGAAATGGCCCTGGGACACCTTGGAACTCGGACGCTTGCCTGCTAGGGCTTGGGCTCCATTCTCGAAAAGCGTCCCCTCAGCCGTGAAGATTCTACAAAAGTCTTGGGGGCCCCCGACTCCCGCAGGCTTCCGGTGGGGAGCGGCTGCCATGATTGCTCGCGGAATGACCACGACGGAGCCACGAGATGGTGGTGCTCTCATGCTGACGCCAGCTTCAGTCTGAATGATCCAGAAACAAGGTGGGGCTTTCATCGTTTGGGAAAAAAAAATGTTCTAAACCAATGAAAAGTGTTATTTTTAGGTCATATGACCAAGCCTTCCATCTTTAGGAAACCAAAAGTAAAATGAACCAATGAAAAGTTTTATAAACAAGTCACATGACCTGTTATGCGGCATAGGGCTACAAAAAGCGTAGAAAATCCGTTGGCACGTGAGGCGGCATCAGTAGCGGACCGATGTGCGAATAGGCCGAAGGCAGCACAACGCGCCGAGATCCGGAAGGCACCGAGGTGGTGTCCAGCAAATTGCCGCACTGGTGTGGCCATCCTACAATGCTGCGCCGAAAGACGGCGTGTCCAGCTGAGTTGCGGTCACTGTTGCGGTACAGTGACTCGAACGCGCCGAGATCCGGATGGCACCGAGGTGGTGTCCAGCAAATTGCCGCACTGGTGTGGCCATCCTACAATGCTGCGCCGAAAGATGGCGTGTCCAGCTGAGTTGCGGTCACTCTTGCGGTACAGTGACTCGAACGCGCCGAGATCCGGATGGCACCGAGGTGGTGTCCAGCAAATTGCCGTACTGGTGTGGCCATCCTACAATGCTGCGCCGAAAGACGGCGTGTTCAGCTGAGTTCCGGTCACTCTTCCGGCACAGTGACTCGAACGCGCCGAGATCCGGATGGCACCGAGGTGGTGTCCAGCAAGTGGCCGCACTGGTGTGGCCATCCTACAATGCTGCGCCGAAAGTCGGCGTGGGGTGCCCCGTTGGCTTATGAGGTGATGTCAGTAGTGGACTGATGTGTGAATAGGTCGGAACCAGCACAAGGCGCCAAGATCCGAATGGCAAGTCCTGGATGTTGAGTGCCTCAGTTGAGATTTCTGAGCAGTGCTTGTTAGACTGTCTGAAGCTTATTTGCACCTGCTGCAGCTTCACTATTGCCCTGGTGTGGCCAAAGGTGGCACATGACATAGGCGGCCGGCTCCCGAGGTCCGGCGGAACTTTTTGCCTTTTCCTTTCTGCTTCTTTTCCTACAATCCGTTTCATCTGAAGACACGACCAGGTCCCTGAATGTGTGCAGGGGGACGCTATTGATTGAATGAAAATGGCGGCTTGACACAAAGCTGACTCAAGCGTTACTGTTGATGCTATACAGACAAAAATTGGTTTTCAGTTTGTACATTCTTCAGGATTTTTTTTTCCATCCAAGTCTGATTGAGAGTTTGTAGAAAAATGGCTTCAGATTTTCCACATACTACTCTTCAACATTCTTCCTAAATGTAACAATGTGAAACTCACTAGGACAATGGCTGTTTCTGTTTCCTTTCAAAATGCTGCCAACAATATTTTCTGAATGGAAGACACCATCTTGTAGCATAAAGGGACGAAAGGGGTTCTGGTCTGGCCGATGGTTGGTGGAGACATTTTGACTATATCTTGGACCTGCCCGGCCTCGCCCAAAATGGCGCCGGTATAAATGGGACTCGTAACTCCTTGCCCGCAAATGTATATCTAGAAAATGTTATTGTAAGTGGCCGTGTCGTATTTTAATTACAAAATGTACGTCCACCGATTCCGCAACTGTTAGACACCTTTGTTCTTGCAACCTAATGGCCCGCTCGTTACGTTCCTCTACAGTGTAAATGTCTCCTCATCATATACGAATAAAGTTTGCTCCGTGGCCGGCCCACGTGGTTATAGGCCCGTATTTGTATACTGACATTTTCACAATAAAGGTTTTTAAAACAAAACACGGTAGTAGTATTTACATTGGTAAAGTTTTTACTTTTAGTCACTGTTTTCGAATCAGTAAAGGTAAGTGAAATAAAGCAGTCCAATTACATGACGGATAAAAGGTATAATATGTAGGAACGCAGTAAAGATAAATGCTTAAGGGCAGTTGTGTTTTTCATGTCTGCAATATAAAGTGATCGATAAGAATCTGATAATCAGGCGTATCGGCGACTAAGATAGCAGGCCGAATCTCTTTTACTCAACGGCTCCGTCATGGAAGGAAGAAACGCCCTTTTTCTCGAAAAAGGAATATATTTTACTTACAAGATAGTTGTAAATTTTCCGGGAAAGTACATTAGCCTGGAATATTATAACATATGTTTGAAAAAAAAATATTGTTCGAAAACAATAAAAAGCGTAATTTTTAGGTCATATGACCAAGCTTTTCATCATTAAATTAACAAAAGTAAAATGAATCAATGAAAAGTTTTATTAACAAGTCACATGTCCTGTTATGCTGACGTTACGCGCTGCGCGCCGCGCCTCGGATCACTTCCGGGTGCGGTAACGCGGCGTGTCATATAACGCATTACGCGACAACGTAGGTCAAGAATATAGTCAAAATGTCTCCACCAACCAGCGTTCGGAACACAACTCCTTTCAGCAGTCCAAAAAGTTCTGTTAAATGACAACAGAGGGGACAGGCAACAAGAACCATCAGTCAAAGAGGGGAGGGCAAGTTCTTCTCTTCCGGGTCATGTTGGGGCGCTACCGGAACTGATCGAATTGGTAGTCTACAGTGTTTCTGGATGTTTCAGACTAAAGCTGGCGTCAGCATGAGACCACTACCATCTCGTAGCTCCGTCGTGGCCATTCCACGAGCAATCATGGCAGCCGCTCCCCACCAGAAGCCTCCGGGAGTCGGAGGCCCCCAAGACTTTTGTAGAATCTTCACGGCTGAGGAGAGGCTTTTCGAGAATGGGACCCAAGCCCTATCAGGGAAGCGTCCGAGTTCAAAGGTGTCCCAGGGCCATTTTAGTGGACCAGGCCCAAAACCGAAGAGCCGGCCGCCATTTTGAGAGTCCTGTGGCAGCCGCCTATCGCTGCACCGCAAGAGTGGGCGTAATTCAGCTGGATGGTGGGCAAGACGCTGTAGCCGCAAGAGTGGGCGCAACTCAGCTAGATGGGACAAGGTTCAGAATTGAAGAGTCATCAAAAGGCAAAAAGTTCCGCCGGATCCCGGGAGCCGGCCGCCTATGTCGGGGGCGATCTCAGGCTACACCAGTGCTATAAGACTTGGGGAGGGTGTCGGAGCCAAGCGTCTTCTCCGAGTCCATGGCCATCACACCGCCCCTCAGGGGCCTCCGTCAAGCTGTTTAGGAAGGTAACATATCACATTGTTTTCTAATGCTGTCAGGTCCACAAACGACACTCACTTACTTTGAGAATAGTGAAGCTGCAGTAGGTGGAAATAAGCTTCAGACAGTGTTACAAGCGCTGCTCAGAACTCTTAACTATGGCACCCAACATCCAGAACTTATGCTATTTGAGAATGGCAGTGACATCGAAGCATCTCAGGGACCAAAACCATTAACGTACTTTCACGTATGAAAATCTTACTTGGGGAGGGGGCAGGAGCGAAGCGCCCCCTCCCAGTCAGCGCCACCACACCGTATGTTGAAAATTTGAAGCCATCGTTCTACAAAGTCAACCAAACTTGGATTAAAAATCTAGAAAAATGTACAAACTGAAAACCAGTTTTGGTCTGCATAGCATCAGTAGCAACGCTTGAGTCAGCTTTGTGTCAAGCCGCAAATTTGATTCAACAAAGCACAGACATTGAAAAAGGCTCAAATTCAGAACTCTAAACTATGGCACCCAACATCCAGGAGCTTGCCATCCGGATCTTGGAGCCTTGTGCTGCTTTCGATCTATTCACACATCGGTCCACTACTGACATCATCTTATAAACCAACGTTATGTAAATAGTTTTTTAATAAAATGTTTTACCCTGTTTCTTTGCTGGTGTGTTGTCTATATTTTTAATATTTGCATAGGGTTTGTCGTTATTTTGGGCGGGGTGGGTGACGGAGCCGAGCTGTCTTGCAGCCCTCATGGTGTGGAGCTCAGTTCATCTCACTATTTTCGTATTTCTCATGAAGGGTTGTTCCTAATATTTCTATTTTAGCGAGGTCAAAAAGAGATCCAATTAGTGGCCCACTGATTTTGCTCGATTACTTTTATTTTTTTTACACGATTTTTCACTATCTGCAAAGACTAAACAGAGTATTGCGACTTTGTGCTTGTTTGTAAATAGAGAATGATCCAAAGAGAACCAATTGTAAAACAGTAAATGCTTGGACAACAATCAATCAAATGGAGAGACAAGCAGCCACGACGGATTACAACGGGGGTAAAGGCCTGCGTTAACTACCCTTCAGTATCTGCAAAGAGAGAGTACTACTAAGACAAAAGAGGGGAGGGGGGGGGGTGCAGCGTTCAAAGCACATCAGCGTGCATAAATACGAAAATATTTTTATTTATCACGTACTTGACATTTTTAAGCTTTTCATATTTGCTATTAAAAAACCAATGAAATTCACAGAAAAAACCATAGGTTATAGTGGATATATAGTTAGGAATTTGCATTTACAAAACCTTGAAAATTCAATGAAAAAACCATTGGTTTTAGGCCATATATAGTTAGGGATTTGCATTTACAAAACCTTATTTTACTCGCATAAAACCATTGAAATTCCATATATAGTTATAAGCGCTAACTATATATCGCGCACCCGCAATCCACTGCTGATGATGTCACATATTACATCATTCATGACATGGTTAGTGACATCACTGATGACATCACTGATGACATCTCAAATGACATCACTGATGACATCACTGAAAACATCTCATTTGACATGACTGATAACATCACTGATGATATCATTCATGTGATAATACGATGAACCTCTTCAGACTCTAATATAACCTTAGATACAATCAGTGTAAACAGACACTCACAGACTGTCACTCATCCATGGAGTTACTCACACACCTAGTCAGTCATGCAAAGAATCAATCACACCTCCATTTCCTCAAATATACAGTTATACAAACTTTACTTATTCAAACATATACTAACACATATTTACTCTCTTATACAATCCCTGATACAAGTTCACAATGATCCATACAGCCACTCACACATTCACTGGCTCTTATGCACAGTTATTTATATATGTCAACTCTCACATGTACTGTGTTTTACATATGTACTTACTTTGACATGTAGCACTGAGATATCCATTCACTCACCAATACACTCATGCACACAGTCAACCGCCCATACAGCTGTTTCCACATGCACTTTTGAAACCATACATCTAGTGAAACAACTGCTCACACATCTATGCACAGAGTCACACACCTCCCAGCTACCCACACACACTCACTCAGTATCCCATACAAATACTTGGGCAACCAATCAATAACCCATATAGTTACTCATATAGCTACTTATCAACACATGGAACAGTTTACAGAACAACAGACATAATGATGCACAAATTGAGACAGTTTAGTCATTAACCCATGCACTCAGTGAGACACATTTAATCACTCACTCATATAGTCAGTCATGCACCTACTAAATCCTTCATCCAGACACTTATATATCCACTCATTCTTCAATATGTAAGAGATATTTTAACTTTACAGAAACATACAGTTACTGGATGATGTCATTTGAGATGTCATCAGTGATGTCATCAGTGATGTCACTAACCATGTCATGAATGATGTAATATGTGACATCATCAGCAGTGGATTGCGGGTGCGCGATATATAGTTAGCGCTTATAACTATATATGGAATTTCAATGGTTTTATGCGAGTAAAATAAGGTTTTGTAAATGCAAATCCCTAACTATATATGGCCTAAAACCAATGGTTTTTTCATTGAATTTTCAAGGTTTTGTAAATGCAAATTCCTAACTATATATCCACTATAACCTATGGTTTTTTCTGTGAATATATATATATATATATATATATATCACAATTCTTCTCCGCTTGGAAAGAAATAGCCGCACTCCCAACGGTTTTCACGGTCAAAACACAGGGTTCATTTTCGGACAGAAATGGCGTTCTTGGTTGGCGGTGCGTCGCTTGCGGTGGAACCATACCGCTTTAACATCTCACAACTCTTCTCCGCTTGGAAAGAAATAGCCGCACTCCCAACGGTGATAATTAAGGTTTGTTTAATCAATGGCGCTGACAATCCTGACGCGTTTCACAGCTCCTGCTTCTTTCTCAAAGGAGAGCCCAGGCATCATCTGATAACAGACACACACAAGTCAATTGCTTTATCTGATAATTTTTTAGTCCTCTGATGGACGCCCATATCCGGTTATTTTTAAAGCATGCTGGTACTTGTAGTGTGGTGTTCAGTTCAACTTAACCCTCCAGTGGGTGATGCCAATAGTTTTATGAAATAATGTTCCAAACACCGTTGCTCCTCGCATTACCTCCTTTAAAAGGCTGCCGGAGTCCAAACTGAAGCAAGTCTTCAGTGGCAACCGCTGTCCTTACGTTTTCACGGTCAAAACACAGGGTTCATTTTCGGACAGAAATGGCGCTCTTGGTTGGCGGTGCGTCGCTTGTGGTGGAACCATACCGCTTTAACATCTCACAACTCTTCTCCGCTTGGAAAGAAATAGCCGCACTCCCAACGGTGATAATTAAGGTTTGTTTAATCAATGGCGCTGACAATCCTGACGCGTTTCACAGCTCCTGCTTCTTTCTCAAAGGAGAGCCCAGGCATCATCTGATAACAGACACACACAAGTCAATTGCTTTATCTGATAATTTTTTAGTCCTCTGATGGATGCCCATATCCGGTTATTTTTAAAGCATGCTGGTACTTGTAGTGTGGTGTTCAGTTCAACTTAACCCTCCAGTGGGTGATGCCAATAGTTTTATGAAATAATGTTCCAAACACCGTTGCTCCTCGCATTACCTCCTTTAAAAGGCTGCCGGAGTCCAAACTGAAGCAAGTCTTCAGTGGCAACCGCTGTCCTTACGTTTTCACGGTCAAAACACAGGGTTCATTTTCGGACAGAAATGGCGCTCTTGGTTGGCGGTGTGTCGCTTGCGGTGGAACCATACCGCTTTAACATCTCACAACTCTTCTCCGCTTGGAAAGAAAAGCCGCACTCCCAACGGTGATAATTAAGGTTTGTTTATTCAAGGGCGCTGACAATTCTGATGCGTTTCAAAGCTCCTGCTTCTTTCTCAAAGGAGCGCCCAGGCATCATCTGAAAACAGACACACACAAGTCAATTGCTTTATCTGATAATTTTTTAGTCCTCTGATGGACGCCCATATCCGGTTATTTTTAAAGCATGCTGGTACTTGTAGTGTGGTGTTCAGTTCAATTTAACCCTCCAGTGGGTGATGCCAATAGTTTTATGAAATATTGTTCCAAACACCGTTGCTCCTCGCATTACCTCCTTTAAAAGGCTGCCGGAGTCCAAACTGAAGCAAGTCTTCAGTGGCAACCGCTGTCCTTACGTTTTCACGGTCAAAACACAGGGTTCATTTTCGGACAGAAATGGCGTTCTTGGTTGGCGGTGCGTCGCTTGCGGTGGAACCATACCGCTTTAACATCTCACAACTCTTCTCCGCTTGGAAAGAAATAGCCGCACTCCCAACGGTGATAATTAAGGTTTGTTTAATCAATGGCGCTGACAATCCAGACGCGTTTCACAGCTCCTGCTTCTTTCTCAAAGGAGAGCCCAGGCATCATCTGATAACAGACACACACAAGTCAATTGCTTTATCTGATAATTTTTTAGTCCTCTGATGGACGCCCATATCCGGTTATTTTTAAAGCATGCTGGTACTTGTAGTGTGGTGTTCAGTTCAACTTAACCCTACAGTGGGTGATGCCAATAGTTTTATGAAATAATGTTCCAAACACCGTTGCTCCTCGCATTACCTCCTTTAAAAGGCTGCCGGAGTCCAAACTGAAGCAAGTCTTCAGTGGCAACCGCTGTCCTTACGTTTTCACGGTCAAAACACAGGGTTCATTTTCGGACAGAAATGGCGCTCTTGGTTGGCGGTGCGTCGCTTGCGGTGGAACCAACCGCTTTAACATCTCACAACTCTTCTCCGCTTGGAAAGAAATAGCCGCACTCCCAACGGTGATAATTAAGGTTTGTTTAACCAATGGCGCTGACAATTCTGACGCGTTTCAAAGCTCCTGCTTCTTTCTCAAAGGAGCGCCCAGGCATCATCTGAAAACAGACACACACAAGTCAATTGCTTTATCTGATAATTTTTTAGTCCTCTGATGGACGCCCATATCCGGTTATTTTTAAAGCATGCTGGTACTTGTAGTGTGGTGTTCAGTTCAATTTAACCCTCCAGTGGGTGATGCCAATAGTTTTATGAAATATTGTTCCAAACACCGTTGCTCCTCGCATTACCTCCTTTAAAAGGCTGCCGGAGTCCAAACTGAAGCAAGTCTTCAGTGGCAACCGCTGTCCTTACGTTTTCACGGTCAAAACACAGGGTTCATTTTCGGACAGAAATGGCGCTCTTGGTTGGTGGTGCGTCGCTTGCGGTGGAACCATACCGCTTTAACATATCACAACTCTTCTCCGCTTGGAAAGAAATAGCCGCACTCCCAACGGTGATAATTAAGGTTTGTTTAATCAATGGCACTGACAATCCTGACGCGTTTCAAAGCTCCTGCTTCTTTCTCAAAGGAGCGCCCAGGCATCATCTGAAAACGGACACACACAAGTCAATTGCTTTATCTGATAATTTTTTAGTCCTCTGATGGACGCCCATATCCGGTTATTTTTAAAGCATGCTGGTACTTGTAGTGTGGTGTTCAGTTCAATTTAACCCTCCAGTGGGTGATGCCAATAGTTTTATGAAATAATGTTCCAAACACCGTTGCTCCTCGCATTACCTCCTTTAAAAGGCTGCCGGAGTCCAAACTGAAGCAAGTCTTATATATATATATATATATATTTTTTTTCCACGGGAAAAAAACATAGGTTTCAAGCAGGTTATAGTTAGGCATTATCATTTAAAAACCTTAGAAATTTACTGAAAAAATACGTTTTAGGGGTGTTATATTTGGACATTTCACTCATACAAAACCATTGAAATTTTTCCGTTATAGTTAGTTGTACTAACTGTAACTCTCACGCCTGCAATCCACTGGTCGTGATGTCACATATTACATCATTTATGACATGGTCAGTGATATCACTGACCATGTTATATATAACTTTATGATCCTTCAACTAGAGTTGGATGACTTTCAACAGAGGATTTCAAAACATAATAAATAATATTTTTTTTAGTATGCAAGTATTTCTTAATGATTGAAAAATGTAGTATAAATAAACTATCAACGAAAAAACAAAATACTTAGGAATAAAATGCAATACTCTTTATCTTCTAGAGTGAAAATGGGCTAAAAGTATTTATATTGAGTAGTGCTTTCACAAATTTTCACTTGTGAAGAACAGGAGGATTATCATCACAAGCACTTTTTTGGAAAAAAATAATATAATTGTGGCTTCAAATGTTAATAATTCTGCACGCATTACTCAATCTTTGTTCTTTATATACCATAGAGCTGTTATTACGCCTGTTAGTATTTCTAGGTTTTCCTCATCATCCTCCTCACTATGCTGGTCGTGTTCTTTAGAAACAGGTACACTGAAACATCTTTTATATGAATGTTCTTCTGTTTTCTCCTTTTGGAACTCTGTTTGGAGTATTTGCATGAAAATTTTTCATTACTCTTCTCCTTTATCCTTTTTGAACATATTTCTACGCTCTATTTCAACTGATATTGATATTGTACTGCCTGATGCTCGATTACTTGACCTTTTTATTGCTTCTGCTTTTA
This sequence comes from Lissotriton vulgaris, assembly GCF_964263255.1. Lineage (NCBI taxonomy): Eukaryota > Metazoa > Chordata > Amphibia > Caudata > Salamandridae > Lissotriton > Lissotriton vulgaris. The sequence continues at coordinate 805,195,803 of NC_141694.1, read as the reverse complement.
AAGTTATTTTATCTTGTTGGAAAGATAATTCAAAGCTCACTGTTATTTCCTGGTGGAACTTCATATGTGATGAAAACAGGATTGCTATTGCTTCCTCTTCCTCTGTATCCCTCAAAATCAAATCTGATCTTCTTTGGCTTCCCTTTACTTCTTATCTTTCCTCTACGTCACCCACTTGCTTTCCTCATTAACTTTTCTCTCACTTCTTTCCTTTTCTTTTATTTCTAACATGGATCCCCTTTTATCTTTATCTCCTGTTTGCCCCTTCCTTCCCTCTTTTCCTTCCTCTCTCTTTTCTTCTTCCTATCTTTTCTTTCCTTTTACCCTCTCTTTATTTCACTTCTCCTTACACATTTGCCTTATGAGTTATATTGTTGTGATTTTTCACTTGTACTGATGTAAGGCTTTGTATTGCGTTATCTTAAAATCAAAAAAAATTTCTTAAACTGAAAAAAATGTTAATAATTCTTTCCATTTTTAAAAATGATTGTTAAATGTAATATTGAAATGAAATGTACATAAAAAAAGAAAGATGAAGTAGTGAGGGAGTGTTTTGTTCGTAGCACTTCTATTCTACTTTATCTGAAAGTAAAAAAAGCCCAAACTTTTAAATAAAAATGATGGGGCAACACTTATATAATGTAAACAGAAGGAATGAGTGCTTATGATAAAATAAAATAAATGTGGTTCAACGCGTGATACCAATAAATGAAAAAAAATTGCTTTTCACCCATGTGATGAATATAAAAGACTCAATAAAAATATTTTAAAAACTTGTGCATTTTTCTTTCAAGGATGGTTTGAAGAATTATACATTTAATGAAAGGACACATACTCCACATTAAAGGAGAAAAGTCAGCACAATTTTGATAGAATAGAAAATAGAATAATATTTTTAAATACCTTCACAGTAAAAAAAAAACTCATAAGCACAGTAGGTAGTTTAAATTAAAAACACCCTACCACAACTGGGGCCATATTATCAAGAAGGGTTTGAAACTGATTGTAAAATAAAGTGTGTCACAAAATGGGCTAAATACATGGTGAGGGTATCGTAACGTCACATAGAAAAAACAAGCCAATCAACATTAGGACCAGGAAGTTAGAGTTAACCACACAACAGCCAATCAAATGTTTTTTAAAATCTGCGCAAGGAAAGGGATTGGTCGGTAATACGTGTTCTTACAATGCTTCACAACCAATGAAAAAGAGGTGTAAAAAGTTTCTTTTTTTAACATACAAGCAAATCAGATGACCTTGCAAGTACACACAACGTGAGGCAATTATTAAAGATGACTTGCTTTCGGAAGACCTCGAAAGGCTTCTTACAGAATAAGTACGCACTTATATGCCAGACCCCATTTAATGATTAACCAGGCTCTCAAGCCTAAACACGTCGGAAATCATGTCTTGTCACTTTCTCTTCTTCCAGGTTTACCGTGAAAGTACGTGTCTCCTTCTCCTTTAACTCCTTTCTTTTTCATAGTAATTGTTACTCATACACTATCCAACAAATACCCCACAGATGCAACCCCCTGGATTTGCAATAGTAATTGTTACTCATAAAGTATCCAACACATACCCTACAGATGCACCCTCCTGGAATTAGAATAGTAATTGTTAACCCTACATTAACATACACTTACCCTAAAGATGGACCACCCTGGACTTAGAATAGTAATTGTTACCCTACACTAACCTGCATTACCCTACAGATGTACCCTGCTCTCTCTTTCAAAATCCAAACCAGATTTACAACACCCTTGCACCACTTTCACGTCACTTTTCCTATCTTAAAAGTAATGCAATAGTAACTCAATGAACTTGTAAACCTGCCCCTATCCACATTACGAGCAAAACAAGTACACAACTCATTCACTTCTTTATCGTTCACAAATAGACAGTATTGTTTCACAATTCACAATGAACTTCAATAAATACTTCGTGCCTATTTAAATGGAAGACGAGATTGTCAACATTACAAAACTTAGTGCCATATTTACAAAGACAGAGTTAAAATTGTTGTCGCTTTAACGCCTGCAAGGTACAACAAAAACACAGAAAATTGACTTCAAAAGCCTTTGTTATCTTACTGGAAGATTTTCTCAACATTGCTGTTTCCTATACAAGACTGAGAGCCACTCCCGGGGCTATACAAATAGTTGTGGGGGGCTCCAAGCCCACCCCCTGCAAAATTAGAAGTGTAGGGACCTCAACAACCCCCTCAAGCCCCGGGAACGACCACCCCCGGGATTTTGTTTATTGTGGGAGGCAGACTGTGTGGTCCTCCGCCTGGAGCCCTCGAGGGCCCTGGGGACCACCACGCCCCAGGGGCGGCTCCTGCACTCTCCCGGGGTGCCCATCTCCGGGACACTGCTGTTTGCTATGAGAGGGAAGGAGTCTCACAGCTCCCACCCTTCCATACCAAAATCCAAACCAGATTGCTTTTTCATATGCAACTTAGCATCTCCCCATATGCAAAAGCAATACCGGCTCCCAAAGGACGTGAGGAGCCGGTGGGACCGTGGAGACATTGTGGCTCCCCCCGCGGTCCCCAACATTTTTTATCAGACCGGCAGGATAGGGGTCCCCAGGGATATTAGAAATTACTGATAGGGGCTATTTTTTACGGTAAAATTAAAAGTCGCGCAACCAGCGCATCGCTGAGTGCGGCCCCCTGGTGTACACTCGCTGGATGCATGACTCATAATCTGTAGGGTGCACGACTCCAGTGCCTTTGGTATGACAACTTCTATGCGTTTAGGCATTGCTTTTCCACATAGGGAGCTACTAACATGCAGCTCCCCATGTGAAAAAAGCAATCCCATTTACATTTTGAAAGAGAGAACACATTCCTTGCTATGGAAGGGTGGGATGGACACCCCGGGACACTGCAGGAACCGGGCCTCCCACAATACATAAAGCCCCGGGAGTGGTGGTCCCTGGGGATTTGGAGACCTTGCAGCCCCCCAACCATTTTTTTTTATAGCCCCGAGGGGGAAGGGGCCCTCAAATGCTCCAGGAGGGGGGCCACGCAGTGCCCCTCCCACAATACATAAAGCCCAGGGGGCGGTGGTCCCCGCGGCTTTGGGGACCTGGGACCCCTCCCCCCACAATTTTTTTTTTAGCCCATGGTGTGATGATCCCCTGGGGCTGTGGGGCCCCTCTGAGTCCCCATAAAATGTAATAATTTTACCCCCAGTATTTACCCCTCGGGGGCTAATTATAAGGGCCCCCCATAAAATTTAATAATTTTGCCCCCGGTATTTACCCCCCCCCCCGGGACCAATTATAAAAAAACTCTGTTTTATTTCATTTATTTGTCGGCAGAGTCCAAGCACCCTAAACGCACTTGCCGGGTTTACAAAAAAAAAATTGTGGGCCAAGGGGGTCTTCTGGGACCCCCTAAACAGGTCTAGAGCATACAATTATTTCTACCCTGCCCCCTTCCTCCGTTTTGCACACATATTTTACTGACTTCCTCCGCCTCGCTTCTATTGAGGTGCAAAATGGTTGCCAACAGTTCCTGGTTTCGAATATTGACAACCACTTGACAGCCAATTAGCATTCAGCGCGTGATCGGAAAGGTGCGCTTATGGTACGATGACAATCCTCGCACACTCCGCGGATCCACCGCACCCATAGATATATAAATGACTTCAACTGTGATTTTCTCAGGAACTACAGATTGACACCATATAAGCAAAAGGTACACGTCTGAACTGAGGGCTACCTCTTTGCCATGTAGATATATATATATGAGGCATCTTATTTATCACAATTTTCATAAGGATCTAGAAACAAACAGAACAATATTAACAGGATTTTTGGCCCTTATATTGCATATTTAAGAGAAACAATCAAGTAATAAACTAACAAAACTAGACCTATGCTGGAATTTGACTCTAGAAAAATTGGACACTAGTGAGACTGAATTACGAACTAGGATCAACAGATGGGGAAAACAATAAAGGGCACTTAATAAGGGTCATTTCATTCTTTTTGTAGGCAACTACTTAATATATTTTGAGAACCAAGTAGAGTTAAAGGTGCAGATTAATACATATGAAGAATCTGGTGAAGAAGGGTTGAAAAGCCACATCCTTGAATGAGCAAGTTTCGCATAGATAATTTATAGAGAATTGTTTTCATGAGGAATATGTTTATTCTGTTATAGTACCCAATGTCCTTTGTTTTTACCAATTACACAGAATGACATGAAGGCGGACATATCTGAATTGAAGTGTTTTCACAAACAAAAAGGGTTTTAGGATTCAACACGGTCGACCATACATATATAATACAAGGTAAATCGGCCAGTAGTTGAGCATTTAAATAAATATGATGGAAAATGCTCAGTTCACTACTGCCATATAATTTCAACATGAACTGAGATGTAACAATAGGGAATCTAAAGGTTTTTAATAAGACTGTCCCTTGGGTTGAAATAGGAATAATATGCATTGTGAATATTTTAGAATCTATGAAGTTTAGTTTTCATCTTTATCAGTGCTAGCAGGCCATTACCCTTCTTTGTATGGCATTTATAGAACGTATTTTACATGTGTGTAATCCGGTGATTAATCGTGTTGGCAGGCTATGATCGTACTTCTTCTCAATTAATGGATCCGTCCAGACTCATTTTTAAGTGCTCTGAATCACGTTGTTATATTGCTCACGCCTTGAACCTGTGTGTATCGATTGCTCTTGTCCCACTTTTTGTACCCTACCTACCCCAACTGTGAAGCACTCTGATACCCACCTGGGTCATGTTTGCACTATAAAAAATAAATAAATATGCATTACGATTTAGATTAATAACATGTATTACATACTATGTGAGAACATTGTGGTTTCAGTTATGAATAGTTCAAGCCTGCAGAATAGATCTTTGAGTTTTAGAAGAAGCATTTTGTATATTTCTATGTCTAAAATATGTTTTGGATGTTTTTTTAAGAAACTGATTTGACGTTTTATGTGTCTACCAGTCCAGCAGGAGCGCTTTAGGAAGCTGGTCTTGTATATGATGTACACTTAAGTGGACACCTTGCACCAGTCCAGACAACCCTTATGGTGATTTAAGAGGTCTTAGACAACCTTAGAAAGATCTCTAAGTGGTAGCTTTAGAGAGTAGCCTTCAGGCTTGGTTCAGAAGGAGTGTAAAGCAGCTTGTTTTACCAGAATGCAATCTTATAGTATAGGGTAAGTGAAAAAGAAACAGACAAACTATTTATAAAAATATGTATTTATTATATAATACTCTCTAACACATAGAAATAGCTCATACTCGGAGAAATACACAATGCACACAATACTTTAGCAAAGAAACACAGTAAATAGCACAAAATACACAGTGGACCCCAGGGAGGGAAAAAAACATATACTAAGAAAGTGGTATAAGAACCACAACTCGGGTCAAGACAATGTTGAGAGGACGTAGAAGTGCTGGGGACCCAAGGAACCACCCAAGGTGAGTAGATAGGGACCCCACGGAGAGCATGTCCAGTGTGGGAACACAACCACATGATCTGTGCAACTCTAACTGTAAGTCGTGGTTGAATTTTTAAAGATTAAGATTAAGAAACCCAGTGGAAGACAGAAGGTTGGAGAGCCACCCCACCCGTAAATACCCTAGTACCCACGTTACCTACACCAGGGATGCCAGGTGCATACGTGTGAAATGGTGTCGGAAACCACCGTCAAACCCAATGGAGGACTTCTGGAAAGTGCTGCTGCTGAAGAAGGAGAAAGTGTCCGGTGGAATCCGAAGGTGGATTCTAGATGAAAGTTACCTGTAAGCAGAGGGGACAGCGTCTATATCACTCAAGGGTGACCAGGAGACTTGGAAGACGAATGGCCTCCGATGTCGGGTGTTGCAGGTTGGATGACAATTACCTTGACTCTGCAGCTGTGAGGACCCAGCGATGCTCAGGAGGACCAGGAGCCATTCTCGAGCTGTCCCACGAAGGATGTCAAGTGCTGAGGGGTCGGTGTCCGGCGGGAGCACCAATCAGCCTTGGCAAATGCAAACAGTGCAAGTTTTGAAGAAGGAGTAATATCGGGACCAGCAAGGTCCAGATGACTCACCAAAGGCAGGGGAGTCAGGGCAGGCCCTGAGCAATCAGGGGATCCTTAAAGAAACAACAGTGACCCTCAAGTGGATCCACAGGCTGGAGGCACTGGAGTCGCAAGAGGGCCTCAAGCAGCTCACTAAAAGATGCAGGCCACGGGACACAGAACGCGGTGTGGCTGAAGATTCTAGTCACTGGAGGTGCTTGAGGTTGGGGCTACTTGGAGCCCAAAGATCTTCTTGGAAAGAAGTCAACATGCCTTTGCAACTGCAAGTTGATGCTGTGCACTAGGGTTCGGGTATTGCAACCCCCACAATGGATACTGACCTCAAACTTGATGAGAGGGCAGGGCAGGCCTCAGGAGCTGTGGAAACCCACCACCTGTGTTGTAGAACCTTTTAGAGACTGGACGAGCTCAGGATCAGCAGACTGGTTGACTTAGTTGCAGTGCCAGTGAATGCAAGGTAGATTTCTTCAAGTGTCTTTGATGCTTCACAGGCCTTGGAAGGTTCTTGTATGATGCACAGGCACAGACAATGCAGCAGACTGGAAGGGAGATGAGGTTAGGCCCAAACCAAGTCCAGTGAAGTCCAGAGTGCCCAGGTGGTAGCAGTGCAGTGGTGGCTGATCTGAATCATATCCCACGATGAATCTAGGGACCTACACCCAGGTAAGCCTTTAAGTACCCTAGAGAAAGGGTTGGGAAGATTCAGGGAGGAAGGTTACTCCAATGTCCTTTGTCCAGGTTCGCACCAGAGATGGAGCCAACGGCTCCTAGGGCTGGTTTGAATTGGACTATGCATAGGGATATGAAATGTGCCCCTTAGGCAGACTTTGTGGCACTGGCAAGCACACCAACCCGGTCCCAATACAGTATATCCTGTCAGGGAGGTGATCTCAACTCCCTGTATCAGGATGCCTTCTATTCTGCCTTCCCTTGCTCGAGCTTGGCCCAGGAGGAGGCCAGCAAGGTGTCTCTAATAGGCAGCAACACGTTTTTGCTGTTCCGGTCTAGAAGGTTGGCACTGGGAACACTGAGAGCTGAACGAAGGGCTCTTCCAGTACTTGGAATCATACCTCCCACACAGTTTACAGTGTGGGGGTATGATTCCAACATGCTTGATTCGTTGCAGCCAGTTTCAAGATGATCATAGCATAATTACGCGGTGCCCCTCTATATAGTATATGGCTGCTTCACTGAAAACCCGGGAGAATGGACTCTGTAGGCTGTAGGGGTGGCCTGCTCATGCACGGGCACCCTCTCTCCAAGCACCCTGCCTTCAGGATTGGAAAGGCCTGCTACAGGTGTCACTTATAGGTTTTAAGTGCAGTGACCCTAGATATAGGAAACCTATATCTTTAGTACGTGGTACTAGCAACAGTGTACATATGCTGCAACAGCAGGCCTCTAGTTCCATTTTGAATGGTCTCTTCTCACTATAGGGTTCCCTGGTCCTGTGTTTATATATATGGTCTCTCAAGGGTGGCATAATGCATGCTTCAGCCCATTGGAGACCTCTGGGGTACCTATTCCCTGGGTACCTTGGTACCATATATTAGCGAGTTATAAGGGTAACCCAGTATCCAATCAGGGATATACCGAAGTACAGAACACAACAATATAGGGAGAAAAGAGATAGATTGGTGTCCTGATTAGCAGTATGCCAGTAAAACGAGTCAAATACAGCTTAGCACCGGACAAACAGTGTGTGTAACCATAGCAGCACTTCTTACTTTCCTATCAATGCAAGTGTTCGCGAAATGCGTGCTGGCTATATTGCTGTAAAAAATGACTCATCAAGAGAATAACAATAAAGAATGAAGAATGAAAAATTAAATCATCACAAGAATGTTTAATGTATTCTGTTGTTTCTCAGTATTTCTGTTTTTGTATTACAATTACTACACTGATGAGAACTAGTAATTGAGATTGTAAGTGGAGGACAATATTCCTGTTTCCCAGTCACCAGTTGGCATTTCTAGTTAGGACGTAGCTTCTATAGGACTTTCCTATATCTCTGACTTTGATTTAAAAAAAAGTGTCCTCCTGAGATTTGTTATACATGGAAAGTATCAGAGTGACCTGTGAAACGGGCTGAGAAAAAGGGTTCATCAAAAAAAGTGTGTTTCCCATGTTAATTTCCATAGAGATTTTAGACCTGCCCGTAGCCAAAACTGCTGGACGGAATTACACCAAATGTGGCAAAACGGTAGCTTTTGGTCCAGAAAGCACATTTTTAGTTATTTTGTGTAAATCCATCCCGTAGTTCTCAAGATATTAAAGGAAATTCAAATGTGAATATCTAGGGTTGTGAATAAGGGGGGGCAGAGAACTCCGCTCTGCCAGCGGAGTGTGCAGAGTTTTGTCTACTCCGCGCTCCACTGAGAAAGCGGAGTTGTAGGCAAAACTCCGGCTCTGCAGCGGATCAGAGTTAGCCAGCCCCGACAAAAAAAAGCTCCCGCCTCCACCCCCCAATAAAAAATATTGAAAACATACATTTAAAAAGAAAAAAGGCACTTACCTGTACTGTGGCGTCTCCGGGCTGCCCTCCTCCTCCTCCTCGCCGTGGTCTCTCTCCTGCAAACCCCTACGCAACTCCAACCAAATCATTTAAAAGATAAATGTTTTTGTGGCCTTCTAGGTCCCTGTGGGACCCCCTGAGGGGGTCAGGGTGTTTCTACCCTGCTGCTTTATTTGTTTTTTTAATTTTTTCTTGTGACTCGGTTCAACCTAGTTAGAAGTGTTGGCAGCCAATCAGAAGTCGGCTCGTGATCGGGAGGGTTCATGGATCCATCACGCTCATCAGATACTAATATTTTTTACATATGAATTTCTCAGGAACTACTGAACGGATTTACACAAATTAAAGCAAAGAGTGCTTTCTGGACCAAGAGCTAACTTTCTGCCAAATTTGGTATAATTCTGTTCAGCAGTTCGGACTGTAGCTGCAACAAATATTTCCTATGGAAATTAACATGGAGAAAACGCTTTTTGGGATGCCCCTTTTTCCTCGGCCCCCGTTTGACACATCACCCCGAATCCTTCAAGACAGGAGCTGGCCTGAGCGGGCTATTAGTTTTGAATATTTTGCAAAGATTCGTCAAACAGCCCCAAAGATATTGGCTAAAGAAAAAACGCTTTTTGAATAGAAACAAGGTCCTAACTATAACTACCTACTGGCGACTGCCAGTAGGTTATATATATATATAGTTTGGATATTCTGGTATCAAGATGGATATTAATAAATAGAATGCCAAAATACTGAATATGTCGTTCGCTAACAAATGAGATATGCAATTGGGTATAACAATACCCTGAATATATAATCATTTTAAGATCACGTTTATTTTGAAGAAATTGAATGAATACATCCAAATGAATGTTTAGAGATTTCGATAAATGTCATTAATTTCAAGGCATAAGCCCACTGGGGAAGTTACATGATAACTCAGACCGGATCAATTGACACCAGGTCGTGCCATTACCTAATGCAACGTCAAAACACTGATTTTGGCATTCCTAAATAATCATGATTTGCTTAGAGGTATACCAAACCTTCAATCTATAATTATTTTTTTTAAAACATGGTTTTATGCAAGCAATTGAATCAATGCATTGAAATGTATTCACTGAAATAATAGATGAAATTTTGATATTGAACTGAACATGAATGATCAAACTACTAGTCTGTCTTCTATTGTATTCATTGAGTAGTTTTCACGTGACACAGAACAAACCAATGTGTTTAAAAGAGATTGAATAACTTTACTGAATCGTTGGTGAGCAAGCCTGCTGGGCAGGTGAAACATGTGCGATAATGGCCGACAAATAAAACACTTTTGCCTCTTCACATGGCGTCGTCATCCTTGTGTGTATGAGGTTGCTGGTGAATCTGTAGTGGACAGTGCCTGGGAGGTCCAAAAGCGGCGACGCGCCCTCTGTTTTGGAGCAGCGGCAGGAATACCCAAACAATTGTGCTGGATTTATATAAATATATATATATATATACACAATTTCCACACCTTTTCCGAAGACAAAGTGAAGAGGCCACAGCAGGGGAACTGTTGGAGAAAACTTTATTCCATCACACAGGCAAGTAACAGTCCCGCATCACCCACAATCGGCGAATGCATTTCGGCGTTTCTTGCTGCCTTCATCAGCGCCAGGGGTGTAAATGTTTCAGGAAAAGACGTGTATCCCAGATAAAGTATCTAGCCATTCCTGATAGGTTGTGCAACTTACCGCTCCTTAAAGGTGTATACCAAACGCAGACAGCCCTGGTAGGTCATTGCTGGCTCTATGCTACCAGTCCCAGCATGCAATGTCCATGTTCGTGTCTGGAAGGTGCCTCGTGGAGCGGGTACACACTGCCTGGATAGGGAACCTTCCTTATGCCATGCTCATGAAACTCGTTGTCTCCTCCAGTCCCCAACCGCTTTACCTTGCAGTCACGGGGTCGCTTTAGACGGGGGCAAGGCTGAGACTCAAACCTTACCCAGCGTGAAGCTGAATAGCCTCGACACCGCCGCACCTCTTCCCGGGCTGACAAGGGAGCTCTGGTAATTCCGGTACCCCGGATGTAATCCTCCACCGAAGCAGAAACCAGTCGTCCAGAGCCTACTTAAACAAAGCGGGGACCTCTTTGCGCGTTACTGGAACCCGCGCCAAAATGTACAATTTCCACACCTTTTCCGAAGACAAAGTGAAGAGGTCACAGCAGGGGAACCGTTGGAGAAAACTTTATTCCATCACACAGGCAAGTAACAGTCCCGCATCACCCACAATCGGCGAATGCATTTCGGCGTTTCTTGCTGCCTTCATCAGCGCCACGGGTGTAAATGTTTCAGGAAGAGACGTGTATCCCAGATAAAGTATCTAGCCATTCCTGATAGGTTGTGCAGCTTACTGCTCCTCAAAGGTGTATACCAAACGCAGACAGCCCTGGTAGGTCGTTGCTGGCTCTACGCCTACCAGTCCCAGCATGCAAATCCATGTTCGTGTCTGGAAGGTGCTGCGTGGAGCGGGTACACACTGCCTGGATAGGAAACCTTCCTTATCCCATGCTCATGAAACTCGTTGTCTCCTCCAGTCCCCAACCGCTTTACCTTGCAGTCACGGGGTCGTTTTAGACGGGGGCAAGGCTGAGACTCAAACCTTACCCAGCGTGAAGCTGAATAGCCTCGACAGCGCTGCACCTTTTCCCGGGCTGACAAGGGAGCCCTGGTAATTCCGGTACCCCGGATGCAATCCTCCACCGAAGCAGAAACCAGTCGTTCAGAGCCTACTTAAACAAAGCGGGGACCTCTTTGCGCGTTACTGGAACCCGTGCCAAAATGTCCAATTTCCACTCCTTTTCCGAAGACAAAGTGAAGAGGCCACAGCAGGGGAACTGTTGGAGAAAACTTTATTCCATCACACAGGCAGGTAACAGTCCTGCATCACCCACAATCGGCGAATGCATTTCGGCGTTTCTATAGAAAGATATATATCAAACAAGAAGGTTGCCCACATGAAGATGCCTCTATGAAGAGTTGAAAGCCTTTATTTAGAGATTTACAGCACAGCAGGTAAAAGTCACACACTCCATGATGAGCCCAATGCCCTTGATGAGCCCTTTTTAATATCTATGTCACTGATTTGGCAGGGTAATTAAGGATTGGGGGATGAGCCTAACATCCTATGCTGATGACACCCAGTTAGTTCTTACCATCAAGGAGAATGGAAAAGAAATAGCAGCCAACTTTCAGCAAGGTATGATGGCCATCAGTAATTGGATGTAGGAAAAATGCCTCAAATTAAACTCCAATAAAACTGAGGTCATGACCTTTGGCAAGCTCACTCCCACTTGGTCTGATACATGGTGGCCCACGACTCTAGGCCCCCCCCTTCCATCTACCAAGGTAAAAAACCTAAGAGTTCTCTTAGACAACAAACTCAATTTCTCGTCTCACGTCAATGCTATTGCTTCCTCATCATTTTTTAAATTGAAAGCAATTAAAAAGATTCTGCCTTTCCTTCCCCCCAATTCTAGTAAAACCCTTGTCACCTCATTCATTATGTCCTCAGTGGACTATTGTAACGGACTCCTGGTCAATGCCCAAGAAAAGGTCATCAAAAAACTGCAGTATATACAGAACGCCGCGGCCAGAATGCTTTCGAACACCCCTAAATTCAAACCCATTGCAGACACTATAAAAAAATACCATTGGCTCTCAGTCAAAAATAGGATAAAGTTCAAGGCGCTCTGTATCGCCTATAAAGCCACTCACAAACAAGGCCCACGTTTTCTTATTGACCATTTCAAATTCCATGTTCCTAATCGATCACTCCGATCAATGAACAAATTCATCATGACGGTTCCCCGCACTAGAACAAAGGCTTAGGGTGATCGCAGCTTCTACGTATCGACGGCAAAACTCTGGAACTCCCTTGATTCAGACATTCGATCTGCTCCCACTCTGACTGCTTTTAGGAGAAAAATAAAAACATGGCTTTTTAACCAGTAACCCACCTTCCCTTTCACCCTGCCCTCATTCATAGCGCCGAGACGCCCTTGGGCAATTGTTCGCGCTCAATAAATCACATAAATAAATAAATAAATAAACAATGCATTTTGAACAAAAAGTGTTCTTGATAACTGGAGAATGAACAGAAAGCAGCAGACGCGATGAGACACACCCTGATAAGTCTTTGAAGACCCGCCTTAATGGGTGTATGCTGCAGAGCATTCTGGTATTCATAGTTTCTCCCCCCTGGTGTAGGTGCCACCACTGTCTGTACTATATTTCTGTATGTACCCAGTGGGTAAGAGAGGAACTGGAAACACTGCGGTACTGTTCATAACACAAATTCTTAAAGCGGCCCCTCTGCTCAATAGTGCTCAGTGCTTCCAAGCGCCAGATCTGCGAGATAAGCAGCGGGCATCTTCGCGGCAGAGCAAAGCTGCTAAACATCAAACAAGAAGGTTGCTCCACATGAAGATGCCTCTACGAAGAGTTCAAAGCTTTTATTTCAAGATTTACAGCAGAGCAGGTAAAAGTCTCACTCTTCATGATGAGCCCAACACGTTTCGAACAATAAGTGTTCTTGATCACTGGCGAATGAACCGAAAGCAGCAGACGCGATGAGACACACCCTGATTCAAAGATATATATACACAAATAGGGGGCCGCTCGGACACCCTGAGCCCCGAGGACCACCACTACCCCAGGGTATTTTTGTGAAAAGTAGTGGGGATACCCATACCCCTCTCCTACGACTTTAAGAAGCCCCGGGGAATACCATCTCCCCTGGGCTACATATATTTATATTCACTGAAAAAAACATAGGTTATAGACCATATATAGTTAGGAATTCGCATTTACAAAACCTTATTTTACTCACACAAAACCATTGAAATTCCATATATAGTTAGTTGCACTAACTATATATCGCGCACCCGCAATCCACTGCTGATGATGTCACATATTACATCATTCATGACATGGTCAGTGACATCACTGATGACATCACTGATGACATCTCAAATGACATCACTGATGACATCTCAAATGACATCACTGATGACATCACTGATGACATCTCATTTGACATTACTGATCACATCACTGATGATATCATTCATGTGATAATACGATGAACCTCTTCAGACTCTAATATAACCTTAGATACAATCAGTGTAAACAGACACTCACAGACTGTCACTCATCCATGGAGTTACTCACACACCTAGTCAGTCATGCAAAGAATCAATCACACCTCCATTTCCTCAACTATACAGTTATACAAACTTTACTTATTCAAACATATACTAACACATATTTACTCTCTTATACAATCCCTGATACAAGTTCACAATGATCCATACAGCCACTCACACATTCACTTGCTCTTATGCACAGTTATTTATATATGTCAACTCTCACATGTACTGTGTTTTACATATGTACTTACTTTGACATGTAGCACTGAGATATCCATTCACTCACCAATACACTCATGCACACAGTCAACCGTCCATACAGCTGTTTCCACATGCACTTTTGAAACCATACATCTAGTGAATCAACTGCTCACACATCTATGCACAGAGTCATACACCTCCCAGCCACCCACACACACACTCAGTCTCCCATACAAATACTTGGGCAACCAATCAATAACCCATATAGTTACTCATATAGCTACTTATCAACACATGCAAAAGTTTACAGAACAACAGACATAATGATGCACAAATTAAGACAGTTTAGTCACTAACCCATGCACTCAGTGAGACACATTTAATCACTCACTCATACAGTCAGTCATGCACCTACTAAATCTTTCATCCAGACACTTATACATCCACTCATTCTTCAATATGTAAGACATATTTTAACTTTACAGAAACATACATTCACTGGATGTTGTCATCAGTGATGTCATTTGAGATGTCATCAGTGATGTCATCAGTGATGTCACTGACCATGTCATGAATGAAGTAATATGTGACATCATCAGCAGTGGATTGCGGGTGCGCGATATATAGTTAGTGCAACTAACTATATATGGAATTTCAATGGGTTTGTGTGAGTAAAATAAGGTTTTGTAAATGCGAATTCCTAACTATATATGGTCTATAACCTATGGTTTTTTCAGTGAATTTTCAAGGTTTTGTAAATGCTAATTCCTAACTATATATGGTCTATAACCTATGGTTTTTTCAGTGAATATATATATATATATATATATATACATATATATATATATATATATATATATATATATATATATATATATATATATATATATATATACCTGATTATAGTGGAACAGTCGTGTTTTTTTATTACTAACATAACTAATTTGACTTATGAAAGTAAGACATTAACTGAGCCAATATTATGGGAAGGTATAGAATCTTGTTTAAGGGAGTTAGGGAATAGCTTTGGAAAAGGTAGGTGAATGGTTAGGTAATATTGGTGGAGGTGTTCTTTGATCAATTTTAACATCTATAATATTTTTGTTGATTTGTGCAATAACTCTATTGCTGCTATAAAAATTGTTAGAATGTATGATCAATACACACAACAATAGAACTAGAGTCTCTAATAAATCAAGAAAAAGAAAAAGGTTGATGGATACGAATTACACAACTATAAGGATTGAGTGTATCAACAAATAAAACAACTGGAAGAAAACAGCACAATTATTTAAGAATACAATGTTTTTTTGTGAATTCATAAACTAATGGCTGATTTATAAAGTTATTGTATTTTATTTTTAGTGTCAAATTAATCAAAGTGGGGAGGTTGTTGAAGATTTTTCAGATGTGCATATTTTGGGTGATAAATAATTTGTACAAATTAATAATTTTGATGATGCATATGACAGTAACCAATGAACTTGCAATTAAAAAGAAATTATTTTATTAGTTAGAAGTGTGAACAATAATGTAATATAATTGTGCCACATTTACAATGTTTTTAATCCATCTAAATGCAGTTTATGGAGTTCTGCTCATCTTACTCCTGCTTTTTTTCACTTCGCAACCATCAGTCTCCTACAAGTATTCTCTCTCCACAATTTCTATAGAATATAGCAATGACGTCAACTGATTGACATAATAGAGAGAATAGAAAGTGTGAATTTGAATTAATTTTTCCATCCTGTCCCTAAGTATCATTTTGATGGATTTCCACTGGAAGTTCGGATTAGAGTGTACAAAAGGACATAACTCTATGGGCTATTAAACAAAAATGTTTCATACTGGATTGAACATCTCCGCAGTATAGCTGCTGAGGGAGCAAGTGGAAGAATTATCATATCTTAAGAAATGGTTTGTGGTAAGACCCTTTTAAATGTATTTAATGTTTACGATTTGCCAATTTGAACTAACCATGATCATACCATGCTGAATTTGCAGTATTGTTAATTAATATGCATAAAATGTGTATAAAAAAACCTGATTTTGAAAGATCTGGGGTGACTTCTCATTTTCCACCCAAGACTTTGTCCGAGTTTTCTGAGACTTTTTCTTTTTCACTATGGGGGAACCGCCACCACCGTGCCGGCGGTGGCAGCCCCTCCGCCATCTGAATGCCTATTTTCCCCTACCACATTAGGATGGTGGGGGGAATCATTCCGCAAGTGTGGGGTCGCAAAGACTGCCTGTCACGCTTCTGCCACAGGAAATCGTTACAATTGTTTCGTCGAGCAGATAAAACCGGATATGTGGTGGGGGTGCCGAGCAGGCACCGCCCACCCCATTACAATGCTGGCCTCAGCCAGCTTTTCCATGGTGGTGCAACCGCCATGTAAAGGCTGGAAGAGGCTAGATTTGGGGGCCCGTTGCAGGCCCTCTCTGTATTGCGGGAGTCAGTTGTGCACTGAGAGCGTACCCATGGTACCCCCATACATTTCCATGCACAAGGTGGCAGGCACCGCGTGGTGCCTGCCACGTTTTGCAGGGAAATGCACAACATGGCCATTTAACATTGAGGTGGGTGCTGCAGGCAGCAGCACCTGCTGCAATATTAAATTGCTGGATGTGACCACCACAATGGCGGTCGCATTGTAATTAGGGTTGCGGGACCGCCGCCTTACAGGTGGGCGGTCCCAATCCTGCTACAACAGCGGCATGACTAAAGTCCCCCCGCCACCGTAATCACCCCCTAAGATCTGTCCATACTCTTCATGAGTGTGAAACTTATTATGAGGTTGGTAGTCTTCCTGTTGGCACGCCACACCACACCGACAGGATGACCGCTAAGCCCGTTGTGCGCCCCCCACCAGATTACAACTTTAAACCATGGCAGGCAGGCGTTGCTGCAGCGGTCTCATGGCAGCGGCTGTTGAAGGCTCATAGGAGAGCCTAAACAGCAGACCACTGCCATGACAGTGCCTGCAGCACGTTGCTGCACGGTGTGGCATGCCCCATGTTGTGCATACCATACCATGCATTAACAGAGGTGCAAATCCCAGGGGGGCTCAACATGTGTCCCCCTACATGCAACCCTAGACCCAGAAGTGGCAGGGGGCCTTACTTCCATGTCAGCAACCCTTTTCATGGTGGGCTCACCACACTGCAAAGGGCAGAGGAAATGAACGTCAGAATATGCTCTACTGTGCCACAGTGGTACAGCCAACATATTCATGGCCCTTTCCACTGCCTGACTGCCATGAGATCCTAGATCCCGGAGGAGGCTGTGGTCCAGAATACGTTATCAAAAACAATGGTCCTTGACCGAAATGAACTTAGAGATTTTATCACACTTATAGACATTAATTACTCAGTTTGAGCCTTCATCCAATTGCTCCTGGTATACCATCCAAAATTGTTTCTAAAATTGCAAGACCCAACACAATCACTTGGAGAATTAGTTCATTTTAATTCTACCAGACATGTATGTTCCTTTTATAATTCAAAGGTTCAAATACAGTTTTTTATTTTCAATATTTTAGTACGAAATTGAGAGTGCTCATAAGAACGTGCATAGAGATAGTGCTCAAGAATTAACGCGTGTGATTAAGAGGAAGAAAGGAGAAAGATTTGGTGACAATATAAAAACGCAACACTGGTGCAATAATTTCAAAACAATATCAACTTGTCCACATCCGAATTTCAAAACCTAGTGCTTCAGAATTAAATCCTATTTATTTTACACGTTAGCACATTAGGGTTTTTTGGTGGTCCAAGGGGGTTCAAATTTAAGATGTCGACGTTTCGACCCGACTTAATGCTTGTGGGTAATTGATATAGAAACACAGTGGTCCTCAAACCAAAGATTCACAATATCTGAATTAATCACAGATTCTTAATTTCATGTGAAAACAACCAAATTTAAAAAGGAAAGATGTGCAAGAGAACAAACTTCATATATATCAATTTTTTATTATCACAAATGATTTTTTCTTTAAAAATCATCTTTTCTACATTCAGTGGTTGCTGCGATAATGAGTAAGGGAAATAGAGAACGTGCAAGAAAAAGTAGTGCTAGAATTGAAATAAGTGAGGGAAAGTTATATTTCCGACAGTGAAGGGTAGAGAGTAAACTTAGAATTATTTTGTTGTGATTGATCTTGAAGTATCAATCTGATTGTCCTGTCCCAAAATGCTATTTTACACGGTCTATTTACAATTTAAGATACAATCACAGATTGTATTCATCTGTGGCACGCAATAGAAGTACAATTGGGGGGCAAAAAAGGGGTCCAGGCTCTTGAAATGTTGTCAACGTTTCGACTCGTCTTGTGGCATGTAAGGTGTTTTTAGCCTTGCCTGCGAGTCTTCCTCAGGACGAGAAGGGTGGGGGGCGGGAATGTGGTAGGGGGCAACCAACCCCTGGTACAAAGAACTGTAATCCGCTCTCAATGATGTGCGGGTAGGTGCCTAAATCCTGGGCTCGTGAATATATACATAAGGGCGAATGCCCATTCAGGGTCAGTCCGCTGTCATCAATCAAATGATTCTGGGCTCATGAGTATATATATAAGGGCGAATGCCCATTCAGGGTCAGTCCGCTGTCATCAATCAAATGATTCTGGGCTCATGAGTATATATATAAGGGCGAATGCCCATTCAGGGTCAGTCTGCTGTTGTCAATCAAATGACTTAAGTTCTGATACTCACGGCGTGTCCGATGCAAAGGCAACGCTCAGTTGGCGGTGTCTGTTAACAGACACCGCCAACTGAGCGTTGCCTTTGCATCGGACACGCCGTGAGTATCAGAACTTATGTCATTTGATTGACAACAGCAGACTGACCCTGAATGGGCATTCGCCCTTATATATATACTCATGAGCCCAGAATCATTTGATTGATGACAGCGGACTGACCCTGAATGGGCATTCGCCCTTATGTATATATTCACGAGCCCAGGATTTAGGCACCTACCCGCACATCATTGAGAGCGGATTACAGTTCTTTGTACCAGGGGTTGGTTGCCCCCTACCACATTCCCGCCCCCCACCCTTCTCGTCCTGAGGAAGACTCGCAGGCAAGGCTAAAAACACCTTACATGCCACAAGACGAGTTGAAACGTCGACAACATTTCAAGAGCCTGGACCCCTTTTTTGCCCCCCAATTGTACTACTATTGCGTGCCACAGATGAATACAATCTGTGATTGTATCTTAAATTGTAAATAGACCGTGTAAAATAGCATTTTGGGACAGGACAATCAGATTGATACTTCTAGATCAATCACAACAAAATAATTCTAAGTTTACTCTCTACCCTTCACTGTCGGAAATATAACTTTCCCTCACTTATTTCAATTCAAGCACTACTTTTTCTTGCACGTTCTCTATTTCCCTTACTCACTATCGCAGCAACCACTGAATGTAGAAAAGATAATTTTTAAAGAAAAAATCATTTGTGATAATAAAAAATTGATATATATGAAGTTTGTTCTCTTGCACATCTTTCCTTTTTAAATTTGGTTGTTTTCACATGAAATTAAGAATCTGTGATTAATTCAGATATTGTGAATCTTTGGTTTGAGGACCACTGTGTTTCTATATCGTATGCTACCCAGGTCCCCAAATTTGTAACAGGTTTTCCCCTTACCTATAATGGCCTGTGGGTAATTGATAGCCTCTGCTTGCGGGTCTTCTTCAGGACAAGGAGCACCCTCCGTACCAGAAGGGTATATTTCCCTGATGAGGGTAAGGTACTCAATATCCGACCAGAGGTGTCTGGGTCCGTGTCCAGGAAAATTTCTGCACCAAGATGATAAATCTAACTAATTTCGGTTGTGGTATTCATCTATTATTCACTTCGTTTTACACAATTTCCTTTTTATGGGTTGGGGTCAGGTGACTCATCCTGATTTGTGGATCTACACGGATTATGCCAGTGAGGTCACTATCTTTTTAACTTGCTTCGGCAGTGACTCTCACAATTCCAAAAGCCCGTCTCAGCCGTCTCCGTGGCTGTAGGTGCCTGTTGTCGATGCCCGGCGTGCATCTAATGTGCACCGGAACTATCGTTTTTTATTATTCCGGCAGTGGCTCTCCCAACTCCAAAAACAGTCTCGGCCGTCTCCGCGGCTGTCGGCGCCTATTGTCGATTGACGACGTGCATCCGATGCGCACCGGAACTATACGGGCGGTCGCATAGTAGACAGCGTCAATTTCGTACTAAAATATTGAAAATAAAAAACTGTATTTGAACCTTTGAATTATAAAAGGAACATACATGTCTGGTAGAATTAAAATGAACTAATTCTCCAAGTGATTGTGTTGGGTCTTGCAATTTTAGGAACAATTTTGGAAAGTATACCAGGAGCAATTGGATGAAGGCTCAAACTGAGTAATTAATGACTATAAGTGTGATAAAATCTCTAAGTTCATTTCGGTCAAGGACCATTGTTTTTGATAACGTACTGTACCCAGGTCCAGGACCAATTTGGGTTACCCCATTGTTGATAATGGTGGTCCAGAATACTGCAGGCGGGCCCACAGTGGTGGTGATACTCATAATAAGGCCCTTTGAATCTAGAGGGAATTTTAATTACTTAACTAGGATGCTGCTATGGTGTTTTATACTGTACTTTCTGTATTATTAAGTCTTCATGACTAAACTCTGCAATTATTCTTGTAATGTTCTATTTATGTTTCTGTCTTAAACCATTAAAACTTAATTTTGATTTAGAACTCAGTACTTGAGTGGCCCCATGTTAAAATAGTTTTTACTCTGTTAATTTTGTCTGGCTGAAGGAGAGAGTGGTATCTTACTGCTAGATGATGAGAAGAGTTGCAGAGCTGAACTGCCTAAAGTAAATGTAAGGGTTTTGCAATATTGGGTTTCGGAAAATTATTGGGGTTTGGCTCCCACAGTAATCTGTTTTTTTGCTCAAACAGACCCTCTTGCCTCAGAACAAGTGTGTGGTATGTGGGCAACTGATCTTAAACTGAGCAGTTAAGATATTTAAACCATAAAGGGTAAACTACATAAATGTATAGATATAATGAAGGAAATCAAAGAAGACACAACGGAATGTAAGTAAAATTGATGCAGCTAATAGCCTGACTGGTCATTTTTCATTTGTGCCTGTAAGAGTAGCAAGGGGTGGCATTGGAGTAGCTGAGAATTATAGCGGTGTGTGTATAGAAATTTCAATTTCTTGGTAATGGTGTGCATAAAGTAGTTAGACAAGCTTTTATGGGAAACCTGGGGTCCTTGGAGGAGTCACTAAAATACTGATATTGTAATAAAACATATGGCACCAATGTCAAGCAATTTCGAAACAATGCCAGGTATGCACTGCTATTTAAACCAGCTGGGTGGTTTAAAAATAACATGTGCACAGACGAACAATTGTAAAATATTGTTTTGCTGTAGTCATTCTGCGCATATGACAGTGTTTGATTTTTTGATCTTCAGATACAGACATATCTCCTAAGAGATGGCTAAAAAAGGGTCTTTGTAACAGGGGAGGCTAGAATTGTGGGAGTGTTGTGAGCTATAAGAATGGAAAGTAGAAAGTAAAACAAAACAAGCGTGTGTGATTTTCAAGTCTCTAAGCTTACAGTCAAGTTCTTACCACCTTAACCCCTTAAATGCTGAAGTTTTCCCCACGTTTTTAAACAACAATGTCTCAACCGGATTCAATGAAAAAAGGCAGATATACAGGTATGTACAAGACATTACAAGGTAGCAAAGAAAGGAGAGACTCCCAGCTTTTTTTTCAAAAGTACTCATGGCATCATATATTAAAAATTCACAGTTCATACAGGACAGTTACAACAGCACTGTGGCCATGAAATGCGAAGGCAACCAAAGGGGGCTTTGTGCATGTAGTGCTCGTGAAACAAAGAGTGACAAGTGGAAACACAGCGAGGGACGCAAGGTGACAAAGTGCAGAAAATTATATACAAAAACAATGGTTCCTCTTCAATGACTGGAAAACATGTAGCTGTTTGTGAACCAAAGTTGAGGGTGCGCCGTGAGTTGCGCTGTATGATCGGTCGACGGCGTTTCGATCCTCTCAAGTTAGGATCATCATCAGGACCGGGTAGCCATTTTTAAAAGTGATGTTAGGGAGGGAGGGAGGAAGACAATGTGGTGCGAGAACGGAGATCAGGTGTTGTACAAGGAGGCGGCTGCAGATGGAGTTCGGCAGCCGTGGCAGAATTCAGAGTGAGCGGAGGAGGACCCCTGGCGCAGGGTGGAATCACCAATCCACTGTGAGGCTCACAAAGGAAGACCTTGGAGGCAATGGGGAATGCAGGCAGGGTCATATCTACAATCCACTGTCAGTGTCCCAGGAAGGGTACCTTGGAGGGTAAATTGTGCGTCTCAGAAGGAATCCAGGAGACATCGGGTCGCTGCCGTGGAGTCGTAGCCGCCACAGTCGTGTGCAGTCTGGCCTGGCAAGTGGAGTGAAGTTTTCCCCTCAGCGCTGAGCCCTTTTTTATGTTTTGGGCAGTTCTTGTTTAAGCCTTCGCAATTTTGTTTCTAATAAGGTACCCAGGCCTAATATTAACCCTTTCTTTCACACATTTGGGGATTCTTTCACCCTTTCTTTACCACATGTTGAGGATTCAAAAGATATTCAGGGTTTGTGGATTCCCTGGAAGGAACGAGAAAACAGCCAAAATGTGACACATGTATTGGAAAATAAGAGAAATTATGCTGTGAAAAGAGTATGTTTGTTGAATGGCATAAAAAAAACGTTTGCTGTGATAAGATACCCTCCACTATTCACAGCTTTCAGAACAGGAAGAGCTACATAAAAAAGGGATGATATAGTTTGTGCGAACATTGTAATGGTTTGGAATTGTAACCATTTTTGTGGTTTCTTTCTACTTGCAGTTTGTAATGAAAATAGGTGTGAAACACATGAGTAAATTTGAAAAAACAGTAATGATCTAAAAAGTTGACCAAAACAATGAATTTAGCAAGAGGTCATTTGTGTAGATCGCTCAACATTTGTCCAAACAAACAGCGGAAGCGTTTTTTCAAATTTATATTTTTGTGCAATGAATATTAGTGGGGGATAATCGTGTATGCTTTCTTAAAAATTGAATAGTGTTTATGTGTTAGGTACTGACGTTTTTTTACTGATTTGTCAAAGGATTGTTTTTCATGATCAGAGAATTATGATTTAGCTGTTTTACTAATTTATTATGAAAGGTTTGTTTATAGGAAACCCTTTTTTTAGGGGGTGAGGTTTTTCTACTGGGGACGCTGCTCAAATTTGTGTTAATTTTGCTGCTCATTTTGGAACTTAGAATGGTTTCTGAATTTGACTACTGTTTACAGATTGCATTTTAGCCTTCATGGCATTTATTCTGTATGACTTGATTTAGATTTTTGTAATAAAATGCTTAAACGTTTCTTGACCTAGAACTCAGGGGCCCATTAGCATGACAGGCGGATCGCCACTGCCCAACATTTGGCGGCGATCTGCCCGCCAACACACCCCAGCAGACGGCCTTTTACCCCCGCCACATTAGCATGGCTAGGGGTACTGCGGCGGACGAAATAACCGTCCACCACTTTTCCGCCGGTACGCAATCGTCCCGATTGCCTACCGGGCAGAAAAGGCCCATAATATGTAGTGGTACCTTGCAGGCACCGCCATCCATATTAGCATGTGGCATTTTTAATGTCTTTCCATGGCGTAGACTCCGCAATGGAAAGGCATGCGGTTTTTGCTTCGGAGGCCCATTGCGGGCCCCCAGGAGGGTGGGAGGGCTGCACTTGGGGGGTGCCTATGGTACCCCCCAATATTATCATGGACAAGGTGGCAGGCACCACGCGGTGCCTGTCACATTGTGTATGCCAATGCACAACATGCATATATTGCATTGTGGCGGGTGCTGATTACAGCACCGCCCGCCGCAATAAAATATATGCGGGATGCCACCGCCACCATGACGGGGGAATCCCAATTGCCATTGCGGGACTGCAGCACCTCATGTGGGCAGTCCGATTTGCCATTCCGGTGGCGGGCGGACTCGTAATGATGCCCTCAATTATTGAGTAGTCAGAATTATTGATTTTTGCTAATTAACTGACTTGATGTGTATATTTGTTGTCTGAAAACAAGATATCCAGAACCATCACATACCTGCCAGCTCACCCCGTGCCACAGTGTGACTCATGATATCGGCTCCCATAATATGGTCTCCTGGTGAGGTGCCACTATCACACAGTGGCAGGAAAAATGAGCTGGAAACCACTATAAATAGTGGTTTTCCAACTCGTTTTCCGAGGCTTTGAACCCCTGATGACCATTGAGGGTTGTGAAAACACCCCAGGACATCAGCACCAGCCTCAACAAGCTTTTTTTTGGGGAGGGGGCTTGGGGCAGAGTGGGGTTCAAAGGTGCCTCCTAGGTACTTCATTGCACGAGGTCCTGCCCCTTTCAAGGCCCCGTCCCATCCTCACACTGTGAGATCATTCTGCAAGTTGACAAGTATGCATCAACTGAGCTACAGCTTACATTGGTTTTTCAATGTGTACCGACCTTGCCTCAATTTATATGGTAAAACCTAATGATTCAAAATGGATTTGAAGGAAAGCTGCATTTTGTTTTTTAAATATGCCCAAAATAATCAGTTTAGGAATAACAGTAATTTGTACAACACTGAATTTGAGTTTACCCATAATATCATGATATTGAGAGGGCATTTTGCAAAGTGTTTTCTTTCTTGCATACTGTCTTACATTTAGGGGCATATTTATGAGAGGCCTGCATCATGTTTGCACTGCGCAAAGTGGTATATGTGTGACACAAGCCTCTAAGTCAGATTCATGAAACCATGCAAAGCCACATTGCGTGTCTTTGATTGGCTTCACCAATCTGGAGTAAGACAACGAAGTGCAAATCTCTGCGTTGCCTTTCTCTGCACAATGGAGGCATTCCATGGGCGTTGCGGTGGGTGCTACCATACAAATCCCATGTTTTTTATGCAATTCCAGATTTACCAAACCTGGTTAACCTGGGAATGCACCAAAAAGATATAAGGAGAAATATCTTTATTTCTCCTTGTTTTTTCCTCTTTCCATGTGTACTGCATTCTGCTCTCTTAGGACCCCAATCCAGAATTGCCAAGAGTCTAGTGGTCAAGTCGCCCAGGAGCTGATACCTTGAGTTCCGTATTTATGCTAGATAAATCATTCTGTACTTGCTTTTGGACTCTTGGTAGTTACAATTATCTCTAGAAACTATGATGCTTTTCAGCTCAGCTACAATAGGTTGCAGATTGATTGACTCTGTGGATACAATGTGTGAATGGATTGATGATTTTTTGGATCCCCAAAGGCTTCCTCAGAAAAAAGACGTTGCGGTCATGTCTTGTTTCAGGGAATGTAGAAGACTGCTAGTCTCCTTTTGTTAATGTGTGAGGGTGAGTCCCTTTTAAGTGGGGATAGCAGTTGCAGTGGATCAAAACTACTCAGTCGCTGCAGGGCTTATAGCCCATTTATCCTGCTAAACTACCTTGAACCTAATGAGAAGAATCTACCAAATACAAATAAAGGGTGTGCCTGCTGTTCATAATAACTAGCAGGTGGTGCGCTGGTATTGGCAATGTTCATATTTCCAGGGGCAGTGATGAAAAGCAAAGTAGCAGTCCCCGTGTTGTAGGGACCCATCCCTTCCTTATTTAAAATGGTGACTTCCTGAACACATTTCTGGCTGGCAGGAGCACACTGATAAGAATTGGAATCCTCCCTTGAGCTTCACAGTTGCAGGAGTCCGGTAGTAAGCCCATGGTCCCTTTCCTCTCACACTGGAACCCCCCAGGACACTCTGGGCCCGATTCACAGAATGAACTTAAGGCTCAATCCTAAACTTACTACTGTTTTGGTATTCACAGATTGCACTTACTACTTTTGGTATTCACAGAATGAACTTACTGCTTTTGGCATTCACAAAATGCACTTACTACTTTTGGTATTCACAGAATGAACTTACTCATTTCGGTATTCACAGAAGTTACGACTCCTAACTTTAGGACTCCTAAATGCCTTCTGTGAATACTGAAAGTCTTAAAATTGGGATTTTTCATAATTTAGTAGTAGTAAAGTTAGGACTCCTAACTTTAGGACTCCTAAATGCCTTCTGTGAATACCGAAAGCCTTAAAATTAGGATTTTTTTCAATTTAGTAGAAGTAAAGTTAAGACTCCTAACTTCAGGACTCCTAAATGCCTTCTGTGAATACCAAAAGTAGTACGTGCAATCTGTGAATACCAAAACAGTAGTAAGTTTAGGATTGAGTCTTAAGTTCATTCTGTGAATCGGGCCCTCTAGGAGTTCTCGTGCATCCAAGGCCTGTGATTGTAAGGTGTTATACCTGCTATAATGCAGCAGTAGCACCAGCCCTTCACTGGAGGGAGTTATATCTCTGTTGCTGGCAGGAGACGCAGCGGCGCAAGGAGGTCAGCACCCAGCATTACAGCCCCTCTCCTCTGTTTCATTTTCTCACGGACCCCTTGACACTCTGTGGTCCACAATATCGGTGGGAAACATTTATGTTTTACTAGTTTTTCCACTTAATGTTGCCAGCAGGAATAATTACTAGCACCTTGTTTGGGAGCTTTAAGGTGACTCGGGACCTGATTAGAAGTTGGCTATCGTGCTCATGGCTAAGCCCCGCTTCCCCTGAAGAGCATTTCAATTGGGATAAGTGTGGGAATAGATGGTGTTAAGATTTTAGCAATTAGTTGGAAGTGCATCCGTTTGTATAAATATGAACAAAATAGTGTTTTGTGACCTGTACATTGACATTTGCATGGCTTTGTGGTAAGATAACATGCATGGATCCACACAGCCCATAACATCCTTACCTGCCCAGCGCTCTAGGTTTCAGAAAATCTCATATTTGATGGGGTTCCTTGGTTAACTGCAGACCAAGAGCCAGAATTAGTGCAGCCATTCACTATAGCAAGTGAGAGAAAACTGGGATCTTATTGAGCATAGTTTTGACATATAGAGTGGCAGAGCTATGGTAACCCCCTTATTCTGCCTCCCCAAATGCCAAGATGACTCAGTGCCCCATCCCATTTCATTCTAATTTTTCCCTGGTAGTCTGGTGGGCTTTCAGCTCTCCCGACTCAGCAGATTGGGGTGTTTACCAATTATGTGTCTGTCTCAGGAGAGTTCAGCAAGCCAATCAGCCCATCAATAAAACAAGCATTTACAATGCAATGGTTTTGCCTTTGTTAAAGTTAGAGCTATTGGCATTGCTCTTGACATTATTTTTATTTATGTTTTTTTAACATAAATAAATGGCATTGTCATTTACAATGCCACTAGCTTTATCTATCGCAAATGACACACACAAACACACACAGAGCCCCCCCACACACACCCCCACACAGAGCCCCGCACACACAGCCCCCCACACACACAGCCACACAGAGCCCCCCACACACACAGCCACACAGAGCCCTCCACACACACAGCCACACAAAGCTTCCTACACACACAGCCACACAGAGCCCTCCACACACACCAACACAGCACAAGCAGGCAACAGGGGCAGACGGAGGCACAAGCAGGCAACAGGGGCAGACGGAGGCACAAGTAGGCAACAGGGGCACACAGAGGCACAAGCAGGCAACAGGGGCCCACAGAGGCACAAGCAGGCAACAGGGGCCCACAGAGGCACAAGCAGGCAACAGGGGCACACAGAGGCACAAGCAGACAACAGGGGCACACAGAGGCACAAGCGGGCAACAGGGGCACAAGGAGGCACAAGCGGGCAACAGGGGCACAAGCAGGCAACAGGGGCACGAAAACGGAGGCACAAGCAGGCAACGGGGCAGGTGGAGAAAACACAATTTTCAACAGCCCACTTGGCTCTGCAACAGTTGCCTTTGAAAAGCAATACGGCGTAATGGGCATGATCAAATCCCGTCCCCTGCATAAAAAAAAACAACAGCCTGAGGCGACTGCTAACACAGATGTAGTACAAGGCATTACACGGCAAGGGTGCTGCTGCCGGCAATTATCCTGGTATTTAAACAAATCTCTCTCTCTCACACACAGAGCCGCCCCACACACACCCCCACACAGAGCCCCGCACACACAGCCACACAGAGCCCC
This sequence comes from Lissotriton vulgaris, assembly GCF_964263255.1. Classification (NCBI taxonomy): domain Eukaryota; kingdom Metazoa; phylum Chordata; class Amphibia; order Caudata; family Salamandridae; genus Lissotriton; species Lissotriton vulgaris. Next base: position 805,167,685 of record NC_141694.1, on the reverse strand, counting down.
CCACACACACAGCCACACAGAGCCCTCCACACACACAGCCACACAAAGCTTCCTACACACACAGCCACACAGAGCCATCCACACACACCAACACAGCACAAGCAGGCAACAGGGGCAGACGGAGGCACAAGCAGACAACAGGGGCAGACGGAGGCACAAGCAGGCAACAGGGGCACACAGAGCACAAGCAGGCAACAGGGGCACACAGAGGCACAAGCAGGCGACAGGGGCACACAGAGGCACAAGCAGGCAACAGGGGCACACAGAGGCACAAGCAGGCAACAGGGGCACACAGAGGCACAAGCAGGCAACAGGGGCACACAGAGGCACAAGCAGGCAACAGGGGCACACAGAGGCACAAGCAGGCAACAGGGGCACACAGAGGCACAAGCAGGGGCACACAGAGGCACAAGCAGGCAACAGGGGCACACAGAGGCACAAGCAGGGGCACACAGAGGCACAAGCAGGCAACAGGGGCACACAGAGGCACAAGCAGGCAACAGGGGCACACAGAGGCACAAGCAGACAACAGGGGCACACAGAGGCACAAGCAGACAACAGGGGCACACAGAGGCACAAGCAGGGGCACACAGAGGCACAAGCAGGCAACAGGGGCACACAGAGGCACAAGCAGGCAACAGGGGCACACAGAGGCACAAGCAGACAACAGGGGCACACAGAGGCACAAGCAGACAACAGGGGCACACACGTGCAAAAGACACCCACAAGCTGACAGCCCAATTATCTTGAGCCACAAAATGTATACAGACCCTTAATTCGGATCACGTTTATTTTAGTTTCAAGTCACCATACCTAGAAAAGACATTATGTAAATGCAAAGATACTGGATCGATTTAAAATATTACGCTCTGCATCTGCACAGTTGAGCCCAAGTACCCACCCAGTGACACCCGTCCATTTCCACACGAAAAATCCACGTAAAGTATACACGAATATTAAGAATCAACCCGGAAGTAGAGTTGCTTTTGTGCCGTTTAAAGAACAAATAAATACTAGAGGTTCGCCATTCGTATAAAATATACGTTTATTCACCCCGGTATGAAACATCCTGTGGACAAAACGTGATCCAGTTTCCACTTCGCACCGGTGTGATGCGGAAGTTATGGGATCTGCGTTGATTAGGAAACGTCCTGCCTTACTTTCCGACGAATATAAAGATCTAGAAAGTATTGAGTAACCAATGTGGACTTAGTAAATACGCGAGCAGAAAAGGTCAGTTTTTTTTTTTTTACAAACTGCCCGCGTCTTAACAAGGTACTTGAGGACAGACTACAAATCCCATGATGCCCACAGTCGGTTTCCATGCAGGAACCTTCACCATTCCTTACCCCCGTTTTAAACAAACAAGCCCCATTTAACTGCAAACCCCCCACAAGAACATGCCCTCACCGTATCCCACTCGACCAGTACGTGACCATACGAATAACTAATAACTATATCCGTTTGCAAGAGCGGAAGGGCGGGATTACGCAGAGAGGGTACTAGCCTCTAACCCCGTAGCCAACAGCCTAATCCTGTTTAGGACCCGAAACTCGCGTCCGTTTGGACAATAAAAGAACGGGCGGCAAGGTAATATGTCCTGTAGCATACTCGGGAGGTCGAGCGGCTTGTTGCCGCGCCCCGCCCTCCCCTCGCGCTCACCCACCTGCCGCGCGCTGAGCTCCTTCTCCAGCTCCAGGGGTCGGTTCCTCCAGACCAGGTGATGCAGCGGGAACCTGCTGCTGCCCGGAGCCCAGCATCATCCCTGGAACATGCTGGGCCCGCCTCCGCCGGCCCCGGAGACAACCATCCGGCTGACGGGAGCGCGGGGGGGCGCTGCGGGGAGGAGGAGACTGGAGGCCGGCGACGGAGACTGCAGGGGACGGGAGGGGAGACGGAAGGCAGAGAGAGGGAGAGGGCGGAGAGCTGGGAGCGAGTGGAGAAGCGCCGAGAGGGAGCCTGCCGGAGCAGAGGAGGCCGGCGACGGAGACTGCAGGGGACGGGAGGGGAGACGGAAGGCAGAGAGAGGGAGAGGGCGGAGAGCTGGGAGCGAGTGGAGAAGCGCCGAGAGGGAGCCTGCCGGAGCAGGGAGCTACGGACTCTACGGGGGGCGGGGGACGGGAGGGGACACGGACGGCAAAGCACTCACGCAAGCAGGAAAGGGTGCTGGCTCAATGCCGGGACAGATTCGGGGGCGTTCCCGGCGTCGCGTGACGTCGGCAAAAGCCAAAGAATGTCGGGAACGCCCCCGTGTCTGGTCCGGCATTGACGGACAGGCCCCTCGTCCAATGGCTAGGCTCCATTTATGGAGCCAGCCAATGAATGACGAGGGCCGACCCAAAGCCACACTACAGTTTTCATCAGGTTTTCGCCTGCGCGAAAAAGCTGCGCAGAGCGCAGCTTTCGCCAGGCAAAACCTAAAAAGTGAGGAACAAAAATGTGTTAAAGGCCTGCTCATCCTAGCACTGCACACACACACACACATGCATAAAACAGTTTTTCTGCCGTCCAGGGAAGGCAGAAAGGGGGAGTTAACCCTCACTTTGACAACCTATCTGTAAAAAAAAATTAACATTTCTTCTTGCTTGCCCTGAGGATGGTTAAAGTATTCAGATTCGAGGCCCCAAAGGGAAGAAACACTCTTGAGAGATTTATGGATGGGGGTATTTCCTGATGCTAGGATTGGCCAGCCCCCACCCAATTCTTGTTAAACGTATACAGTGCTCTGGTGTCTAAAAGGCTTTCTGCTCCAATGGAGATGGCACATTAGGGGTAAATCCCCCAATCTGAATCCAGGGAGGTAGAAAGACTGCTAGGTTCTTTTAGGGCCAGGATATGGCCTGATGCCAAGATTGGTTAGCCTCTACCCCATTATTTTTTCATTTGAAAAAAAATCCTGTAGTATAGTGGACTTTCTGACCCACCCTTGTCGTGGTAAACTGGGGTTACCCCCATCCCAGTCTGCCCCTAGGGGGCAGAAAATCCTACTAAGGGTTTTATGGGTGGGAGTAATAACCGAAGCCTAGATGGGCTTGTCCTCCCCCCATTTATTTACACAGAAAAACTATGTAGGGGACTTGCCACTTCCTCCTCCCCCACCCCCCTCAGCACCGCCTGGGAGGACAGGTTATGGTAAACCCTCAAATGTGGCCCCAGGGGGCAGAAAGGCTGTTTGGATCCTCGGGAGTAGATGTATAGCCCATTGTCAGACAGGTTATCCCAGCCCCATGCTAACACAAAAATACCTCACAAAAATAGAGCTGTCCATGGAAGTAAGTCAGTGAGCTGGTTGGACCATTATACAGATAAACACAAGGAAAAGTTGAGCTGTCATGGTCGCATCAAAAGGAGCATCACTGCTGACTCAAGGTAAATAGCCTCAGACACTATTGTGTGTACACAGAGATATTTGCAGCAAACATCCCCTTACGTAGTATGGTATATTCTGGGGACCTTCAGGAGGAATAATGTGCCCCCACATGTACCCTTTTCACCTTTGACTTGGGCGCCTTAAGCTCTAGAGCGAGCACTTCCGGAGCAGGAACGTCTGAGCAGAGATTCTGGTGTGCATGAATCTTTTTGTCTAGATTCTTTGAGGTTATTAGGCAGCTGTGTTACTGTAAATGGAAGACTCTAATATTGAGAAGTTCAACATTTTGATACTTGACTAACATGTACCAATGAAAGTTAAAGTTACAGCACATTTCAGGCATCAGTGGAAGTCAGAATTAGTGCATGTTTTTGATACAGTCTTACAATGTTTTAAGTTAATTTAATTTGCTATGGTTAACGGTCTTATGTCTTGCATTTGATTATTATGATGACACAATGAATGGCGTTTAATTAATGCACCGCTCATGCTGTCTAGTTGCATAGTTAGAATATTATGTTTTTACTGATTAAGGCCAGCTACAGTCAGAGGAGCATCCAGTCTTAGGACTCCAGGGTACATTCAGTAGCTTCCCTGACCTGTGTGGCCTTTCTTTATTTTTCATTTCCCAAAGGATGTGAGGACCTTTAGACAATGTCCAGAGGCATTCCTCCTTCCATTTGTTAATTAGTCTTTGTCATTTTGTTTGGGATGTAATAAAGTACTTTTCCTTTTTGTAAGAAAAAACACTGACTCCAAAGCAATTTATTAAGCAATACTTTTCGCTTTGCTGGGTTATGAGTCTCTCTCCCCTGAGTTAGCTGAGTACTGCACTACCTCAGTACTCTGAGAGTAAATTGCGAAAAAGGGATACTTGCTAAACAGTTTGAGGGTATGGTGTATGAGGGCCTAAGGACACCATTGTTGGGTTCCACTACCTTCTTATTATCATGTTCCCCCTGGCACAGTTTTTTCCAAAAATAATTTGTCCAATAATATAACTAATAATGTATTTCTGATAATTTCTTTCATCACCATAATTGAAATTGAAACTGTGCTCACAATCACTCAAATATAAAATGTATTTATTTTTCTAAAATAATCAAATTGCTTTTCAAAAAAATAGTAGTGTCCTTCTTAAAGTGGGGAATGTTCACTGGTGATCATTCCAATTGTCCAGTCCAATGAGTTTCAGGATCAAAATCCTTTGTTGAGGTGTGAATCATGAACGGACTTGATCTTGATTTGTTAATCAGTCAATGATGTTTCTCAATTATACTTAAGGGCATACCTAACTTGTATGGGTTCCTTCCCCACTGGGATAGGACGAGAAAGCAAGCAGTAGATTTCATTGGATAATTTTATAGATTACCAGTGCAGCAAAGGTCTGCAGAGGTTTGGGGGAGTTATTATTGTAAAAGGATATTACAGGCAGATGCATTAATATTGCTTTTTGCGTTTCCTTAATTGCGAAAAATAAGGAATTGCAATTAAGGAATTACAAAATGCAATGCATAAAAAAATCGCTAAATAAATTGCGATTTTTTAATATTCCTTAATTGCGACTCACAAATTGCGAGTCGCATTAAGGAGTACCTCCCCATTCATTCCTATGGGCCTAGAGGCCCATAGGAATGAATGGGAAGACATTCTCAATTTGCGATTAGCAATTAGCGAATCGCAAATTGAGAATGTGATTTCAAGGGTGTAGGGGTGTCCAAAGGACACCCTGTTGTCAATCTGTGCACATATGTTGTGCACAACATGAAACTTTGAAAAATGCACAAAAGTGCATTTTTCAAAGTTTTCGCAAATTACCATGAGGTTCAACCTCATGGTAATTTGCTCCCCCTAATTGCGAAATCATAATTTTTTAAAGTTTCATGCATTGCATTTAAGGAATCGCAAAATGTGATTCCTTAAATGCATTTTCCTAACTTACACGGAGGTTCGTGGCTCACCGTGTCATCAGCCCTTCAGCCCAGCAGCACACCGGTCTCCCAGCCCACTTCTCGCCGCACCCGCTCCGCGGGTGCCACTTAGTAGGTGGACGCTGGTGGAGACAGGAACTTTGAGAGGCATTCCATCGTCCAGGCGGCAAGGCGGTAAGGGGCGCGAGGAACCAGCGGGGCTGCGAGCGTGCGGGGACTTCATTTCCCAGAAGTCCCTGCAAGACCGACGGAGAGCTTCCGGTCCGCTCTCCCTGCTGGCCCGCCCCCCGCCCACCAAGGCTGATATTAGCGTTCCCGCTTGTCCACTCTGCGGGTCATTTTCCTAACTTACACGGAGGTTCGTGGCTCACCGTGTCATCAGCCCTTCAGCCCAGCAGCACACCGGTCTCCCAGCCCACTTCTCGCCGCACCCGCTCCGCGGGTGCCGCTTCGTAGGTGGACGCTGGTGGAGACAGGAACTTTGAGAGGCATTCCATCGTCCAGGCGGCAAGGTGGTAAGGGGCGCGAGGAACCAGCGGGGCTGCGAGCGTGCGGGGACTTCATTTCCCAGAAGTCCCTGCAAGACCGACGGAGAGCTTCCGGTCCGCTCTCCCTGCTGGCCCGCCCCCCGCCCTATTACAATTTCAACAACTTCTACATAACCTCATCATACTCCCGCAGCGCGGGACGCAGCCCGGGCGAAGACTGGGCAAAGACAGGGCCGTTTGAGGCCGTTCGAGGACGGCAGAGGACGGCCCCGGCCCTGTCACCCTGTATTTTACTTTGTTCCCTCAGGTCCCCACGATTTCTGACTTATACCACTGACGATCACGATGCGTCCCAAAACCAGAAGCACATCTAAGAAAGCTACATTGGTGACACAAGTGACCGGTCCCATAGACCTCTTCATATCCAGGGTAAACGACACCATTGATAAGAGCATAATTCTACTGGAGAAAAGAGTTTCCTTGGACCTCATGCAGGCTAAACGCTCTTCGTTAGGTTCACTTGCCACCGCAAACTCCCCTGCACACCAGGTCGCTAACAACTGCTCTTTACCAATACCACTAACTATTGTTCCCACGATGACTGTCCCAAACTCTGTAGATTTATCCGTAACCCAAACAGATTCCGATCAATCATATGTCGACCTTGAGGCGACCCCAGACTTAGAAGCCTGCCAATCACAAACTGGAAAATTAGACCAGAGTGTCACTAGTAATTCCATACTACCTGATCCAGTAACGACCTTAGAACCGACAAAAACAAGGAAAAACACCTCCACTTCCACCAAGGCTATGCCAAACATCAAGGAAAAATCTAAAATAAAAATAAAGAATCACAACCCGATCACGCCCACCTCAAATTCCTCGGCAGGTATCCCCTGCTGGGTGGAAAATATGGTAATGGACCTCAAATCAGACCTCGAAGCCACAATTTCAGCACAAATTAAACCTCTAATATCAAAGTTGGACAGACTCACCTCACTAATCAACACGAAATGTAGCTGCAAGAAAAGCGGTAATGGCCCCGCACAAACGCATGGGGCAAAGGAAATACTCCCAAAAAAAAACACACCCTGTATTAAACAAACAACAGGCATAACGACCAACCCTAATACTTTACCAGCTAGAAAGGCGTCAGCAACACAACTCCCAGCCAAAAAAGGGAGCAATTCAGATGCTCCCCCTGACACCCCGGTCGCGGTAGATCTCCCCCCCGCAATACAAATAGACCCAGTAGGCCAAACCAAAACAAACAACCGACAAGTAAAAGGTAATAATGGAAACACCACCATTCCACTAGAGACCCCTCTCCGAGAAAAACCACTAGAACCTAAGACCAAGCAGTCTCGGCCCAAAATAATCAATTTACCCCCGGAAGCTTCTCCCTTCGTGGTGGTGCTAACAGCTGTACCCCCACTGAAGGAGGGTGTAAGAGAAACTTTCGCAGAGTTGAGGAATAAATGTGCCCAGTGGCTCCAACTCCATAAACCCTTACCCGCTCACATCAGGGGCGATATCTTCTCCGTACGTAGAGGAGATTGGGTCGGCAGAAGCACAAAGTCCATAGCGGGGGACGTTATCAGCATCAAATTTAGGGAGATAGGGGCATCTAACTATATCTGTAACTCACCCAACAGTGGACCCGCCACCCAAATAAATCCCCTCCCCTTGTCCTATTTCCTACCCCCATCCTCAAGGCAAAATTTTCCCTGTCCCGCCTTCCCATCAAACACCGGGCCCATAAATCCCTCAGAATACAATACGCATCAATACCAGCAGCCCCCACACACGCCACGGTTTCCACAAGTACCACAACAACCAATCTTCCAGTGGCAACCACCTCCCCAATTTCCTCAACCTCTACATCTCGTTACCCAACCACCTGCTCATCTTCCTCAATACTTACACCACACTTCCCAACAGTGGTGGCAACCCCATCAATCCACGCAACATAATATTCACCAATGGCAGCAGCCGCGGCAAGGACGGCTCCCCCCATTCAACCCACTAGGCCTTAATCATCGAGGCAGAGAAAGGGACGAATGGAGTCGCCAGGATCACTGGAGAAAGCACAGGGACCCCACATGTTGGGATGGCTGGAATGACCTTCCTTTAGCAAATAGGTATAGCGCCTTAGAGTGCGTTGATTGACTACCACAGCTACAAGAACACCCCCAAATTCACACAGACCCATCGGAACCCACGGTCTCTCCATTAGTCCCCCTAGACCCAGAGATCCCTCCAGCCCCAGAGATCTTTAACGAACCAAAAATAGTAAAAAGCTCAAGGGATAGTCCAACAATCCTGAGCCTGATCTCGTGGAACATCGCAGGATTAAGGACAAAAATAGAGGATGGGACAATTATGCATCACACACATAACCACCAAATAATATGCATACAGGAGACATGGTCATTACAAGAACACCACCTACAGGGTTACAAGACGTACTCCTCTCTCGCAAAGCCGGGACAGATAGGTAGACCAAAGGGAGGCCTGTGTATCTACGTAGCCAATACTATCCAAAACATCAAAATAAAGGTCATAGAACTGGACTCTAATTTGCAGATCCTTGGTCTCTCCTTCCCGAAAAAAGAGTCAATGGTCGTCATTAATTTTTATAACAACCTGGATGAACTAGACTTTCAGGGAGTCCTGACCCATCTCCACGAAAAACTAACCACCCTCAGAATGAAACAAGGAGAAAGAAGCCCGGCAACAATAATATGGGCAGGTGACTTCAACCTTCACGCCTGTACCCAACCAAAAAGAAAATGTCCTGGCATGGTGACAGAAGAAGGCCTCTCACTCACCCATTTTTCGCATAACAACATGGGCAGACAAATGAATGATCTCCTATCCGACCTGGATCTCCAGATAGTAAACACCTTGGACCATGGAGATAATTCACTAGCACCTACTTACTTAGGAAGAGGCTATAAAACCACGGTAGACTTCATACTAATATCAACATCCTTACAATCAAGAGTAAAAAACTTTGAAGTCAAGCCGAATCCCCAAAGTGACCATGCAATACTAAATCTGGAAGTCTTACTAAACTACCAACAATGTTCTCCAGTAACAATAGCCAATGCACTGACCCAAGAAAATATCAACATGGATAATCTAAATGGGTATTCAATAAGATGGGGAAGGATCAACCCAGAAGAACTTACTAAAAAGCTAATAAGATCAGTCTATCCCCAAATCAAAATTTGTTTGGACATAGCAACAAAAGACGAAGAGCTTCTTAACAACTTCGCCCAAATTATGGACAAATTAAAGGTTTTACTTACAGCAAAACAAAAACCCGGTCTATCTCGACTCAAAGGCTGGTTCAACCAAGAGTGTACTAAGGCTCACACAAAGCTGAAGCTAGCCTTAAACAAAGATGAAAGGGACCCTCGCACTATAGCCACCCTTAGAAGTGAATATTACAAAACAAGGAAAAAGAGGAAAGAGGAACTCAAGCAAGCGCTTTGGCATGAACTCCACACCAGTGCACAAGAGGTTATTAGGCAGCTGTGTTACTGTAAATGGAAGACTCTAATATTGAGAAGTTCAACATTTTGATACTTGACTAACATGTACCAATGAAAGTTAAAGTTACAGCACATTTCAGGCATCAGTGGAAGTCAGAATTAGTGCATGTTTTTGATACAGTCTTACAATGTTTTAAGTTAATTTAATTTGCTATGGTTAACGGTCTTATGTCTTGCATTTGATTATTATGATGACACAATGAATGGCGTTTAATTAATGCACCGCTCATGCTGTCTAGTTGCATAGTTAGAATATTATGTTTTTACTGATTAAGGCCAGCTACAGTCAGAGGAGCATCCAGTCTTAGGACTCCAGGGTACATTCAGTAGCTTCCCTGACCTGTGTGGCCTTTCTTTATTTTTCATTTCCCAAAGGATGTGAGGACCTTTAGACAATGTCCAGAGGCATTCCTCCTTCCATTTGTTAATTAGTCTTTGTCATTTTGTTTGGGATGTAATAAAGTACTTTTCCTTTTTGTAAGAAAAAACACTGACTCCAAAGCAATTTATTAAGCAATACTTTTCGCTTTGCTGGGTTATGAGTCTCTCTCCCCTGAGTTAGCTGAGTACTGCACTACCTCAGTACTCTGAGAGTAAATTGCGAAAAAGGGATACTTGCTAAACAGTTTGAGGGTATGGTGTATGAGGGCCTAAGGACACCATTGTTGGGTTCCACTACCTTCTTATTATCATGTTCCCCCTGGCACAGTTTTTTCCAAAAATAATTTGTCCAATAATATAACTAATAATGTATTTCTGATAATTTCTTTCATCACCATAATTGAAATTGAAACTGTGCTCACAATCACTCAAATATAAAATGTATTTATTTTTCTAAAATAATCAAATTGCTTTTCAAAAAAATAGTAGTGTCCTTCTTAAAGTGGGGAATGTTCACTGGTGATCATTCCAATTGTCCAGTCCAATGAGTTTCAGGATCAAAATCCTTTGTTGAGGTGTGAATCATGAACGGACTTGATCTTGATTTGTTAATCAGTCAATGATGTTTCTCAATTATACTTAAGGGCATACCTAACTTGTATGGGTTCCTTCCCCACTGGGATAGGACGAGAAAGCAAGCAGTAGATTTCATTGGATAATTTTATAGATTACCAGTGCAGCAAAGGTCTGCAGAGGTTTGGGGGAGTTATTATTGTAAAAGGATATTACAGGCAGATGCATTAATATTGCTTTTTGCGTTTCCTTAATTGCGAAAAATAAGGAATTGCAATTAAGGAATTACAAAATGCAATGCATAAAAAAATCGCTAAATAAATTGCGATTTTTTAATATTCCTTAATTGCGACTCACAAATTGCGAGTCGCATTAAGGAGTACCTCCCCATTCATTCCTATGGGCCTAGAGGCCCATAGGAATGAATGGGAAGACATTCTCAATTTGCGATTAGCAATTAGCGAATCGCAAATTGAGAATGTGATTTCAAGGGTGTAGGGGTGTCCAAAGGACACCCTGTTGTCAATCTGTGCACATATGTTGTGCACAACATGAAACTTTGAAAAATGCACAAAAGTGCATTTTTCAAAGTTTTCGCAAATTACCATGAGGTTCAACCTCATGGTAATTTGCTCCCCCTAATTGCGAAATCATAATTTTTTAAAGTTTCATGCATTGCATTTAAGGAATCGCAAAATGTGATTCCTTAAATGCATTTTCCTAACTTACACGGAGGTTCGTGGCTCACCGTGTCATCAGCCCTTCAGCCCAGCAGCACACCGGTCTCCCAGCCCACTTCTCGCCGCACCCGCTCCGCGGGTGCCACTTAGTAGGTGGACGCTGGTGGAGACAGGAACTTTGAGAGGCATTCCATCGTCCAGGCGGCAAGGCGGTAAGGGGCGCGAGGAACCAGCGGGGCTGCGAGCGTGCGGGGACTTCATTTCCCAGAAGTCCCTGCAAGACCGACGGAGAGCTTCCGGTCCGCTCTCCCTGCTGGCCCGCCCCCCGCCCACCAAGGCTGATATTAGCGTTCCCGCTTGTCCACTCTGCGGGTCATTTTCCTAACTTACACGGAGGTTCGTGGCTCACCGTGTCATCAGCCCTTCAGCCCAGCAGCACACCGGTCTCCCAGCCCACTTCTCGCCGCACCCGCTCCGCGGGTGCCGCTTCGTAGGTGGACGCTGGTGGAGACAGGAACTTTGAGAGGCATTCCATCGTCCAGGCGGCAAGGTGGTAAGGGGCGCGAGGAACCAGCGGGGCTGCGAGCGTGCGGGGACTTCATTTCCCAGAAGTCCCTGCAAGACCGACGGAGAGCTTCCGGTCCGCTCTCCCTGCTGGCCCGCCCCCCGCCCTATTACAATTTCAACAACTTCTACATAACCTCATCATACTCCCGCAGCGCGGGACGCAGCCCGGGCGAAGACTGGGCAAAGACAGGGCCGTTTGAGGCCGTTCGAGGACGGCAGAGGACGGCCCCGGCCCTGTCACCCTGTATTTTACTTTGTTCCCTCAGGTCCCCACGATTTCTGACTTATACCACTGACGATCACGATGCGTCCCAAAACCAGAAGCACATCTAAGAAAGCTACATTGGTGACACAAGTGACCGGTCCCATAGACCTCTTCATATCCAGGGTAAACGACACCATTGATAAGAGCATAATTCTACTGGAGAAAAGAGTTTCCTTGGACCTCATGCAGGCTAAACGCTCTTCGTTAGGTTCACTTGCCACCGCAAACTCCCCTGCACACCAGGTCGCTAACAACTGCTCTTTACCAATACCACTAACTATTGTTCCCACGATGACTGTCCCAAACTCTGTAGATTTATCCGTAACCCAAACAGATTCCGATCAATCATATGTCGACCTTGAGGCGACCCCAGACTTAGAAGCCTGCCAATCACAAACTGGAAAATTAGACCAGAGTGTCACTAGTAATTCCATACTACCTGATCCAGTAACGACCTTAGAACCGACAAAAACAAGGAAAAACACCTCCACTTCCACCAAGGCTATGCCAAACATCAAGGAAAAATCTAAAATAAAAATAAAGAATCACAACCCGATCACGCCCACCTCAAATTCCTCGGCAGGTATCCCCTGCTGGGTGGAAAATATGGTAATGGACCTCAAATCAGACCTCGAAGCCACAATTTCAGCACAAATTAAACCTCTAATATCAAAGTTGGACAGACTCACCTCACTAATCAACACGAAATGTAGCTGCAAGAAAAGCGGTAATGGCCCCGCACAAACGCATGGGGCAAAGGAAATACTCCCAAAAAAAAACACACCCTGTATTAAACAAACAACAGGCATAACGACCAACCCTAATACTTTACCAGCTAGAAAGGCGTCAGCAACACAACTCCCAGCCAAAAAAGGGAGCAATTCAGATGCTCCCCCTGACACCCCGGTCGCGGTAGATCTCCCCCCCGCAATACAAATAGACCCAGTAGGCCAAACCAAAACAAACAACCGACAAGTAAAAGGTAATAATGGAAACACCACCATTCCACTAGAGACCCCTCTCCGAGAAAAACCACTAGAACCTAAGACCAAGCAGTCTCGGCCCAAAATAATCAATTTACCCCCGGAAGCTTCTCCCTTCGTGGTGGTGCTAACAGCTGTACCCCCACTGAAGGAGGGTGTAAGAGAAACTTTCGCAGAGTTGAGGAATAAATGTGCCCAGTGGCTCCAACTCCATAAACCCTTACCCGCTCACATCAGGGGCGATATCTTCTCCGTACGTAGAGGAGATTGGGTCGGCAGAAGCACAAAGTCCATAGCGGGGGACGTTATCAGCATCAAATTTAGGGAGATAGGGGCATCTAACTATATCTGTAACTCACCCAACAGTGGACCCGCCACCCAAATAAATCCCCTCCCCTTGTCCTATTTCCTACCCCCATCCTCAAGGCAAAATTTTCCCTGTCCCGCCTTCCCATCAAACACCGGGCCCATAAATCCCTCAGAATACAATACGCATCAATACCAGCAGCCCCCACACACGCCACGGTTTCCACAAGTACCACAACAACCAATCTTCCAGTGGCAACCACCTCCCCAATTTCCTCAACCTCTACATCTCGTTACCCAACCACCTGCTCATCTTCCTCAATACTTACACCACACTTCCCAACAGTGGTGGCAACCCCATCAATCCACGCAACATAATATTCACCAATGGCAGCAGCCGCGGCAAGGACGGCTCCCCCCATTCAACCCACTAGGCCTTAATCATCGAGGCAGAGAAAGGGACGAATGGAGTCGCCAGGATCACTGGAGAAAGCACAGGGACCCCACATGTTGGGATGGCTGGAATGACCTTCCTTTAGCAAATAGGTATAGCGCCTTAGAGTGCGTTGATTGACTACCACAGCTACAAGAACACCCCCAAATTCACACAGACCCATCGGAACCCACGGTCTCTCCATTAGTCCCCCTAGACCCAGAGATCCCTCCAGCCCCAGAGATCTTTAACGAACCAAAAATAGTAAAAAGCTCAAGGGATAGTCCAACAATCCTGAGCCTGATCTCGTGGAACATCGCAGGATTAAGGACAAAAATAGAGGATGGGACAATTATGCATCACACACATAACCACCAAATAATATGCATACAGGAGACATGGTCATTACAAGAACACCACCTACAGGGTTACAAGACGTACTCCTCTCTCGCAAAGCCGGGACAGATAGGTAGACCAAAGGGAGGCCTGTGTATCTACGTAGCCAATACTATCCAAAACATCAAAATAAAGGTCATAGAACTGGACTCTAATTTGCAGATCCTTGGTCTCTCCTTCCCGAAAAAAGAGTCAATGGTCGTCATTAATTTTTATAACAACCTGGATGAACTAGACTTTCAGGGAGTCCTGACCCATCTCCACGAAAAACTAACCACCCTCAGAATGAAACAAGGAGAAAGAAGCCCGGCAACAATAATATGGGCAGGTGACTTCAACCTTCACGCCTGTACCCAACCAAAAAGAAAATGTCCTGGCATGGTGACAGAAGAAGGCCTCTCACTCACCCATTTTTCGCATAACAACATGGGCAGACAAATGAATGATCTCCTATCCGACCTGGATCTCCAGATAGTAAACACCTTGGACCATGGAGATAATTCACTAGCACCTACTTACTTAGGAAGAGGCTATAAAACCACGGTAGACTTCATACTAATATCAACATCCTTACAATCAAGAGTAAAAAACTTTGAAGTCAAGCCGAATCCCCAAAGTGACCATGCAATACTAAATCTGGAAGTCTTACTAAACTACCAACAATGTTCTCCAGTAACAATAGCCAATGCACTGACCCAAGAAAATATCAACATGGATAATCTAAATGGGTATTCAATAAGATGGGGAAGGATCAACCCAGAAGAACTTACTAAAAAGCTAATAAGATCAGTCTATCCCCAAATCAAAATTTGTTTGGACATAGCAACAAAAGACGAAGAGCTTCTTAACAACTTCGCCCAAATTATGGACAAATTAAAGGTTTTACTTACAGCAAAACAAAAACCCGGTCTATCTCGACTCAAAGGCTGGTTCAACCAAGAGTGTACTAAGGCTCACACAAAGCTGAAGCTAGCCTTAAACAAAGATGAAAGGGACCCTCGCACTATAGCCACCCTTAGAAGTGAATATTACAAAACAAGGAAAAAGAGGAAAGAGGAACTCAAGCAAGCGCTTTGGCATGAACTCCACACCAGTGCACAAGAAAAAAACCCTCAAGCCTTCTGGAGAATCATAAGAACTCCCTTCTTGGTAGACGACACGTGCCCAAAAATCGAAGCCGCCATAGATGCTGCAGCTTGGGTATCACATTTTACCAGCATCTTCCAAAAACCATCCTCTGATCAAGAGACGGAAGAGGAGGAAAAAACATTCCTACCATACCCTATAGACATAAATTTCGAAATCCCCGAGATTCTTTTGGCACTGAACTCAACCAAAAAAGGAAAAGCTCCAGGCCCGGATGGAGTCCCGGCAGACTTTTTTAAATACCAAACAGAACTTTGGGCACCGATCTTAACAAGGGTCTGCACCGCAACGGCAAAAAAAGGAATTTTGGAGTCATGGACAAGGTCCATCATGGTGCCGATATTCAAAAAAGGTAACCGCATGGACCCTGCCTGCTACCGCCCAATTTCCTTGTTGGATTCACTAGGGAAAATAGCAGGTAGAGTGATCCTAGAAAGACTTCAGGATTGGGCGGAAGAGAGAGGCATCCTATCCGACCTACAATTCGGATTTAGAAAAGGACTAGGAACCGTGGAACAAGCCCTAAATCTATCGGTAATTTTTGGAAAATATGTGCACGCAAGGAAAGCAAAACTCTATATGACCTACGTAGACTTGTCCGCGGCTTTCGACTGTGTCTCCCATACAAAATTATGGTCCCTTTTAGCAGAAATGGGGGTAGATCCATCACTCCTGAACTTTTTAAGGGGACTCTATTCCAATCCATCCGCAAGAGTCCGCTACGGCACAAAGGGGGAACTGACGGCGTCCTTCAGAGTAGAGCGTGGGGTTAGACAAGGATGTGTCCTGGCACCCTTCCTTTTCTCCCTCTACACTAACAACCTGGAGGTAGAGCTCCTGAAGGGTGCCCGAGATCTTCCACTGGCCAAACATCGCCCGATCCCCGCTCTGCTCTACGCGGACGACGCCGTCCTCCTCGCACAAACCCCTCGTGAACTCCAAAGATCCCTCAGCAGATATTCGCAGTTCATGAGAACGCTTGACCTTCATATAAATGTAAAAAAGACTTTCGTAATGAAGGCTGGGGTTGGGAGAAAACAGCAAAAATCTATCTACCTTGACACCCAAAAAATAGACTCTACAAATGAATACTGCTATCTGGGAGTCATGATAGATAATAAACTCTCCTGGAAACCAGCAGTAGAAGCCAGAAAACATTGTTTTAAAAGAGCACTAGCCGCCTTGGTGTCGTTTACACAAAAATTAGGAAAACGTCCGCCCAGAGAATTGATGACCATATATAAAGCCAAATGCCAATCTACAGCTTTATATGGAGCAGGACTATGGGGCCATACGGATGTTACCTCTCTGCAAACTGCAGAAAACAATTTTTTCAGATTCCTCTTATCAGCCCCCAAAAGTTCTTCGACCTACGCCTGCCATTTAGAATTGGGTGTTCCATATATCGAAGACCTTGCGAAAATCCAACCACTTCTTTTATGGCGACGTATCTGGGCGTCAGAAAAAAACGACCTTACAAAAACAATACTGGCAGATGCAATGTCCCTGGACTACGCTTTAAAAATCAAATGGCTGGCCTATATCCGGAACTTCCTCTCTGACCTTGGAATAGAAAAATACTATTCAAACCCCGAAAAAATTGGAGAACTCTCAAAAAATAACTTAAAAACACGAGCCTTGGACCACCTGGGTAATCTGAGATTACAATCAGAAGCCGGGAAACAGTCGGTACAGCACGCAATAATGGTCCAATCTACTCTTTTAATGCAGCCCTATTTAAATCTCGACATTGGCACCTCCGACCGATTTCTCCTGATAAGATTCAGACTGAACATATTTCACAAATTGGTAGCTTTTCCAACGCCAAACGTTTGGGACCCAAATCCACTCCCATGTCCATGCGATGGGAAATCAAGACAAACCACCCTTCATACTGTTCTGTTCTGTAAATTTTATCAGGAACACCGCAAACTTTGGTTACTGACTCTTTTAAAATCTTGGGGTCTTAGACAATGTCGAGTAGCCATGTTGAGTTTGCAGTTTTTAGATACTGAAGCCACATGTTACCATGTTCTTAATTTTCTGAAATGTATATACGGACACAGGAAAAACCTTTAAAACATAATAGTACTGGATAAACTACCGAAATTCCTTTTGCTATTTTTAATGTTATCTGTAATTATTTTGCACTGCAGATTTATTTTTACTATGTACTGCTTTTATGGATCTTTGTAAAAAATCCGAATAAAGTTTATTATATATAAATGCAATCGCAATTTGAGAATTCGCAAATATTTGCGAATTCTCAAATTGCGAGGGCCTTCACCCTTCATGCATTCCAAAAGCAGATTTTGCGATCGCAAACGGACGATTTTTGCGATTCGCACCGTTTGCGATCGCAAAATCCTTTGATGCATGTGCCTGTTAGTGATTTATGTTGAGCAAAATATTGTCACTGCAGTAAGACATTTCTATAAAAAAATGTCATCATGCAAATTTATTTGATACCCTTGTGCATTATATATCTTGAGGAGATGGAATTTCACCAATGATATCATATTCGCGATAATATGAGATCTTTTAAGTGATGTCATTGATAATGTGATTTGCAGTGTCATACATAAGGTAATATGTGAGACGCAATGAGTAGTACATGAAGTGGGCATACGTTATTGTTTGTATAGCTGAAGATAACTAGCCAATATCAATGGGTTTGAGGTTTTGGTCCGTATTAGTAACTTCCCTTTTACTGTGTTTTATTCAAGGAATACTTTAGGTTTTTTACTGTAAATTGAGGTGAGAGTTGCCACCAGATGTGTGGTCTGTCTTCTGTCTACTAAACTCTCCTGTGTAAAGAGTGTGTTCTGGATGCATTCAGACATTTGTGCTGTAGCACTTTGCAAA
This sequence comes from Lissotriton vulgaris, assembly GCF_964263255.1. Taxonomy (NCBI): domain Eukaryota; kingdom Metazoa; phylum Chordata; class Amphibia; order Caudata; family Salamandridae; genus Lissotriton; species Lissotriton vulgaris. Next base: position 805,149,741 of record NC_141694.1, on the reverse strand, counting down.
TATGGATTGGCTGGAGAAACATGCAGATGTTATGAATCCTCAGGAGGGCACCACCCCACATTCTTCGGGACCCCAAGGAGACTTCTCCGGTTCTCTCCCTTGGTTGCAGGCCCTAGAAACTGTGACACAAGTAACCTTCGGGGTACCTCTCACAGCGAGATAGGTCTCAGGGTGGCTGCTCAACATCAGACCCCCCCCCCCAGGTTTTGCAAAGGATGGGCGGCTTTCCGGTATAAAAAGCATGCAACACTGCAACTCTAAAGCTACCATCTGATTCATGTCCTAATGCACTGATATTGGGGGGTTCTCCCACTGCAGGCAAATCAGACAGGATCATGGGTGGCACTCCACAACAAGGTAACCAACTGGCTCAACATACATAGGCAATTAATCCAGCGGATAGCCGTGATGTACTAATGGTACAAAGAGTGAGCTGGAGTGGCTCATCCAGGAAAGAGATAGATGGGAATTGTGTTGTAGTTAACTTCAGGCACCCAGCCAGCGTGAAGAAATTACAGAGTGCTTATTTAGTGAAAACTTCAAAAAATCTCAAAAATTGTCACACTACCTTCGGGCTATTTGTACAAGCCGATCCCTACAGCACATGCACCAGTACCTGACCGGCTCTATGAGAGTTATTTCCAGACGTTGGGATGGGGTGTGAGATGCCAAAACAGATACGCACCCTTAATGGACTGTAATGAGGTAGAATGACCGGCACCTGAAGATTTCAGAGAAAGTTTGCTGTCCTTATTGGGAGATGACCTCTTAAACAATATCTCTTGGAATTTGACCTCACCAGTGACAGGGGCGGGTATCAATAACAGATGCTGCTGATGGCGCTGGTAGTTCCAATGATATATGTCACTTAGGTAATGCTCCGCCTAGTCCCCTTAGCATAGTGTCTGATTGCTTTGTTGTAACTCCTGCGGTTCCATCTTTGAATGTTAAGAATTGTGGGCTGAAAATATTACGCTAGAACGGTAGCGGGGCTTCGTCCTAAGTTATTACTGCCGCATTGGCAAAAGTTTATAAAATTATATGATATTGTTTTATTACAGGAGCCGTGCAAAGGTGCTTCAGCCTCCCAGCTAAACAATGTCGCTATGGGAGAGCGTAAGGGGGATTATCTATTTGTATTAACCTTGTGATTGATGACCTTGGAGAATCAGTGAGTTCCCCTTGGCTCTGATTTCCAAGTTGTTGTAAATAGAGGGCCTTTAACTTTATTCCTAAAATGTTTTTACAACAATGGTTTTGTGAATGTGCCTTACCAAAAATGTCCTAGTCTGTTTTCATACATTTCTAATCTAGTGAATAACAGATCTTTGCAGCGACAGCAGTTACATCTTTGTTTAGGGGGTGATTTTAATGCTAGGATACCACATTAGGGGGAGCGGGTGAACTAGCTACTGTCAATAATTCCAAAGTGCGAGGTAAAGAATTGATGCGTTTTGTTGCATCTGCTCATCTGTATAATGCTCTGGAGGAGATTGGTAATGATAGTCAGAGTGTATTCGTCTATAGCTGAAGGAATAGCTCCTCAATAATTGAATACATTTTCATCTCTGATAATTTACGGCAAATGTTGTTGCATGGCACTATTGTTATGTCCGATTATGCGGACCATAACCTGATTGAAATCATTTTGAAGGTACCTTATAGGAGTGTTCAATCACAGACTTCTTGTCTTGAAAATCTATTAACAACAATGGATGAATTAAGACTGTTGGAAGCTGGCTTATTGAGATGGTCGTTGGAAATCTACAGACAGTCATGGATTGTTTAGAAGATAATGATGTGAATGGCATGATTGTTATCTCTTATGTTGCCCTATGAGAGATGATCAGACTTTTCCTCTCAAGATTGACCAAACCCGAATCTGGATGCCCATGCTGGCTTGATCATGAATGCTCTTGGGCTAACGACTCTTTACGTAGGGCTTTAAGTGATACACCTGTGAGAATTCCTTAGTGGCTTCCCAGCTCAAGCTCTATAAACTAGCTATAAACAAGAGAAGGAATGTGGTCATTGCGCACCAGTGGATCCTATAAACCAATACCCTTGTGCTAAGGATAGCAAGAATTTGTGATAGCCCATCTCAAGTATACGATCCATTGATCAAGGTGGCCCCTCAGTTAGTTGACATATAAATGTGGAGGATTGGGTGGCACATTTTGTAAAAATACTAATTCTTATGATTATGTGACTAGCTCACAGCTATGGCGGGGGACGTCCCCTCTTTTTATCTATCAGTTTACAGGAAGTCAAGAGTACAATTCAAGAGAGCACTGGAGGGAAAGTACCTGGCCCGATGGCGTCCCAATAGACATTATTAAGCGTGATTCTAATTTTTAGTTCCCGTTATTAACCAATGTCTACAACAGTCTCAGTCCTTCTAAGATTCCTTGTTTGTGGGCCTCATGGTCATTGTACCAATTTTTAAAAAAGGTAATAGGGCGATATCTAAGTGTTACCGCCCTATTTCCCCCATAAATAGCTAAGATCCTGGGCAAAGTTCTGTATAACAGAATAATAGAATGAGTAAATGGGAAAAATTGACGTAATACGTGTCCATATGGCTTCCAAAGCGGTATTGGGACAGTTGACCAAAGCCTAAACTTAACTCTGATTATTGGGAAAAACACAGTTGCCAAAAAGGTCACATTATATTTATCTTTAATGGATCTGCCAATGGCCTTTAACTGCATCAGTCGGATGAAGCTGTAGCAGTCACTCATCAATTTGCAAATGGACCCCTCCTTAGTACATCTGTCTTGTTGCATACGGGCACCAAGGTCCGTGTAAGTTGTAGGAATAAAGGAGAAGTTACTGACGAGGTCTGAATCAGCCGGGGGGTGTGCCAGGGGTGCATTTTAGCTCTGCTCCTTTTTAATTAATATATAAATGGTCTTAGCATGGAGCTCAAGATGTGCCAAGGTTGAAAGACACCCCCTCCTTGTAATATTAAATTCAGATGATGCAGTGCCAATTGGCCATACTCCTAAAGCCTTACATTCTTTAGTGCATTCTTTTACCAATGTTATGACTACTCTTGATTTATAAACAAATGTTAACAAATCTTTTATAATGTTGTTTGGTTCAAAGCATATGTGCCCTTTTTCTGTTGCTCTGGGTAACAATGTTTTATTAAGCACTAGCACGTTTTCCTATTTGAGGCTCACTTTTAGCTCATCTGGGTCATGGTCAGCACATTGCGCTCGAAATTGAATTATGTTTTCAAGGGCAGTTGGCTCTTTGCTCCGTCTTCCTTTACCTAAGGGTGAGTGGGTCCTCACCCCCTTTTACAAATCTATTCTGCTCAGTGTATATCAATAGCTACTTATGGAGCAGGAATATGGCATGTGGGTGACCCGATCACTCTTCAAAAAGAAGAAAACAACTTTTTTTGTGAAAATTCTGTTGGCCCCTGTTTCAACATCTAGTTGTATCTGTCATATCGAAATAGGTCTGGAAAATGTGAGTGATCTTATTTGTATTCAGCTGGACCTTTTTTGGCTGTCGATTTTGAGTTCCTATGAAGCCGAATTCACAAGAGACATCATTTTAGATTGTTCGGTTTGCCAAATGGGACATAGCAGTCCTTGGAGAGCGTATGTTAAAAAAGCCCTGAATTTGATTGGTATTGCAGACATCTTTCTTGAGGAGATTGCCCCTGGAGGGTGTTGGTAGAAAGCATGTGCAAGCCCTACTGCTAGAACAAGCTAAAAAAGAGAGGTTGAGGTCTGAAGATCAAAAATCAAGTGTCAAGTTTTATTTACATCTTAATCCTGGGATTATTAGCACTAATTATTTACGCAATTTTAGCAAAAGTTGGGAAAAGTATTTATTGTTTAGTTTTGGGTCGACATCATGAAATATTTGCTCTATTTTCCAATTGGATATCAGCAAAAGTTTGATTCAAGATAATTTCCATTTGGTAAATTGCAAAAACGAACTATGTTACACTTTCTTTTCTTTTGTGAATACCATGTAATGTACACAAAAAAAAGTATTGTACCATTCCTAAGGTCTAAGAATCTACGCTTCTGGGTACAATCTTATCACTGTTTATTAGCCTTGCTAGACATTGAAACGTTGTCATGTGACCCAATTTTTTCAAGTCGCAGTTAGATCCAGGAGATCAATGTTTTTAGACTAATTTACCTGCTGTACTTGCAGTTTGATGTATTATGCACAATTTTATGTAATTTCTTGTCTACTTTTCATGATGCCTATGCACATTATTTTTTTACACTTGTTTTGTACTACTTTTATGGCCGGTAACAGCCGAATAAACATGATTCTGATCTGATCAGATCAGTTTGCTAATATTCTTATGGAAGGATTAATGGGAATCACACCTTGTGCTACCCTCTTGTAACTTTCCCCTACTAGATGGATTGGCGCCAAACTTGACATGTAGATATTAGCCAGATGGCAAAGGTCGAATGAAAAGATGAGTACTGTGGTAAGGAGAGCAAAGATTTATTCAGGCATCAGACACACCAGTCGGCAATAATGTCATACCTTGAATTGTGCACCCCTAAATTTCCATGCAGCAAACCAACGCCACCCAACATTCCACATAGAAAACCCTAAACACCCCCGTTCCTTCACAACCAAAACAAATATACATGTTATTATCAGAAACAGTAAAAATAGAACCAACAAATAACCAATGGAATAAAATTTCCAATAGTGGGATAGGGAACATGGAAGTGACATGCATGCAAAATAAACTTAGGGTTGATCACCTTAACCAACAACTCAATAGAAACATAAGCTTTAACACAATGCATATGTAAATACAAACAAGTCACAAACATAATCTCACAAGGCGGAGAGATAACCAACCATTATCACACGCATGTGGGTAGAAAATAATACATAAGTGTTTCCTAACAAAATCATTGAACTTCACAGGGATGGGTCTAATTCTCAGAGGAAACCGGGGTTGGTGCTGGTCACGCTCATCTTCAGGTCACTCATCCATTCCCATGTCTATTTTCTTACACACATGCGTGGACTTGGAGTTGGGCACCAATTAAACAAAGCTCTTGTTCTACACCATCCAATCCTTGAGAACTATCATATGTTCCTTCACCTCCTTTACTTGAACAAGTGCAGAAAAATTTGAAAATTCATTCTGATCATGATCAGATTTCTTGTTCCTAACCCAATGACCCGCCTTAACAAACAATCTGTTGCAATCTTTGCCAATAGGGCTATTGTTCTTCACGTCTTACATCCACAACACTGCCATTTATCACAACCTCAATACTTTTCTGATCCATCCATCCTTTGTTCATTTTCATCGCCTTAAAAAGCTTAAAAGGTGACATCCCTGTGCTCAAATAAGGTATGGACTTCATGGCCCAAATCAACGTCAACATTAACAAACTTTATTCATTTTTTTCAGATAAAACCATAATAGTCATACAAACATCAATAAAACTCCACATGTATACAGAATAACCTAACAATGTAACCATAATAAAATGATTACAGTGAGATAATAAAAAGAGAAAGAAGAACCTACTGACAAAATTAATCACAGCTTGACCTAAGCCTGATGGCAGCCCTTGAAAAACTAGAGCAAACAATGCAGTATTGTTTGAAAAAAGTTGTAAAAAAATAGAAGCCTTTTTAAGAATGGGAATATTAAAAGACTTTCTGGGGCATCATAAAAACTGCAAAACATTAAAAAGTGCATCATGACCTGAGGAGACCGACTATCCAGTCACAGGGCATGAGGCACTGACCTCTATGGGCGCCACATGGTCGGGCCATCAGGTAATGAAAAAGGTTAAGCCTAAATCTGGTGAGTAAAAAACTATCATGATTACTTTTGATCCCCAAAATATATGGTTCAATGGTTTGTACAGTTTTTGATCCAATGTAGATACACACTCTTGGCTTCCTCAGCTCTGTTGCTTCTCTATCACAACCACTTCTACTAAAAAAACATTATTTTGCCCAGGTAATATCCTTCTTACATATACCCTCTGGGTTATCAAATAAATCCACCCAATCCATGCATTGAAGGCCGTCTCTTACATACTTTAGCCAGCAAATGCAATTAACATTGTCAAGGGACAGACAATCCTTTAAAACATCCTTGCCAAGAACCTATTCTTTCTTGGCCCAAATCTTTAACCACAGAGCTAGTGGATGGAGCGCCAAATTCATCTGACAGAAAGGCCACGCCCAACTCTTGATGTACCGCATACAACAAAGCACTTTGTGGTAAGGAGAGTACCCCTCTCAGGAAAGTGTTTTCTGTCACTTGCAGGGCCTCCAGCCTAGCGTAGCCCCATATCTCACTCCCATAGCTAGCCTTTGCAATACATTTGGATCAACAAATCTTCAAAACAGCACCTATCGGTGTCCACCCCCTCTGGAAGCACAATCAAAAACAACTGCAGTCACTCTGATCAGGTCCCCCTTCTTCCGGGTAATCAGGGGGGGCCAACTCAATGCGTTGTCAAACACTGCTCACAGATAGGGAAAAACATGTGTCTTCGGAATCGTCAAGGTTGCTATCTTGAAAGTAAAGTGCTGGGGTATACAGGAACCCACCTACAATGCAAATGATTTACTATGATTGACCAGCAGGTCAAAGTCTCCCATAAAGTGGACGAAGGAGTTTAACAAAAGCTGTGACCCCCTAGCAGTCCTCGCCATGAGGACGGCATCATCTGCATATAGGAGAACCGGTAAGCTACGCTCTCCCACCTGTGGGCAATCAGCTTGCACCTCCAAAAGGAGCTTCTCCAGGGAGTTGACATATAAGTTAAAGGGAAATGGGGCAAATATGCACCCTTGGTGCACCACACTCCTGATGTCAAACTTACGGGTTACCTTATAATATTTTGAGTAGCGGACAACCACTTTGGTATCTCTGTGAAGGTCCCTTAAAAACAAGATAATATCCCTATTGATACCAATAGATGACATCAACTGCCACAGCTTGATCTATTTACCTGATCGAAAGCTGAGGATAGATACATAAAAGCAAGGTGGATCGAACCGGTGCACGCCATGTTGCACTTATTCAATAGCACACATTTGTATTTATTTAATTTGTGTTATATTTATATATTTATATAAATGTTCCACTGTGAAGCACCCTGGGCGAAAACCGTGTTGTACCTCAGTTTAAATATTATTCTCATTAGCCCAGGTTACCAGTCTGTGTAAACCCATACAACCTACCACTTTCACCACAGAATTAAAGAGAGAAATAGGTCTATAACAAAGGGTGCTGTCCCGATCACTTTTTTTTTAAATGGGAACAATAGTTGATAAAGCCCAAGAATCAGGGTGGGCAACCTGGACCGGGGCATTAATAACTGCTGTCAGAACAGGCAACCAGGTTTTCGCTTTCACAATATAAAGATCTGGGGGAATCCCATTGCATTCAGGGGCCTTACTTTTAGACAATCCCATAGGGCCAGCTCTTACTTTGGGCTGAAAAAACGATCTCAGATATATCTTCCTCACTTTCCTGTCCTTCTGCCGGCACAGTATCATTCTGAAAGATTCCATCAAAGTGCTTTACTCAATCTTCCTCTAGGATATGGATATCCATTAAATTACCAGTTTCTCCAGTTAAAAATGGGCTATTAATGATGCTTCAAAATTTTGAGGAATTGCTCAAGGTGCTAGACTCCACTAATTCCCAACAGGCCTCCACCTTCAGGACAGACTTACGCTTTCCTAAGACTGTCTTGTATACTCTCTGGAGGCGCTTCTCAGCTACCTTTTTGCAAGGCATCACTCCTAGGGCCTGCTTACATTTCCTGGTGGCTCTAGAGCATTCCAATTCAAACCATCTCAGTCCGGAAATGGTGGAACACCCACCTGGGGCCTGTATTAACTTCTCTGTGACACTAGAAATGTATACAAATGTCTGTTGGAGAGATGTTGCTATAAGGACAAATGGCAAACTTCCTACGCCACTGAGGTAAGAGGGATTCGAGAAACTGCTCTAGGACAATTTGACCCCACTTTAATCTCCTCCCACCATCGCCTGCTTTAGGAGGCACCACCAAAGCCTGTTCGATAGGTTTATTAAATTGGAGCCATCCTGTTAAGATACAAACAGTGTTATGATCACTAAAAACACTCATCATAACTGAAAATGCCTTAATCAGGAAAAAAGGGCGCAGAGACAAGAATAAAATCAATAAAAGACTTGCACCCTTTCCCAATGAAAGTAGGGACAATATTAGTTTTATGTGGGTGCAGTTTGTTCATTGCTGATTAGGTCAACATATTTCAATGAGGTGTTAAGAACGATGCCCTGGGTAGAATGCTCCATATACATACCTACATCCACCGCGCATCCCATGGCCTGCACCCCCCTTACCTGATATCTCCGCACATATGGATATTAAAATCCCAAGCTAAAAATATGTGATGGTACCTCTGTCCTCTTAAACTTATGTTCTGTAATACAGCCCCCAACAGGGTGATATTGCATTCTTCTGCATGGGCACCTTCCGCATTGTTAAAGTTTAAGAGCAAAAGCGGGCTTTTATCGCTCCGGAGCAGCATCACCTGTAGAGTGGAGGAGTTATGGATCAAATGGATAGAGCTACCCTTGACTGCTATTGAGACAAAGGTAAAAAGACTCCCCTTTGATTGTCCTGACCTTGATGGAGTAGCTGGTAAAAAAAAAGTTCTGTAACTGTCCAAGTAAAAATTATTCTCTACAGCCCAGATTTCCTGAAGGCAGATCACATCAAAATGTTTACCAAAAAGTAGCAAGATCCCCAAACTTACTCGCAATGTTCCAAGAAATAAAGCTACAACCTTTACGCTCATTGGGTCCCTGATCCAAATGCTGTGCCTCCCCCTGGTGTAGTAAAGTTTGTTATGGTTTGAGGGCCAACACATCGTCAATTGCATCCATCTATTGAATTCAGTGGCGTAAACCTATTTGCCAGGGTTACTCCTGTAGTTGCCTCAAGAAGATTCCTATGGGCCACGTCGATTCCTATGGACCGGGTCTTGGGGCCCCTCCTGTGGATGGCAGGATAAGGGAAAGTGATGACTCCTTCTCCTATAAAAATATCCCAGCGGCAGTGCCACAATAGCCGAATTACACCTCCTATAATTAGATTGCTCTGCTATATTTAGAATATGATTAGCTATGAATGAGTTGTTAAAATGATAATGACACAGTCCCCAGCCTAAACCTTCTTAGTGCTGCCCACCCAAGATGTCCTCTAAGCATAATTATTTGGTTTTCCACCCCCTAACCTGGTGCAATATTCAAGTTTATCCAGTGCACCACCTTATTTTTCAAGTTGTCAAAGTTTTCCTTATTATTTGGGTCACAACGGGTCACATTGGCTAAAACCACAACAAGCGGGGTGGAGTCTGGTGGTAAGTGAACAGAAAACAAGCTCTGCACAGGAGTGCTAAATTCCCCTGTGGTCAATCCTCCCTGCCCAACATCGGGAAGTCTCTTGGAATTGCCCGTTACTGGGCCTCGAGTCTGATGATGTCCATAAATCGATTCCTCCCTCCTTTTCCGACTGTGCTGTTGGACCTCGCAAACATTTATTTTCATGGATGAGTCTGTCAGGGCATCACATGCATCACGTACTTTGATCGCTGAGTTGCTTATCTGATGCGTAGTTGCCCTCTTCGTAGACTTATCTTCTGCCATCCCACCGTTGCCATTTAGATTGTAATCCATGACCGTTAAAAGTGGGTGGTCTTATATGAAGAAATGCACTATTCTTTTGCAATGTACCGATTAGATCAGTAAGTTTTTCTTCAAGTGTGGATTAGCGAAACAGAATTGGGTCTAATTTGATATCCAAAGCTGAAAGCAAGGCTGATTTAAGTGAGTTAAACAATGTGGTGCCCAAGTTAGGCCCTACTTGTGGTGCAGTTGGATTAGACTGTCGGACTGTACTTTACCTGCACTTGGCGGGTCCCCCTATTGAGGGGAATTTCATTTTGGCTCCTCCTACTTCCATCCCCACTCCAGGAGTGGCCAGGTCAATCTCCTTGTCCACAGCCCCTACTGCTCGCTCTAAGAAGGCGTCCATTGTACTCACAATACACAAAGGGTCTTTTGAGGTGCCACCCACCCCCGCCACCAACCTACGTTTTCCCATGGCTGGGGCTATAGGTAAATGACAAGCCAATCCCAGCAAGTGCCCTTAAAAGCCCTCCAGGTACCTCTCCTGTACAAACTAGGCTGTTGTGGGATGGATTACCAACAAGCCGACAATAACAGTGCATGGTCTATACAATGATATGAAAATGAGATAGATCTTACCTACGGATTGTCCAAACCCCGGTAAGAGTCCCATCATCCCCTACTGTTTTCTAAGGACCGCACTCCACTGCTGGATCCCGAAATTCTGGCCGAAGAAAAAGCCTGAAGGTCAAGGAGCAGGAAAACAAAAACCAATAGGAAGGGCCCAGCCTCCTCCGGACTCCCCAGGGGGTGGACGGGCCTGCCCTTGGCACAGGCTTTGCCTGGTCATGTCCCCGCATGCGTCCCCCACCGCAGGAGATGCAATGCCCTTTTGAGCGCGGCCGGGAGCAGGGGTGGTCGGGATATGAAGTACTCCTTCTCCTTGCAGGCCCCCCAAAGATAAATTGACAAGTGGCGACACTGCCGTGGGAGACGCGACGCGCTTTTGAGCATGCCCAGGAGCAGCGGTGGTCAGGATATGAAGTCCTCCTTCTCATTGCAGGCTCCCCAAACAGAAATTGACAAGCGGCTACATTCATATCCCTCATCACGGACTTCCATTTTAAACCATTCACCAATGCCAACTGCAGCTGAACCTTAATAATACAATTGATTTTTAATACCAACCAATTGCTAAGGGAATTTAAAGATGTTCTGATGTATATGATTTCAGGCCACTTAGTAAAATAGTCAATCAATACACAAGCATATTTTGGTGTGCTAACTAAGACAGCATATGGTCTCGGTATGTCAAAAGCCAGTTTATGCCATGGTGAATTAACTATGATTATGAGGGTAACATGTCTAAAACAAGTCGCCTGTGTTTCCTGTGTCTTGTCACTCATGTCACTCACTCCATTCACGAACAAAATGTTCCATAGCAATATCAACCCGCCACCAAAATCCTCATGCATTTTATGCTTCATGATTCGAATATCAACATGACCCTCATGAATTAAACTTATTGCTCAGCTCCGATGTAACTACCAACAACCCACACCTATGAAAACAACACTGAAAACCGACAACTCATCAGAAACTCTTAAATATGGAACTAAGTTCCTCTGAACGTCTTAAGCAGGAGGCCAATTACAGGCAACAAATTCCATCACACTTTGTATCTCACTGTCAACTGCTAATACACCCATTCAGTACCCTTCAGAAAGAGCACCATTCATGGCAACATCGATGGAACTCACCACACATGACGTATCCAAGTCATCATTCATTTCAAATTGAGATCCAGACTCACACAATGGTAGCCTTGACAAACAATTTGCAAATACATTCCTGGCACCAACCACATACTTTAACTTGTACTGAAACTCTTGTGATCTATGTTGCCAGTTGGCAATGCAAGGGGTACCTCTTTTACTCCTGCTTGTGCTAAATAGTTCTACCAATGGTTTATGGTCCATTCTAAATTAAATTCTGCTGCCCCGCACAACATTTTTGAAGTACAGCCAGAGGTGGCTCCTCAGTTATGGTGGAGGAGAGCCGCCCCGCCAGCTGTCAGCGCAGCAGGCCCACACATTAATAAAATGGTAATAAGTATATGTAACAACCAGGTCCACCAGCTCTCCAGGGGGTAGCATGGCTCGAGCAGGAAGGAAGCCAGGGGCTTGCGTGTAAAGCAGCCACTTGACACACTCATCCAATGACACACAGTGGGCGCAATAATGGAGACCACACCAGTAGTTGTATTTGTAAATCAAGTTCTTTTATATAGACTTTGGATCAAGCAAGTAATGCATTAGCAAATCATTAGTATTTCATTAAAATGTTTCAGTAGGTAATTGCAGAAAGACTTGTCATTAAAATAATAACCAGTTCATCTAAGCAGTGAAACATTAAATAACACAGCCTGCCGCATCATACTCTTCCGCAGGCAAAGAGGGTACTTTCATAAACCTGGAGGATCCTACAAGAAGCGACCATAGCATTGCATTAAAGTACCACATTAAACCTCCTGTGGTTGCCTTCTAAACTGTACTTCATAGGAAGTGATAAAACATTTCATCAAGTACTTTCAGTACAACAGATAACTTTAAAGAACACAGCCACAAGCTTTTCTTTTTGTGAATACTGATCGTTTTGGATCAGATCACCAGAATAAGATTAGAATGAATCAATACACATCGCAGTTTGATTCCTTCAGGAGCTGTAGAAGCCCGCCCCTGTAAGAAATTCAGTACAATGAAGTAAATAACCCTTCCATTAATAGGCTGGTAAATAGGGTGTAACCATGAACATTTCAGGCTGGATACCTGCATGCAAAACGATATAGGGGGAAAAGTGTCTATTCCCAGACCTCCTAGTTCTCGAGGCACAATGGAGGGGGGCCAACGGGGCCCAGTCTTAGTTCACCCTGGGGGAGGGGCGACCTCGGGCTTCCTCGCGCCTACCACCCTCCTCCCCGGGGGTTACCTGATGTTCTTCGGCCTTCCGGGGCCCTTGCGAAGTCTCCGCTTTCAGGGAGGGGTTTGCGACCCTCCGGTGGTCTCGCTCAGCCCGGCGCGGTGCAAGGCGGCTTCTGGGCACCGGCGCCGGGACTCGGGCAAGGGCGAGATGTGAGGCTGATAGGAGGGGGCACTCAGGCTCCATGGGCCCCTCCGCGTGGTTTATGGGTTGTCTCGGGGCCCACCGGCCAGTTCCGAGGCCGGGAGGATCGTGGCCGGGGCGGCTCCAGCCAACCGCGTAGCCCTGCCTGAGCCAATGGCAGCGCGGCGCCCGGGATGGGGCGAAGGAGCTCCCCTGTCACGTGACATGGGCACAGCTTGGCTTCGGGCCTACCGCGGCCCAACGTGTGGAGAACAGCGGCCCTCTACTCACATACGGGGGCCACCGCGGGGGCAATTGAAGCTGGCGCAGGTCACCACAGGGGTGTCGCATGGGCCGCGATGAACGCCAGACCTCCTCGGGTGCCTCGGACGGCACGGCAGCCCCGGGCTGCGGCGGTGAGTGGGGATAACAACAGCGCCTTGCGGCGGTGATGACAGGCTCCGCAGCGCTACTCTTGGAGCCCAAATCAGTCAGCTCAGGAGAGCGCTTGGTGTTCCGGCAGTTAGGAACCATCGCTTGACGGTGAGGGGAATCAGGCAACAGCGCGGGTGTAAAATTTCAGTCAGGAATGCCACTTGCTCAGTCAGAACAGAGCTGGGGCACAAAGGGAGTAGATTATAGCGCTTCCTACACAGCTTGGCAAGACCTGTAGGCTGGATGGGTAGTAAAGCAGTTCAGTCAGGGGGAGACCAGGGGGGGCAAGGTGGGCCCACTGCAGGCAGGGGGTGCGCAGGGCAACACAGTCCAGTACCTGGTCGATCCCCCAGCAGTCTCTGGTCACAGGAAAGCAGTTTTCTTGGCACTTGGATGGTTCTGCGCCCTTAGTTGCTTGTTTCTTGAAGTTGCTGAGGAGAGGGGGGGAGTTTGAGTTGAAGGCCTGAAGAGTTTCTCCTCAGTCACTGCAGATGGACCCTGGGGTTCCCTACCACTGGGCCAGATCAGGGGGCTAGCTTGGGACACCAGCTTAAGAGGCAGCACCTAAATCCTGTCACTCCCAGTAGCATAGGTTCCTCACTAGGCCCTCCTGCCTAAAACTCCTGCGTGGGTTCCCCAGGTCAGTGATGCCCCAACTGACTAGAAAAAGTTCCCTCCCTTGCTTAAATATGCCCAGGTGAGGTGACCACTCTCTAAGGCGGGAAAAGTCAGGTCCGCCTTTCTTCTGGAAGGTTCCAGGAGCTTCCCCACTCTACCTATGGACAGGGGCTGGGTGGCTGGTATTGCAACATTGTATGGGGATCCAGCCTGCTCCTGGCAGCTAGGGTGCTACACTAAAAGACCACGCCGCAGTAGCAGGGGCCAGTGGCAGCCATGTTGGAAGTAGAGAGCACCTGCACCCTAACACAGATTAGCTATGAAAAGGGTGCCCAAAGACCTATGGCCAACAAAAAATAGGTGGGAAAATGAGGCAAGGGCAAAAAGTCACAGGGAAAGACCACCCTAGGGCTGACAGGTCTAACATGCGTCCCCCCCAGCTGAAAGTGGGGAGAGCTACCCAACCTCTAGGGAGTTCTCGTCACTAAGGCGGAAAAACCGGGAGAGACCGTCAGCATTGGCGTGGTCAGCTCGGGCCGATGTTCCACCCTAAGTCTATCCCCTGTAGGGAAATGGACCACCTTAGCAACTTAAGGTTTTCGCCTCTCATCTGCATGAGCCAGCGAAGGGGACGGTGGTCGGTTTGAACTAGGAAGTGAGAGCCAAAAAGGAATGGCCTCAACTTCTTCAAAGTCCAGACCACAGTGAAGGCTTCTCCCTCGATGGTACTCCATCGCTGTTCCCGAGGGAGGAGTCTTCTGGAGATGAAGGCCACAGGTTGGTCTTGGCCATCATCGTTGGGTTGCGATAGCACGGCACCTACTCCATGCTCTGAGGCATCTGTCTGCACGATGAATTCTTTTTGGAAGTCCGGAGTGGCCAGCACCGGAGCGGTGCACATCGCGTGCTTCAGTGTTTTGAATGACTCCTGGCAAGCAGCCGTCCAGATGACCTTGCGTGGCTGCTTCTTGGACGTCAACTCGGTCAAGGGGGCCACGATGGTGCCATATCCCTTGACAAACCTGCGGCAATAGCCAGTGAGGCTGAGGAAAGCTCGGACCTCAGTCTGAGTTTTGGGGGCTTCCCAGGCCATGATGGTCTCAATTTTGGCCTGGAGGGGTTGCACCTTACCTCCGCCCACCAAGTGTCCCAGGTACACGACAGAGCCCTGTCCAATCTGGCACTTGCTAGCCTTGATGGTCAAGCCAGCACGTTGCAAAGCCTGCAGCACCTCCTGGAGATGCTGCAGATGGTCCTCCCAGGTGCTACTGAAGACAGCTATGTCATCCAGGTACGCTGCTGAGAAGGACTCCAGGCCAGATAGCACCTGGTTCACCAACCGCTGGAAGGTGGCCTGAGCATTCTTGAGCCCGAAGGGCATCACTCGAAATTGGAAGTGTCCCTCGGGGGTGGAGAACGCTGTCTTCTCCTTCGCTCCATCGGCCATGGCAATCTGCCAGTACCCTGATGTCAAGTCGATGATGCTGAGGTACTTGGCTGCTCCCAGCCGGTCAACCAGCTCATCTGCCCATGGTATCGGGTGAGCATCTGTCTTGGTGAGAGAGTTCAACCCCCGATAGTCCACACAGAACCGAAGTTCTGGTGTGGTGCCCGGTGGAGCCGCTTTTGGCACCAGCACAACCGGACTAGCCCACGGGCTGCTGGAGGGTTCAATCACTCCCAGCTCCAGCATCTTGGTCACCTCACCCTGGATGCTGTTCTTTACTTTCTCGGACAGCCGGTAAGACTTGTTTTTCACTGGCGGACTGTCCCCTGTGTCCACATCATGGGTACACAGATGTGTGATTTCAGGTGTGAAGGAGAACAACGAGGCGTGCTGCGCCAATACCTGGCGGCAGTCCCTCTGTTGCTCTGGGGTCAAGGATGGGGAGAGGACAACTCCCTCCACTGAACCATCCTTCTCCTGAGCTGCTAGAAGGTCAGGAAGAGGCTCACTTTCCTCCTCCTCGCTCCCATCGGTCACCATGAGGAGAGCAAGCTCTGATCGTTCATGGTGAGGCTTCAGGCAGTTGACGTGGAGCACCCGATGGGGTTGACGGGGGTCTTCAAGTCAACTAGGTAGGTGGTCTGGCCTCGCCGCTCCACAATTTCGTACGGACTAGTCCACCGGTCCTGGAGGGCACTAAGCTCCCCAGGTTCCATGACACACACCTTCTGTCCAGCGTCCAACTCTACCGTCCGAGCGTTGCGGTCATACCACTCCTTCATGACGGCTTGGCTAGCCTCTAAGTTGTCTGAGGCTTCCTTCCACAGCTTGGCCATCTGGCTGCGGAATGCCAGCATGTAGCTGACAACATCACGGGGAAGCTTCTTCGAAGTCTTCTCCAACCCCTCTCTGACCAGACTGAGGGGTCCCCTAACGGGATGACCATAGGGCAATTCGAAGGGGCTGAACCCGACTCCCTTTTGTGGTACCTTGCGGTATGAAAACAGCCGGCAAGGGAGGAGGATGTCCCATTTCCGCCTCAGGTCTTCTGGCAGACTCCGGATCATCCCCTTCAAGGTCTTGTTGAAGCGCTCTATGAACCGTTAGTCTGGGGGTGGTAAGGAGTGGAGAACCAATAGGTCACTCTGCACTCCTTCCACATGGCCTGCATATAGGCCGACATGAAATTTGTGCCTCTGTCCAACACCACGACCTTGGGGAATCCCACTCGGGTGAATATCCCCATCAGGGCCCGCGCCACCACAGGTGCAGTAACTGTCCTCAGAGGGATGGCCTCCGGGTACTGAGTGGCGGGGTCCACTAACACCAGTATGAACCGATGTCCCGCAGAGGTCGGAGGGTCCAACGGCCCAACAATGTCTATTCTGACCCGCTCGAAAGGGGTCCCGACCACTGGGAGCAGTTCCAACGGGGCCTTTACTTTGGTCCCCATCTTGCCACTGGCCTGGCAAGTCTTGCAGGTCTTGCAGTAGGTGTCAGAGGCAACCCTCATCCTAGGCCAATAAAAATATGGGACGAGCCTCGCAAAGGTCTTGTCCTGGCCCAGGTGTCCAGCTAAGGGTATCTCATGCGTCAGTTCCATCAAAAAGGCCCGGTAGCACTGGGGGACCACTAAGGCCCTCGATGATCCATGCACCGGAACCCTTGGCTCACTGTATAGGAGGCCATCCTCCCAATACACGTGGTAACTGCCGGTCTCTTGGTTGACCACTTGGGCTTCAGCCTGTCACCGCATGCCTTCAAGCGTGGGGCACTCTTTCTGCGCCTGACAGAATTCCTCCCGGGTAGGCCCTCCTTCCACATGCCACTCGGCAGGGGTCGGCAGTTCCCCCACGGGAACGACATCCACCTCCATGGACTCAGGGGTTACCTCCGCGGGCTCCCCATCCATCACACGGGGTGTGTCCTCCACAACACTCTCCTCTGGACCGGCATGGGGTTGGGCCGTTGTTTCAGGCTCCAACCCGGGTTGAGCTTCTTGCCAGCAGCCATGGACCGCGTGACTACGCAAGTCCACCCTGGTAATCCCAGCATCTCAGTGTGGGCCTTAAACTTCACTTCCTTCCAGGCGGTATGTTCGAGGTCAATACCGAGCAGACAGTCCACAGGCAAGGCAGGGCTGATCGCAACTCTCAAGGGACCTGACACTCCTCCCCACTCAAAGGGAACTCGAGCCACCGGATAGTAGCTCAGACTGCCGTCAGCCAACATGGCTGGATGGTACACATCAGGAACAACCTGCTCAGGGGACACCAGCCGCCTCACTATGGTGGTCATGCTGGCTCCTGTGTCCCTCAGAGCATCCACCTCCTCCCCATTGACCTTCACCCTCTGCTGGTACTTAGCAGTATTCGATGGTAAGGGCGTCACTGGGACCATCTCTCTATCCTCAAGTGAAACCAGGGTCAGGCCTGTCCACTCCCCTTCCCTATCTAGGGGCAGCTCCAACCCAGGCGCTACACTAGCCACCCCGGGACTCTTGCCACCAGTGGGGGCTGGGGGTCCTTTGCGACACTGGGCATCTCCCTTGTAGTGTCCGACCTCTACGCATTCATAGCACCAGACCACTTTTGGCTGCTGACTCTTGTCAGGGTAAGTGGGTTTTGGGGAATTCCTCTGAGGTGGGGTACCTACTCCTTTCCCAAACTGTCTAGTTTGTGGGCCTCGTGAGAACTCCGGTCTTTTATCTCCACCCTCTTTCTTCTGAGGGGCGCCCTGTCCGCCTTTCGGGCCATCTCCCCCGGGGCCCTTGTGTGATACCCGGGTGCTAACCCAAGTATCCGCCTCCTTCACAAGCTCTCGGGGATCAGTAAGCTTGCGGTCCACCAGATGTTGGCGTAGCTCTGGAAAACACTTATCCAAGAGGTGCTCTCTCAAAAAAAGGTTATGCAGACCCTCAAAATCACGCACCTCACTGCCACGCACCCAACCATCCAGAGCCTTACGGGCATACTCAAAAAAATCCACCCAATTCTGTGTGGACAGCTTATGGCTGCCCCGAAACCTCTGGCGATACCTTTCAGGGTTGAGGCCAAAATGTTTGATAAACGCCTCCTTCATGGGGGTTTACCTAAACTGGTCTGCCTTTTCCAGATACAGGAGGGTGTCCCTGATGTCAGGAGGTATATACCGGTACAAACCACCTCCCCAATATTTCTCGGGCACCCCATGGGCAGTCAAGGCCACTTCATACGCCTCCAACCACCTGGCAATGTCATCCCCCTTGGTGTAGCTCGCTATCACCTCCTTAGGTAACCAGAATCTGGGCTCCTGCTTAGCCTCTGGTACGCTGCCACCATTAGGACTCCCTGGCGCACTCAACTGTAATGCCCTCAGCTCCATTTCTTTGAGCTGAAGCTTGTGTGCCAGCTTCCTTTCCTCCATAGCAAACTGCTTATCCTTCCTTTCTCTCTCCCTCTGGTGCTCTAACTTGGCAAGCTCCCACCTTAATCGCCTCTCCTCCTTCCTGTCTTCATACTCCTGCGACAATGCACTCCCCCTAGATACACTACTCCCTGCCCCGGAACGTCTTCTTGGCAACACATTGTCTGACATGTCAATGTTGAGTAGGCCTGGGTCTTCCTGAATGTCCGCCTCCCCGTGTGTAACCTGTTCCCCATCCTCTTCCTCCTCTTCTGGGTGGGCCCTTACCCATGCCCTCAAGGCGGCACAGAGCTCTTCTTTGACAGCTCTCGTCCCCACAGGCACCCCCATCCCCTGACAAAACTCCCTTAACTGCACTACCGTGTACTTATCAAGGTCAGCCAGCTGGAACTCCATTTTGTCAGGTGGGGACCCAGACAACCTGAAAGAAAAATTCTGGACGTAGGCAACAATGCTGGGTCAACACCGGTCCTACATACTTTGCAGACTTAGACAGTGGTGGACAATTAGGTTTGCTTGCAGCACCACAGGTGTCCAATTAATTGCAGCACACTCTGTCCCACTGGAGGGTGTTACGTAGCTACAGGTCCTGGATCCCACCGCTCGCAACCAATGTAAGAACCGGGTCCACCAGCTCTCCAGGGGGTAGCATGGCTCGAGCAGGAAGGCAGCCAGGGGCTTGCGTGTGAAGCAGCCACTTAACACGCTCATCCAATGACACACAGTGGGCGTAATAATGGAGACCACACCAGTAGTTGTATTTGTAAATCAAGTTCTTTTATATAGACTTTGGATCAAGCAAGTAAGGCAATAGCAAATCATTAGTATTTCATTAAAATGTTTCAGTAGGCAATTGCAGAAAGACTTGTCATTAAAATAATAACCAGTTCATTTAAGCAGTGAAACATTAAATAACACAGCCTGCCGCATTATACTCTTCCGCAGGCAAAGAGGGTACTTTCATAAACCTGGAGGATCCTACAAGAAGCGACCATAGCATTGCATTAAAGTACCACATTAAACCTCCTGTGGTTGCCTTCTAAACTGTACTTCATAGGAAGTGATAAAACATTTCATCAAGTACTTTCAGTACAACAGATAACTTTAAAGAACACAGCCACAAGCTTTTCTTCTTGTGAATACTGATCGTTTTGCGACCCCAGGATCAGGTCATCAGAATACCATTAGAATGAATCAATACACATCGCAGTTTGATCCCTTCAGGAGCTGTAGAAGCCCGCCCCTGTAAGAAATTCAGTACAATGAAGCAAATCACCCTTCCATTAATAGGCTGGTAAATAGGGTGTAACCATGAACATTTCAGGCTGGATACCTGCATGCAAAACGATGTAGGGGGGAAAGTGTCTATCCCCAGACCTCCCAGTTCTCGAGGCACAATGGAGGGGGGCCAAGTCTTAGTTCACCCCGGGGGAGGGGCGACCTCGGGCCTCCTCGGGCCTACTGCCCTCCTCCCCGGGGGTTGCCTGATGTTCTTCGGCCCTCCGGGGCCCTTGCGAAGTGTCCGCTTTCAGGGAGGGGTCTGCGACCCTCCGGGGGTCTCGCTCGGCCTGGCGCGGTGCAGGGCGGCTTCTGGGCACCGGCGCCAGGACCCGGGCAAGGGCGAGATGTATGGCTGAAAGGAGGGGGCACTCAGGCTCCACGGCCCCCTCCGCGTGGTTTATGGGTCGTCTCGGGGCCCACCGGCAAGGTTCTGAGGCCGGGGCCGGGAGGATCATGGCCGGGGCGGCTCCAGCCAACCGCGTAGCCCGCCTCGAGGGCGCGCCTGCCTGAGCCAATGGCAGCGCAGCGCCCGGGAGAGGGGCGAAGGAGCTCCCCGGTCACGTGACACGGGCACAGCTTGGCTTCGGGCCTACCGCGGCCCAACGTGTGGAGAACGGCGGCCCTCTCCTCACATACGGGGGCCGCCGCGGGGGCAATTGAAGCTGGCGCAGTTCACCACAGGGGTGTCGCGTGGGCCGCGACGAACGCCAGACCTCCTCGGGTGCCTCGGATGGCACGGCAGCCCCAGGCTGCGGCGGTGAGTGGGGATAACAACAGTGCCTCGCGGCGGCGATGACAGGCTCCCGGCGCTACTCTTGGAGCCCAAATCAGTCAGCTCAGGAGAGCGCTTGGTGTTCCGGGCAGTTAGGAACCAGCGATTGATGGTGAGGGGAATCAGGCAACAGCGCGGGTGGAGAATTCCAGTCAGGAATGCCACTTGCTCAGTCAGAACAGCGCTGGGGCACAAAGGGAGTAGATTATAGCGCTTCCTACACAGCTTGGAAAGAACTGTAGGCTGGATGGGTAGTAAAGCAGTTCAGTCAGGGGGAGACCAGGGGGGCAAGGTGGGCCCACTGCAGGCAGGGGGTGCGCAGGGCAACATAGTCCAGTACCTGGTCGATCCCCAGCAGTCTCTGGTCACAGGAAAGCAGTTTTCTTGGCATTTGCGCCCTTAGTTGCTTGTTTTTTGAAGTTGCTGAGGAGAGGGGGGGTTTGAGTTGAAGGCCTGAAGAGTTTCTCCTCAGTCACTGCAGATGGACCCTGGGGTTCCCTACCACTGGACCAGATCAGGGGGCTAGCTTGGGACACCTCACCCAGCTTAAGAGGCAGCACCTAAATCCTGTCACTCCCAGTAGCATAGGTTCCTCACTAGGCCCTCCCGCCTAAAACTCCTGCGTGGGTTCCCCAGGTCAGTGATGCCCCAACTGACTAGAAAAAGTTCCCTCCCTTGCTTAAATATGCCCAGGTCAGGTGACCACTCTCTAAGGCGGGAAAAGTCAGGTCTGCCTTTCTTCTTGAAGGTTCCAGGAGCTTCCCCACTCTACCTATGAACAGGGGCTGGGTGGCTGGTATTGCAACATTGTATGGGGATCCAGCCTGCTCCTGGCAGCTAGGGTGCTACACTAAAAGACCACGCCGCAGTAGCAGGGGCCAGTGGCAGCCATGTTGGAAGTAGAGAGCGCCTGCACCCTAACACAGATTAGCTATGAAAAGGGTGCCCAAAGACCTATGGACCAACAAAAAGTAGGTGGGAAAAATGAGGCAAGGGCAAAAAGTCACAGGGAAAGCCCACCCTAGGGCTGATAGGTCTAACAGTATCCTTTTATTATATTGTGTCCCAGGCATGCGCATTTGCAGCATGAGGCCAGAGGGTGGGGTGATTAGTGCCAGCCATTCTGACATGCGCATGTCAGAGCTAGCAATCTTAGGGCTGAGAAGCAGTGAAGGAATTGCAGCTGCGGGCCCGAGCCTCAAAATGAGCAGTGGGTTAGCCTGCTCCAACCAAGCAGCTCCAGGATTGGTTGTTTTAATTTTCCACAGCGGAGGAAGTCCTTCCCTTTCCAGCGGACCACCCCTTATCACAACCTAGGAGAGCAGAGAGACAGCAATGAGACTCTGCATGCCAGCGCAACAAATATAGTGCTTTTTTGTGGCACCGCCCCTCCACCATATTTTAATATTACCGGCTGCTACTGAGTACTGCACACACCACCAGAAACTTAGAGCTTCCTTCTCTGTAGTGTAATGAGGAGTCTCTGCATCTCTCAAAGCCCTTAAATGTAAGATTAATTCACCACCATTTCTTCTGCATCAGTACACCCCCCAAATTGCTGGCATCAGTGGAAATGATACAGTTGTCGTTAATATCAAATGGTTTAAGAGGATGTGCCACAGCAAAGTTCAATTGACTCAAACAACTTGTCACAATAACTTTAACATCATTGAACTATTCTGTTTCTGCCCTGACCCGAATTTACATACACGTAAGAAATGTCCTTTTTTCCCGCACTTAAAACAAGTTTGATTGACAACACTATCAAATTTAACATTGCTCAAAGAGACATGCTGTCACATCAGAAACATAATGCACCAGCATTATCCTGGGTGCAGTTGGTGCTGGTATGGGCCACTTTCTGCGGAGGCTTTCCACTTTCTATCTTAGATGATTGTCTATCAGATTGTTTAGAGATCTGTTGAAACTCACAAGGTTTAGAGCAATTGTTAAATTCTTTCATGCATTGTTCGAATGCTCGATGCTTCTAACTGTCATCAATCCTGTTTCCAATTTGGGATCTTCAGTAGCAAAAAGTATTTGCTTGATTTTCCTATAATTAGTTGGTTTAATTAGCTGGTCATGAACAATTGTAGCCTTGAAATCAGAGAAGTTGCATGTGGATTCAAACATTCTCAAGGCACCTAAAAAGTAATCAATAGAGTCTCCAGGTAGTTGTGAGAACTGCAAAAGTGTATGCCGTTCTAGAACAGTATTCCTTTATGGATTGTATCACATATCAAGGGTCTTGATGATAGACAAATACTTATCCATGACATCAAAGGTGTCACCTCCCACATCAGTTTCTGTAGGAACAGTGACTATTTCTAACAGTAGTGTTTTCAAAAGTCTCCTGCTTTCAGGACCTAAATTGTATATCAATAGTGCTTTTTTCTTTTGCAGAGGTGAATGTGTCACTGTCATTGCCTCCAAATAAGCCTCAAATGCTTTCCGCCACTGTGCTTAAATACCAAAAAGCATAAGAGCACTGCCAGAATTGGCTGGGTCAGGGGCACACAACCCTCTGTCGGAGACTGATGGGGCTGTGTTGAAGCTCTTTCAGCTCCTACATATTGTTGATTATTGAAGTCAGAATTGCGCATGTCAGGCTGACCACACCAAAAAAGCAGCCAATCTAACATTCTGAGGGGCATATTATCAAGGGGTTTTATCTCCACTTTTTTGGCTTTAAAAGCCAAGAAAGCGGAGATAAAATTATCTCCCTATTACCTAGCTGTCGCTAATACCAGTTAGCGACAGCTAGTAGGAGATAGCGACCATCTTGGGCCCCACCTTGCATGTCAGTGATATTTATCACTAATGACATGCAAAGTGGGCGTGCCAAGATGTTAGCGACTGGAAACAGTCGCTAACATCGCTATCTCCTATTACCAACTTTTGGAGATATTCGCGCTAAGCGTGAATATCTCCAAAAGCTAACACCTGCCCTGAGCAGTTCTTAGCCATGTTATCCAATGGGAGGTGGATAACATGGCTAAGAGCATTAGCTCGGTAATGCATGAATATCGCTGACTTTTCAGCGATATTCATGCATTGCGGCCGATTTTTATCACATTTGCGATAAACCTTGGTAATACCAAGGTTTATCTGCGATAAAAATCGCCGCAGCTCCGCGGTAAATTTTTGTCTCTAACCAAGCAATAGAGATAATTATCGCTATTGCTTGGTAATATGCCCCCCAGTTCTTCAATATAGCCTCAATCAATCGCCACATTGCTCCACAGCCCCACCCCTACAGGAACCAAATGCTGTGGGATATAGAGTCTGGGGTGTAGTGGCTCGCAGTAGGGGGTCAATACCCCCACGCTTGTATGGATGAGCCTCCCCTGTTTACAACACTTGACAAATAATTCACACATTTTTGAAGCAATGGTGTTGGTAACTCAAATAGATCAACATTTTACTACCAAAGACACGTATTGCTGCATAAGCAACATTTTTGTGAAATCTGCAGGTTATATGGCATATTACACGGCAAACATGATAATTCAATAAATATGTGGTAAGCACTGCAGCAAAACAATCGCATCAATCCTCTTGCATTCACTATTTTTTTTTTTTTTTTTTAAAGATTTTTATTAGGAGTTTTGCAAATACAACACACAAGCCATATGAAAAATAAACAAGTAACTTGATGAAGTAAAACAGTAGGCATAAAACATAGGAAAAGAATATATATATCCTAAAAGAGAGAAAAAGAAAGAAGAAGAGTAAAGAAAAAGAAAGGAAATAAAGAAAGAAGATAGAGAGAGAGTAAGAGAAAGGGGGAAAGGAAAGAGAGGAAATAGAAAGGAAAAGTAATCAAAATAATGTAGGAGTAGAATATTTGCATGCGGGGAAAAACAGAATTAGCATCGGGAAGGTTTAGAAGAGAGATAGGTAGTAAAAGGGAGCCAAAGGAGGTCAGATTTAATTTTCTGAGAAACAGAAGAAGATGAAGCGACAGCAATCCTATGTTCATCACAAATGAAATTCCACCAAGTAAGTACAGACAATTTGGAATTAACTTTCCTCAAGGATAAAATCACTTTAAAAGCAAGAGCAATAAAAAGATCTAGTAATCTTGCAGAGGAGGGTACAATGTCTATATCATGTGATAAAGAGCCTAACGAAATTTGCAAAAATGATAAAGGAGTAGTAAAACCAAAACATTGACATGCAAATATTCCAAACAGAATTCCAAAAGGATAAGGCAGAAGGGCACTCATAGATTTGGTGTATAAGTGAACCTGTTTCTTTGGAACATGACCAACAGAGAGGAGAAGATGCTGGTGAAAATCTGCAAATATGAACAAGAGTTATAATAGCTCTATGATAAATAAAAAACAAAGATTGAGTAATACGGGCAGCAGCCGAAACTTTAAACAATTTGGTCCATAATTTATCCCAAGTCAGAACAGAGAGAGAAACGGACAAATCATGTTCCCAATTAATCTCAACACTTGACTTAGAACGAACCATAACATTTGATAACAGTAATGTATAAACATAAGCAGCTTTAGGTAAATGAGTGGAAAATAAATGATATAAAGGAGTAGAAGGAGTAACATGTGGCAAGGCAAGAAGCATTGCAAATGTAGACATATGATAATGTATGGCATTAGTAATGATGGTATATTCATGAAGATAGGAGGTAGGTATTTGATAGTTTGTAGTTCATTAAAAGGAATAATAGAATTATAGGAAAGAAATTGATGAACAAACAGAATATCCTTTTCCTTCCAATATTTATAGTAAAATGATTTGCCTTTGTATTTAAGAAAGTTATTGTACCACACAATGGATGAGAGAAAGCATTGAAAAGGGGTAAGTTCTTTGGAGAATGTATTAAATAACAATGTTTGAGAATATTTCAAAACTGTGTATTTAGCCAAAAAGGAGGGATTTGACATAAAGACAATATGAGAAAACAAAAAATCCTTTAATAGGGAACGTTCAAAAAGAACCCATCTGGGAACTGGAGTATCTGAAAAATCATAAGCTAAAGCAAAGGATTGTTTAATTAAAAAAGCAGAGTGATAATTCTTAAAATTAGGGAAACGAACACACCTTCAGTTTTGGGGCGAGTAAGTATGATTAAGGCAATACGAGGGTGTTTATTGTTCCACAAAAATTTAGTACAAACAGAATTTATACGAGAAAAATAAACTTTAGGTATTTTAATAGGTAGCATAGTAATAGTGTATAATATATGAGGAGTAATCATCATCTTGATAGTGACAAGTCTACCCCACCAAGAGAGAAATAAGGGGGACCAAATTTGGAGTAGGGACTGGAGTTTCTTTATAAGGGCAATACAAGTAAATTTAAGTGTATCAGTCAGTGACGAAGAAAACCAAATGCCAAGGTATTAGATTTTGGAGGGGCACCATGTAAAGTCAGTAGTATTGAACATATATTGGTAGCATATAGCATTTAGAGGTAGAACTTCCGTTTTAGATAGGTTCAATTTATACCCTGAAATAGAGGAGTATAAATGAACTTCATCCAAAAAAGGAGGAAGGGAAGTGAGTGGGTTGGCCATATAGATTAATATATCATCAGCATATGCAGATATTTTAGTCTCAACGGAGGAGGATGTAAAACCTATAATCTGAGAGTTGTTTCTGAAGCGTTCCAAAAAAGGTTCGAGGCAGAGGATAAACAATAAAGGGGAAAGGGGACACCCTTGTCTAGTACCTCTAGCCAGTGGAAAAAAACTTGAGAACTGATTATTAACAAAAATACTGGCACGAGGGGAGGAATATAAAAGGTTGACAAAGGAAATAAAAGTAGGACCAAAACCAAACCAATGGAGAGTTTGAAACATAAAGTGCCAGTTAATGCGGTCAAAGGCTTTCTCAGCGTCTAAAGATAAGGCAGCAAGAGGGTCTTTAAATTTTTTGCCAAGTGAAATAATATTAGAGAACATGCAAGCCTTATCAGAAGCTAGTCTGCCCTTCACAAATCCAACTTGATCTGTTTTGATCATAAGTGGAACAATAGAGTCAAGACGGGAAGCAAGAATTTTAGCAAAGATCTTACAATCATAATTATTTAATGATATGGGACGGTAATTTTTGCAAAGGGAGTGGTCTTTATTGGGTTTGGGAATAATAACAATTAATGCATCCATAAAGGACCCGGAAGCCTTAGCGTTTGCAATAAAGGAATGAAAAAGCTGTGAAAGTTTAGGGGCAAATATTGAATGAAAAGTAGAATAGAATTCAACAGGCAGCCCATCAGGGCCCGGTGCTTTCGACTTTTTCAACAAATGCCAAAAGCACTTCCTGAAGAGTAATTTCTTTTTCTAATTGCGCAAATTCATTAGGAAGCGATGGTGGTGAGGGAAGACCATCAAAAAAAGAGGTTACGTTTTGAGTGGAGGGATGGGTGTCATCAGTATAGCGCGACTGATAATAATCATGGAAAACGGCAGCAATTTCTTCATCAGATGTAACAAGTTTATTAACAGCTTCATGGAAGATAGGGCCAACAGTCTTATGTTCAGATTTGATTTTTAAATAATTAGCTAGCATTTTACCCGCTTTGTTTTGACCCCCATGGAATTTGGATTTAATCTTAAGCAAGGTATTACATGCTTCAAAAGTGGCAATTTTATTGAGCTCGGTTTTTGCTACAATTAGATCCTGAAGGGCAGTAGCAGCTTTAGATGTGAAGTAAGCATGTTCGAGTACTTTAATTTTCTGCAACTGATCTTTATATTTAGTTATATTTAGTTTCTTTTTTTTGAGACATAAGAAATAGTGAAAGCTCGAAGAGAAGCCTTAAAAGCATCCCAGTTGTTAGCAATAGAAGTGTCAGATGGGTTATTAAAGGTAAAAAACTCATTAATAAAAACAGTAACTTCCTTTATGAAAACAGCATCAGATAAAAGAAAAGTATTAAATTTCCAGCGACTAAATTTAGAAGAAGCAAGGGAAAGATCTAAAACAGCGTATACAGGTGCATGATCGGAAATAAAAATAGAACCAATTTCAGAACGTTGAATAGAGGGAAGTAAGGATTTACTAACCAAAACATAGTCAATACGTGACCGGTGTGATGGACATTCGAGAAAAAAGTGTATTCAAGTGAGTCAGGGTTACAGGTTTTCCAGACATCATAAAACGGACGTGAGGTAATTGCAGATTGGAAGGATTTGTGTGATTTATCTGGTTGGAATTTACAGGAGGAAAGTCTATCAGAGAAAGGATCCAACCATTGGTTGAAATCACCTGCAACTACAATGTTGGGGCAATCTATAGAGGACAAAAGAATTTTAATATCATTCCAAAACTTGGGGTCGGGACGAACAGGACCATAGATGTTCAATAAGACTAATGTCTTATTTTGGATCACAATGTTTGCCATTACCCAACGACCCTCATCATCATTCTGAGTAGATAATAATTGGACAGATAGAGCTTTGTGGAACAGTATAGCAACACCCCCTTTTTTGTTGATAGCAGGAGAAAATACAACTTGGCCTACCCATTGCCTTTTCAACTTAACTGATTCCACATCATTACAATGAGTTTCTTGGAGAATTTTTTTTTAGAATTAAGCTTAGATAAATGGGATAGTACCTTTTGTCTTTTAACAGGATGACCAAGACCTCGGACGTTCCATGAGACAAAATTACACATGGAGGATGGTAAGGAAGATGGGGAACAAGTGGAGTGGAAACACTGCAAGGTAACAACTACAGAACAAAGCACAACAAATAAAAAGGGACAACTCGTCCGACAAATTTACAGCAGTAAAATACAATATTTCCAAAACATCAGTAAGAAAAAAGGAAGAATATTGAACCAAAAAAAGAGATTGCTGAGAAAAAGAACAGGAAGCGACAATAGAAACAAAGAGAAACAGCCAGAGAGAAAAATAACATACGAAGGGGAATAGAAAAAGCGAGTGAAGAAAGAGAGACAGTAAGAAAAACGTGAACAGATCAAGGCAAGATAGCCAGGTCTGAGAGAAAAAGAAAAACCAAGATGACGGGAGCGTAGAGATGCCGAAGAGGAGACGTCTCCCAGCGAGCACCACAGAAGAGGTAAGGGAAATAAAACCTCAAGAAGGGAGAAAAGACATTGAAAAAGAGAGGAAGTACAGAGGAAAACTAGATATCACAAAACGCAGAACAAGCCAGACCGGGAAAACAAGAAAGAAGAAAGAGAGATATCAAACATTAGTGTCCATGCTGGAAGGAGAGAGATTTTGCAAAAATGAATGGAGCTTCTGTGGATCATCAAATGAGCGAGTACGCCCCTTATGAGTGATTTTGCAGAAACATGGATGGAGAATGCCATATTGGATATTTAATTGTCTCATTTGAGGACGAAGATTCAAAAATTCTTTGCGTCGAGCATTTGTTGCATTAGAAAGATCTTGAGAGATAAAAATATTGTGACCAGACCAAATAAGACGTCGTTTGAGCTTTGCAGCCTTCAACACAGTCATTAGCTCTGTAAATTCAAGAAAAAGCATAATATTGCCACGAGGCTTAGAGGCATTAGGGTGAAGGCGGCCTAAACGGTGGGCTCTCTGAATATTAAGAGGCTGTGCCGTAGATTGAAGATCTAGGAGTTCGGTCAGAAATTTCTGCAGAAAGGACACCATGTCAGGACCCTCAATATTTTCCGGAAGACCATAAAGGCGTAGGTTATTCCTACGATTACGATTTTCAAGGTCCTCAGTATGAAGTTTCAACCTATGTATCTCTTGCTCCAATAAAGGGATCTTAGAAGAGATATCCTGAATATCACTGACACGTTGTTCCAGATGCAGAACTTTGCCTTCCATAAGAGCCAATTTTTCTTCAATTTGATTACGTTTAACGTTGGTAGCAGACATAAACGGTTGAAGACCACGGACTTCCTCCAAGATAGAGTCCAGAACACGATTTGGGGACGAAGTAGGAGAAGGTGGATCGTTTTTTGGTCTTTTTGACTTACTTCCAGTGAGAGAATGTTTTGAATTGCCAGACTCATGAGCCATGTTGAAAAGGAGAAAAGAAATCCAAAAAAGGAACAAACTATACAGCTTGACAGGAGTAAACACCTTGTGAATGTACTGAAAGAAGAAATGCAAATTATCACCTGTAGCTGAAAAATGTATTCACAAACAGTTTCGCTCAAAAAATATGCAGGATAGATGAAAATATATGGCAAATCCCAAAATGTTAGGTGGCAGACAGAAACGTAAAGATGATACCATGTACTAGAATGGTAGACTGATTGCCTGTCCGAAGAAATAGAAACCAGTCATGGATGAAAACATAGCTTCCTGGGTGAATGAGGATATTGAGAAACTAAGAACTCCATTCATGTACTATTTTATAGCAGTGTCATGAAGAACAGCAGTGCAGGAGCAACAAAGCAGAAATAAAAAACGGGCAATCACGCCAATATTCAAAATGGCGGCAGGCATTACCACAGATCAGGTAAAACAGAGGCAGCTGAGGGAGAAAAGCGCCAAAAAAAAGCAGATAAACATCGCGCTTTACACACACTAAAATAGGGTTCATGAAAGTGGATACGCGATGCTTATAATATATTAAAGGCTCGACATGGCAGCAATAAATGATTCAGTAGCAGCTGAGAGGACGCGGGCTCGGCGGCACAAAATGGCGGCCGCCAGTGTCCGAAATCGGGAAAAGTTACCAGCACTTAAATGCAGGGGAAAGCAAGACGGCAGTCATCCGACAAGGACAGCATTATATTCAGGGCATCTTCCGACGTCGGGAGCACTGAACAAAATCCTCTGCAATGCGGGGTAAGGTCTGTAATAATCCTCGTAGGCTCGCAATACCGCGGTGCTTACCGAAGAGACGCCATCACCTCACTGCACGTAAGCCACGCCCCCCTCTTGCATTTACTATTATCCATTGTTTTGCCAACAATTTGATCATGAAAGAGAAACCTAAATATTCTAATTTCACTCACTGCCAATTAGTATCTACACTTCGAAGAAAACAGGTCTTTCAAGCTAACTTCTTCAAAGTACACATGTAATGTAAACGAAACCTATGTAATGTAGTCCTATATTGCCACGTCCGGACTCTAGTGACATTTCAAACTGTACGGCCTTCAGCTTTGTGATTTCTGAAGTCATGATTTAATGTTAATGAATGAGATATGGAACCATTTTCAGACTGATGAACATATTGTTACTTGACTTTGCATTTTTGTAATGGTCGATTCCCACAAGCAGCTACCCATTGTCAGGTTGCTCATCTTTCATCCCTGTGATGTCTCAATGCCTTGTACTCCCTTGCGCCATCGGAACGTCACTTCCCAGCAACATCCATGGCCTTTTGACACTGCCCCAGATTTACGAGAAATCGTAAATCTGAGGCAGTCCCAAAAGCTTACGCCTCCCTAGGGGAGGCGTAAGAGAGGCGCAACGGGGATAAATATCTTTATTTCTCCTCGTTTTTCCTTTTTCTAAGTGCTGCATTCTGCAGCACATGTAGGAAGAGGAAAATCCTCTTGTGATTATTTTTGTACAGAGAGGTATTCCTTCCTGTACAAAAATAACCATCCCCGCAAGGCAGGCACGCTTGCACCATTGTGCAAGGGTGCCTGTTGGAGCTCGGCAGTTCACTGTGTGCCGGCGCAGGGGAAAAGGACAGGAATGTGCCGTATCTTATTGATATGGCACATTCCTGCCCTTTTCTTTTGCCATAGGGAAGCGCAGCAGGAAGGCCTGCTGTGCTTCCCTATGGCAAAACCTCATAAATGAGGTCTTAGGAATTTGATGGTGGCGTACCGCAGCCTATCCTTTCTCTTAAGTGAATGCTGTTTGATTGCAATTTATACATGGAGGTGTGCCAAGACAGGGAAAATGTTTCCCAATATTACATTATTTAAAGCAGCTCCACAGATAAACACACATTCTCACATTTATTAATACAGAAAAACAAGCTTTTCCTGTTTGAGAATAGTTTTTAACTCTCAGCTTTCTTGGGACTCTCTACTTACCTTAAGAGCACTGCACAAGGAGAAGGGAAGGCATTTTTCAGATTTGCAGCCCAACTTGGTCACAAGCCAATGGATGAGTCTTTATGGGGCAAATCAATTGCGACTTACAGGGCAGGGGCATGGCGCCATACTTACTGCTCTAAGCTCCAGATAATAGAGAATAACTTTATCAGAAGACTTTTGATGGTACCAAAAAAGTATGTCAACTCTCTTCTGTCATTTTGAACTGGCCTGGAGTTAGTGGAGGATCGAGTTGGTCTCGCTCCCTTATTGCTATGGGCTAAGATTTGGATTACACCAGAACTTGAATTTACTTGATCCATTATACTGGATTATCTGTCTCAAGCTATTCTTCATACCATTCAATGGTTTAACTACCTCAAGTGTATGTTTCAGGAGTTGTGTCTGATTGAATTGTTAAATAACCACACTAATATGGCCCATCAAGATAAAGTTATTATCAAAACCGCTTTAGTATCTAGGGTAAATTTACTCAAAATGCAGGTGCTGAATCAGCAGAAATTAGGGAGTAATTTAGATTTAATAATTGTGATCAATAATCTTCCTTTTTATCTTGTCAATTCGATGAATCCTCAACATAGATTTTATCTGACTAGATTTCACCTGTCCTTGGTTCATTTTCTGATGGCTTTCCCATAGCAATGTAGGTGGTCTAATGCCCTATGTCCATGCCCATGTGATAACTTCACAGCACTGAGCACTCTGCACTTTACTCTCTGTATTCCTTTGTACAAGTCAGTAAGAATTAAGAATTTGCTTCCAAATATAAAGTATCTCTCACCCTGTTCTTATACACAAGGGGCCCGATTAATAAAAGGCAATCTGAGACAATAGTCTAACTTTACGACTTTGCGTCCGCAGTCGGGCCGGAATCTCAGGCTTGGGCCATAATCTCTGAACCTGGTCTGTACTCTCCAGCTTGAGCAGTAATCGTTCCTAATGTGCCTTTTTGTAAAAATCGCATTCTGGCCCATTGATTACACTTTATCCGGCTGGAGAGTACGGTCCGGGTGTGGAGTGTACCGCCCAAGCCAAGATTCTGGCCGAACTGCAGACGTAAAGATACGACTCGTAAATGACCTCAGTGAATACCAAAAGTCGTAAAGTTAGACTATTGTCTCAAATTGCCTTTGTGAATTGGGCCCAAGGTCTTTACTCTCTTGGGGCTCAAGGGCCGTCTGCTGTGCAGTTTTACCTTTTATAAGAGGAGCAATTGCAATATGAAAGAAATATGGCTAAGGGAAGGGTTGATGTATTCTGTATGGGTTGGTCCAAAATTGTATTGAATGAATCAGGGTGCTGTTATTTTAATATGTCTTGTGATGACTCCTGTTGTTTCCTAAATGTATTTTTATGAATTTTTGTATTGTGTGTTATTATGATCTATAAACATCAAATAAAGCTTGTTTGACTGATGGACTCCTACAGTAAAAAATTTAATTTTGAGATTATTTCCACAGTACAGTACAAATGAAATGACATTGGAAGAACACTTTTTACTGCCTCACAGATTGCATGTACCAATTACATTACAAAGAGAAACAGCTCATAGATTCTCTTCAGTTCAACTTTATCATACTCCCAATGCATTAATTACAAGTTGGCAGGATAAGGTTTTTTTTGTATTCTTTTGCAATCCCAGCCCTACTCACAACTCACAACCAATTACATTTCCCCATGTCAAGTGGAGACTAACCAGTAAAAGTCTTAGATAATGAAAATCATGTTTTAATTACAAAGTCACCCATGGGTCATCGCCATGGTGATGACATTGTTAATGTCTTTTATTGTCATTATTACAGTGTTCCATCAGTGTGGTCAGTAGCTGCAAGCCATAGGTGACGCTTGCGAATATTTATCTGTGTCACTTTTGTCTTAATCATCGCCTAAAACATCTATAATATGGGTGGTGTGATGGATTACATAGCATTTACATCTTTTCTTTGGAGGTACAAGCTCAAGAGGAATTTAAGTTTTGTGTTCAAGAACATTCCGGTATATGCAGCACTCCGACATTTAAAAAAAGCGGGGATGCACCGTATTTACAAAAAATACAACTCACCCATGCATTTCCCTTAGCGCTGGCTCTAAAAAAGCTGCTTAGTGCCAGCTCAGGCACCCTAGCGCCATTTTGCAAGGGGGCCTGTGCTGCAGAGGTGATTTTTTATATGCAGGAATGGACAACTTCCTGCACATAAGCAATCTTAACAGGCGATTTGCTCTATCCATTCGTGCTGCAGAATGCAGCACTTGTGGAAACAGCAATATACGAGGAGAAATAAAACAGTTCTACTCCTCTCACCTGTTTAAGACCTGGAATTTTCTGGTGTTATTTTTGGCCCTACCCCAAACTTTGTTAATATGGGGCAGCATCAAAAAGCAATGGGTGTTGCGACAGAATGCCCACTGCATCACACATTGTACTCCCCTTCCATGCTAAATGCCTCGTGAATAGGGGCATAATTTATAAGGCGGCGTTAAGCCACATAAAGTGGCTTAACTGCGCCTTGTAAATAAGGCGAAGGAGGTAACGCCACAAAATGTCAAACTAAGTGACATTCTGGGGGCGTTAACTCCTTGTACACATGCCCCCAGATGTCTTCTTAGTGATGCAAAAATAGGGAAAAACGTAGAATATTCGATTCAATGTTCCATTCTGCAGCACGCACATTTTGTGAGAGGGCTTCTGTGCTGTTCTTTATGTTTTTTACCCAAGGGATTCAATTGCAGAATTGTGCTACCAAACTTCGAATCCACAGCTGCTTAGCATGCAAAGGGAGTGGACAAGTAAGTATTCACAAATGATTTTACATTTCTCACAATTGAAATGATGATAAGCTTTTCTTTTTTTGAAAGCCTTGCTAATGGCATCGTAGGTGCAGACAAATAGGTTTTAATATTGCCTGTGTTTTAATATAAAGTGCAGTCCTTTGCATTTTCTCATAATGGAATGTACTTCTACAAATGGGGCCATGGCGCATGGCAAATTCTGATGAGGAAAGCCCTGCAGGTAATCTATTTAAGGCATATCTTATCTGTCTCAGATCACAGAATGCAGAATGTTTTTGTTATTGTTAAGTCGTGTAACAATATCAGATCAATCTGAAAGTACGTGACCCATTTGGCAAAGATTGGGTATGAGTAGGTGTGATTTACTCTTGTTGTACTCCCGTCTTACTCATGGATTTACTCTAGGCTTCGTTTTGGAATTCAGGAGTAAGCCACAAGTAAGTCACAGCAAATCCTTAGTGAATATGGTTTCATCATGATGAAAATCAGGCAAATTTGGAAAAGCTAAAATGTCATCACAACAGTCTAACTTAACTAACAGACCTAGAGTGCATGGTTTGATGAAAGGAACATATCACATTTCTCTAGTTTAGATTGCAGCATGAAATACATGATATAAAAAATATGGGTCATGAAGAACACAACCTTCTAAAGGTTCTATAATAAATCATAGTGGCCACATCCACAACATGAAAGCCTAGCCAAGGGACTCAGCCTAACAAAAGAAGATCAGATAGTACGAAAAAGGGGTTTGATTCGATGACAATGGTTTACAATAAATACGGGGCAAGCCTCTTTACTACATCACCTTCAAGGTTAGAAATGGCAAAGGGGTTGTCACCTCTTTCACGTATCATCCACTAGTGTTTGTTTGTAGTAAGCCGATGACACTAAATGCTCCAAATTTCTCCATACTTTCCAAAGAGTACTAAGATCAATTAATAAATCATGTAGGAAAAGAATTGTTAGGGGAGCTTAAATATTGAGAGTGATGGAGAGAACTAAATCCGAGTCAGGGGAAGGTCTTGCAAAAGAGGAAGGTGTGGGATTGAAAGAGTATTAATAGGTGAAGGAGGATTAGGAGAGAGGGTGCTATAGAATGCTAGGGGGGATTAGACATGAGAGAACAAGCTGGGTGGGAAACTAATGGGAGTGTTATATCAATAGGGTGGGGGAGGAGATGAGGAATTTAAAACAGGAGTATGGAGCATGGACAGGAGTGTAGCTAGCATTGGTGCAGCAGTTAGAGAGGCACCAGGGCCCATTGGAACCTGATAATTGCTGTATTTTTCTACTCCAGCACCATTCAAGGGGTCCTTTTATTCTTGTTTGAACCAGGGTCTAGGGCTCTCTTGCTGTGCTACTGAGCCTGGATGTAATTAGAGTGGAAGCGTGATGTGATTAGAGCATTGTAAAAATCTAGTGCAGCTCTACTCAGGAGCTTGTAGGAGGGGGGTAGCTGGCCTGGGGTAGAGTGCTGAGCTGGAGGTGGTCTTCTTTAACCCTTAAAAGAGAAAGGTATGTTCTTCCTATAGGGGACAAAATAAAAAGAGGACTAGATCAGAGAAAAAGAGCCATTACTAGGGGAGTCGTTCCATTTTGGAAATGGGGCCCTCACACATCCTTGCGGGTATCTTGCTTCTTCATTGGGCTTGCTCTTCATCAGGCCGGTGCTGCAATGCCTGATGGGCACCCTCAAGGGGGCTCTTTCCATTACTGTGATGTGAAGTGCATGTTAAGGGACCTTTGTGTAGACTGGGGAAACTGAGGTGTTGATGTGTAGATTAGGCATACATTTTACTGTCCTGAAGAATTGGCTTAGATCACATCTTGATTAATTGACGGCATGAAACATGTTGTCCTTATAAGTCGCCAGGGATTTTTGTCCGCACTGGTGACATTACCATACTCATGGATTAAAATTTGATTTGTGACTTGCCTAGCTTTTTTTAAGTCACTAATCACTACTTCAACACCTACATTTCCTCAATCTACACAGAGAGCCTTTAACAGTGAAGCAATTATGCTGGACCTTTATGCGCTCTAGGGCCCCAATTTTTTGTGAGAGGACTGCTTTAACCCTTCCCATGTTGGAGGATGTCAGAGACCATGGCAGAGGATAGGGATAAAGTTGGGAGATATACTGGGATGAAGGAAGTAGGTATAGGAGAGAAAGAGAAAGAGAAAGAAGGAAAAAGAGCTCCCAAATTAGGTTAAGAGACTGGAAGAGGCATTCAAGCAGTGACTTCTCTATTTGCTTGGATCATGATGTAAAGACAGTTGTGTTGTAACAGTTACATTGTAAAGGTAGTTCGCTGTAATGACTGTGTTGTAATGATTGTTCCCTGTAATGGCATGCGATCTAAATGCATGTAGCATTGCCTATTCACCAAAAATCGATATTTGAACTCACTCTGGGTCAACGTTAGTCATGTAATACTGATGAGCAAATGTACACTCCGTCAGGGTCCCGATATTGCACTCACAACTGTCCAGGACACATGCAGGACATAGTAATTTAATATGAATCTACATACCTAATTAGTCAGGAGGATTACATTTGAACATATCCCTACAGGTCCTAACCACCATTTTATTTTTACTAGACATCACATAGTCTCTACCTCATACAGAATGATTGCAATGCATAGCATCCTGGTAACATCTGTCCCTCCCCTCCCATTTCTACCTTTCAATACCATTCCAGACTCATAAGGAATTATAGAGTGATTCAACCTAACTCCTTTAGTCAACAATTAGCATAGAAGAGGATTGAAACATTTTTTTTTAAAGTAACATAATAATAATATGCAACCTGTAAGTGGCGTATTCAGCAGGATGGCTTGTAATATTTATCCCAGCCCTATAGTAATGTTGTGTACTCCTTACCATCACCTTTATAACTTTCCCATAAAAACATAAGTTTGAAATCCTTTCCCTTCCACCCTAGAATTCCTGTCCCTAAACCATTCCATAATGCGTGACAATGCCCCAGAATTACATAGCTACATTTCTGCCCTTCCCCCTTTTTTTAAACACAATAAAGAAAAGAAGGAAAAGGAGAGAAGAGAAGAGAAAAGCAAGCAATGAAAAATAATGTTAGCAATGTTCAATGAGTTGATCAGGCTTTCTGAAAATCCTCCCAGATTTTCTGTGTGATTGTTTGTCCTGTTGATTATCCTATTACATATTTTCTTGTCCATTTTTTTGCGTAATGTTTTTGAAAAAGGTTTTATTTCACTATTATTCTGATGTCATATTTTGCTCTCATCACTGTTCCTTGAACTTTGGGTACTTTCATAGGCCCCGGATGAAATCTACTTTATGATTTCCTTACAAGCTGTGGTCTTAATAGTACCAAATCATGTATTTGATGCTCCAGATCTTGAATACTTCTTCTACATTCTGCATAGTATTTCATTTTACTTTATGCTTTATCTCTTTCTTTCAGCATGATCTTTTGGCATAATTGCTTGGAGCAAACATCAATTCTGAAGGGCATTTTCCAGTTGATCCATGAGGAATATGTTTGTAATTTTATAGCACTTGACACAGTCCTTGATTTATTGATATTTGGGAGCGGTTTGCCCTCTGCACAGCCTTTCTAATGGTTGTCATTAGTTTTGTCACCATTCCTTTGCTTGAGGTCAAATTGAAGTTACTCCTTTGTGCATTTTTCCCAAATAAGTCATACATTTCAAAAATTCATTGGCACTAAATGGTTAATCAATCAAACAATCAGGGGCTTGTTAAGCATGGCTACTCACCCGTGAAGAATGGCTACTCACTCGTGAGGGTCTCAAGGTGCTGGGGGGGATGCTGGTCGAACTGGGTGGCAGACTATTTGAAGAGCCAGGTCTTGAGTTCCTTCCTGAATTAGGTCAGTGATGCTGATTGCCTGAGGTGCAAGGGCAGGGAGGTCCATGTCTTGATGGCGAGGTAGGAGAACGATCTTCCTCCGGTTCTGGTCTTGTGGATCCTGAGGATGGAGATGAGGGAGAGATGGGGGGATCGAAGTTGTATGGTGTGTACGTGGAATGTGAGGTGGTGGTTCAGGTACCCTGGTCCTTCATTGTGTATGACTTTGAATGCATTAATGAGGAGCTTGAACGTGACTCATTTGCTGACTGGAAACTTGTGGAGTTGTCAGAGGTGTTGTGTAAGATGGCTGCGGTGAGGGATGTCGAGGACCAGTCTGGCAGCTGCGTTTTGGGCATTCTGTAATTCATTGAGCTGTGTCTGGGTGGCGCCAGCATAGAGTGCTTTGGAGTAGTCGAGTCTGCTGGCGATGAGTGTGTGGTTGCCCGTCCCTCTGGACTCCATGGGGATCCATCTGAAAGTCTTTTGGAGCAGGTGGAATGTAGGGCAGCAGGATGAGGAAACTGTATTGATTTGGCGGTCCATCATGAGAAGAGTGTGGAGTATGATACCAAGGTTGCATGTGTGATCTGTCAGGGTAGAGGGAATGCCCAGAGCCGCAGGCCGCGCAGTCATACCAGGCTGACGTGATGGGTCCCAGGATGCGGACTTCGGTCTTGACCGAGTTGAGCTTGAGGCTGCTGTCCCTCATCCATGTTGCAACACCTTCATTTCACTGTGTAAGATGGTTCTGGCAGTTGAAGCTTCATTGGTGAGGGAGAGGATCAGCTGGGTGTCGCCAGAAAAAGAGACAACGTTGAGTTTGTGGCTTCTGACGATGGTTGCTTGGGGGGCTAAGGAGATGTTGAAAAGGGTTGGGCTCAGGGAGGAGCTCTTGGGGACTCCACAGCTAATCTCTGTGGGTTCTGAGAGGAACAGTGGTAGTCTGACTCACTGGATCCGGCTGGTGAGGAAGGAATGGGTCCAGTCCAAAGTCATGTCGCAGATGCCGGCATCGTGGAGTATGATGTTTGGGGTGCATTGG
Source organism: Lissotriton vulgaris (assembly GCF_964263255.1). Lineage (NCBI taxonomy): Eukaryota > Metazoa > Chordata > Amphibia > Caudata > Salamandridae > Lissotriton > Lissotriton vulgaris. The sequence goes on along the minus strand of NC_141694.1, from coordinate 805,110,318 downwards.
GAAACGGTGTTGAAGGTGGCTGAAAGGTCTAGTAGGATGAGGTCTGCTCTCTCGACCCGGTCGAGGTGGGAGTGGATTTCATCTGTGGCAGCGAGGCGTGCAGTCTCTGTGCTGTGGATGCTTTGGATTTATTTAGAAAGTACAAGGGGACCCGATAATTGGCTAGGGACCACGGGTAACAATTCTATTAAGAGGAACAATGGTCCTTGGCAGACTGAAGAATGAAAAACGAAAATACAATATAGGCCACAAAAGGGTTACTATATGAATCCACAGTCCAGCCGGACGAGGAGTTTTATTCAAAAATACTTAAGAATATAGTCAGATAATTCTGAAACAACGGTTTCTATAATAGGGCACAATCCTGTACCCTATATAGGAAAAGGAGTGTGTAGAACATTACAGATTAATCAAACAAAACATATAAACATAAATACTAGCAAAAACTTTGAGCTGTAGTCACTTGCATGTATTATATTATGCAGCGAGTTTAACCAGAAATAGAAACCACACAGGTTAGGCACAATGGGAAACGGTGGTGCTATGTACAAGTGTCGACGTTTCGATCCCATCGCTCATTAATTCTCTGGATCATCATCAGGACCAAATAAATTACATTTGCCTGGTAAAAGTAATAATAGCCCGAAACAATTTTGGGCGCTTGTTGCAGCCAAGGAAAACGGCGCCGTAGCCGCCAGATGGTTGCCACTTTTAAGAACCAACCCAAGTGCGGCAGGCAGGTAGAAAACCTTGAGGTCGAGGGGATTTAATCTCCTGTATTATCCAGATAGTTATGAGCTCCCGGGGATCAGGATTGCTGGTCTCTATTGTGAGCCTGCTCAATTTTTGATGTGGAGGGCTGGAAACAGCAACGGTGTGCTGTCAACGTCAATGGCACGATGGCTTGTAAAGAGTGGAAAATATCTCATCAAGAACAAGAAGTGCAACTGATGTAGATGTTGACAAAACCACTTTCACAATTGGGAAATGGGAATATTCATCTATTACTGCTAGCAGATATTGTCCCAAGTCCAGCGGTCCATAAAAACCCGCTGTCATATTGAACTATACAGCATTTTTCATTTCAGATGTGTATTTCTTCCATTACTCTTTCTTTGGTAGTACATTGACATCGATGACAAGTCTGGACCACTTCTGATACTTGACTGCCTATTCTAAGAAACCACATTCTTTCTCTTAAGAAGTTTTGCACAGCAGAAACACCTCTGTGACTTTCATGTGCCAAATCAATTACACCCCTTTTTAGACTTCAAGAAATACTTTTATTATTACCTCTGAAAAGTATTCTAGATGAAGCCACAGACAGTTCAGATTGTAAATTCTTGAACGCCATAATATCATGTTTTCTTATGTTAGATCAAATCGAGTTGCACTATTTCCTAATCTTCAGTTATTCTCAAGTATGATACTTTCTGAATTGTTTCATTATTTTATGACGCTTCAATTAACTCTTTCTCCACAATAGTTGATGGCACCCCGACCTAATTATGAAACATACAAATTCCTCTGCCTCCAAGTTTTTTTTATTACAATTTGAAATTGTTGCCTGGACAAATAATCCTCTAGATTATACTCTTTTCCTTGGTTATGAATGATTTTAATGTTGTTCTCTATTAATCTCATTCCCCATCTCTCAATCAGTGAGGACACTCTTGTTTTAGGATTTCTATAAATGGAAGTGTGCTCTTGATGATCTGTTATGATCCCAAATGGCTTTTCACATACAAAGTCATGGTAGTGTTCACAGACCCAGACAACTACAAAACTTTCTTTTGTGTCTGACAATATCTTTGTTCCACATCCGGTAAGCTTTTGCTGGCATGGGAAATCGCATATCTAGGAGTTTCTCTTCCAGGCTTATGTTATACCAAAATTGCAACTAGTCCTACAGGACAAGTATCCACTACCAATTTTGTACATAATTCTGAATCAAAGTACTTCAAGTTAGGTGCAGAAGATATTTGTTGTTTTATTTCTTTAAAAGCATGCTCACATTCATCATTCCAGGAAAACCCTTGTGCTTTCTTTATTAGTTGTCTGAGTAGAGTACTTATGGCCTCAAAGTTTTTAATATATCATGAACAATAACTAGCCATTCCCCAGAATGAGCGTACCTCTGATACATCTTTAGGTCTTGGTGTTGCTTTTATTGACACTACTTTGACCGGGTCTGGCCTCATTCCTTCATGAGAAAATATGTGACCAAAAAATGTTAGTTCAGATTTACTAATTTCATTTTTTTTTTAATTAAGCATCAATCCAGCCTTTAAAAGTTGTTGACAGATTTCATCTAGCGCCTGATCATGTTCTTCTTGTGTTTTTTTAACTCTTTAACCGCTGCGCGAATTTCGCCGCAGTACAGGAGTTCATAAGAGTGGGCGGGCTGTGTCGGGCAAGTAGTGCTTGCGTTGGCCGGAACGGGCTAATGATCATAAAGGCATCACTATAATTCATAGCAATTTTCAATGGTCTTATTATATTCTTTATAGTTTCCTCAAATTTTTGTCATGTTTTTAGGCTAGTCCTGCCATATATGCCCCCTTTTTACATACATTGTCCCATCCACACGAGAATGATGGGTCTGAACAGGTGACCTTTTACCTACTAGCTTGCTCCTGTCTCTTTGGCACCAGGATTTTAGAATTTTAACATAATTCCTGTACCTGACATACATAAACTTGTCCTCAGGCACTGCATAATTATTCTGTATAGGGGTCACCACTTTTTTCATCCTTTGCCAACAGGCATGGTTGCATTGTTTTAGAAAAGCATTTATGATGGTTTTCAAAACATTTATGATTGTTTTAAAAATATATAAATTCTAGAAGAAACCCTTTGTGACCCTCTAGTATAGAAGACCCTTATTCCCCCTGCAAATGAAGTGAGAATTTCTTCCACGCTGACACGGGGTCCTGCATGCTGAATCTTTAACAAGCAGTGGTTTGACATCCCATGCGGGAAGTCATCCTCGGAGCAGGGATGGGGTACTTCATTCTTCTATCAAGTGAGGGGTGGTTGGTTCTTCCCTAGGGGATTCTTGGCTATATATATATCTTCTTTTCACAGTAACTTTGGCGCCGGTTGACGAATCTTTGTGAAATTTTCTCGTGGGGCGCTCCAGTCAGCTCCTATCTTGAAAGTTTAGGGGTGATTCGGCAAGCAGGGCCAAGAAAAAAGGGGGGTCCCAAAACGTGTTTTCTCCATTTCGTTGCACACACTGCATCGCATTTTGAATTGCAGTGTGTGCAACGAAATTCCTTTTATTTATTTTTATGTTTACTTACCTTTTAAAGTCCCTAATCCATACATTACTACCCCCCACCCTGCCCCTCCCCCTCCCCACATCACCGTCCGGCCAGTACTCCCACTACCGGCAGTGGCTGCAGACGGCTACAAGATCACCCGCAGAGATTGCACCAATGGAGTCAGAGGAGGAATCGCCATCATCCACAAGAACAGCATCAGGGTCTCGACTAGCACTGGCAATGCGCTCAGCATCGCCGAACACATGCACTTCCAGATCCACACAGACTGTAACTCCACCCTCAGAGGCACCCTCGTCTACCGACCCCCGGACCCTGTCCCTTGTTCAGCTCCTCCATCACTGACTTCATCAGCACGCACGCCCTGACCTCCACCGACTACATCCTCCTCGGAGACCTGAACTTTCACCTTGAGAGCAACAACGACAACAACTCCACAACCCTGATCGATTACCTCGCCAACCTCGGACTGAAGCAACTCATCACAACGCCCACCCACTCTGCCGGCCACACGCTCCACCCCGTCTTCTCCTCAAGCTCGCACGTCTCTATCAGCCACACCACCGATCTACTCTGGACCGACTATAGCTGCATCCACCTCACCTTCCAGAAACCCACCACACACCACCCCACCCAACAGATCCCTGGCGCTGCTGGAGCAAAATCACCTAAGACCGAACCCTCCAATACCCACAGCCTCAGACGCTGGATCAAGGACTGCACCAACACCTTCACTCGCTGAAGGAACCCCCCCACAGATACACCAGCAAGAGGGCCAGCTAGTTCACCCCAGAACTCCCTGCCTCCAACAAGCCTGCTGGAAAATAGAGAAGGAATGGCACAGTGAACAAACTCCGGACAGCCACGCAGCACACAAGGACGCCATCCACAACCACCACCACCTCATCAGGGCGGCCAAGAGGACCTCCTTCAAAGACCGCCTCAACGACAACGCACACAATAGCAAGGAGCTCTTCAACATTGTGAAGGAACTCTCCAACCCCAGCTCCAACACCAACAACATCCCGCCATCACAAGTCCTGTGCGACTCTCTCGCCACCTTCTTCTACCGCAAGATAGCAGACATCCATGACAGCCACGTAGACAACAGACCCTCCGCACACCATCGACCACGACCCCCTGCTAGCCTGATCCAGCGTGAGCATCGATGACACCATCAAGACCATGAGCACAATCCACTCCGGCTCTCCGTCAGACCCATTCCCGCACCACGTCTTCAACAAAGCAAGCAGCTCCATCGCACCTCACCTGCACAACGTCATGAATCTCTCCCTCGAGACCGTGACCTTCCCAGAGAGCTGGAAACACGCCGAGATCAACGCCCTACCCAATAAACCTAAGGCAGACCCAAGAGACCTCAAGAACTTCCGGCCCATCTCTCTGCTCCCCTTCCCGGCCAAGGTCATCGAGAAAATCATCAACAGACAGCTAGCCTGATACCTCGAAGGAAACAGAATCCTGGACCCTTCCCAGTCAGGGTTCCGCAGCAACCACAGCACCGAGACTGCCCTCATCGCTGCCACAGACGACATCAGGACCCTGCTGGACAAAGGTGAGACCGCAGCACTCATCCACCTAGACCTCTCCGCCGCCTTCAACACCGTCTGCCACCGCACTCTACGCGCACGGCTCTACGCCGCAGGGATCCGAGACAAGGCTCTGGAATGGACACCTCCTTCATCTCTGACAGAACCCAGAGCCTCCGCCTCCCCCATTCCATTCCAAAACCTCAGAGATCATATGCGGCGTACCCCAGGGATCCTCCCTCAGCCCGGCACTATTCAACATTTACATGGCCTCGCTCGCACACGTCGCCCGACAGCACAACCTCACCATAATCTCCTTCGCCGATAACACTCAACTGATCCTCTCCCTCACCAAGGACCCCATCACCGCCAAAGCCAAACTCCATGAAGGAATGAAGGCCGTCGCCGACTGGATGAAGATCAGCCGTCTGAAGTTGAACTCGGACAAGACGGACGTTCTCATCCTCTGCTCTAACCCTTTAGCCTGGGATGACTCCTGGTGGCCGACAGCACTGGGGGCAGCCCCGACACCCACCAACCACGCACGCAACCTGGGAATCATCCTCGACTCAACGCTCTCAATGACCAAGCAAGTCAACGCCGTCTCCTCCTCCTGCTTCAACTCCCTCCGCATGCTCCACCAGATCTACAGATGGATCCCGACAGAGCCAAGAAAGACAGTCACCCAGGCCCTTGTCAGCAGCAGATTCGACTACGGAAACGCCCTCTATGCTGGAGCCCAGACCAAGCTCATCAAACGACTACAACGCATCCAAAACGCCTCGGCATGACTGATCCTCAACGTACCATGACACAGCCACATCACCCCCCACTTGAGAAACCTGCACTGGCTCCCCATCAACAAGAGGATATCCTTCAAGCTTCTCATCCACGGACACAAAGCACTCCACAAGACCGGCCCAGCCTACCTCAACAGACGGCTCTCCTTCTACATCCCAAACCGCTAGCTAGGCTCCGCCGATCTTTCACTCGCCACCGTCTTGTGCATCCGAAGAACAACCACTGGTGGGAGATCCTTCTCCCACCTCGCTGCCAAGACATTGAACACCCTCCCACTGAGCCTAGGACAGACCCAAGACCTGCTGACCTTCAGAAGGATACTCAAGACCTGGCTGTTCGAACAGTAGCGCCCCCCTCCTCTCCCCAGCGCCTTGAGACCCTCGCGGGTAAGAAGTGCGCATTACAAATGATTGATTGATTGATTGATTGATTGATTGAGAGTGCAGTCTCGGCTACCAAAGTGAAGTCCAGCGAAGTCCATATTGACCAGACGGTAGAAGCTGAAGTGGTATGTGATCTGAATCTTGTCCCATGACGAATCTAGGGCCCACCCACAGGTAAGCCCTTCAGTACCCTTGGGAATAATTTGGCAAGATTCAGGGGTCCCTCCCAGAGGAGGGGGTGGACAGTGGCGAGGATATTCCCATGTCCTTTGTCCAGTTTCGTGCCAGAGCGGGATACAACAGCTCCCTGATCTGGTTTGAACTTGAGTATGCAAGAAGGGTACTAAATGTGCGCTTCAACAGTCTCAGTGGCGCTGGCAAGCGCCCCCACCCTGCCCCAATACACTAAACCCTGTCTGCTTGGCTCAGCAGCAGAAATGTGTCTTTGGTCGGCAGCAGGCCTAGCTTGCTGTCTGGTTCTGGAAGACTGGTACCGGGAGCACTTATGACGTCACGGAGGAGCTTTACAGTGCACCAAATCATTGCACTCATCCATTTAGAGTGTGGGGGTATGATTCAAACATGTTTGATACCAAACATGACAGGGTTCATACAGCCAGTTTAGAGATGGTCATAATGTAATGACGCATGGCCACTCAATATGTTGGAATGGCTGATGCAATTGCAACCCGGGAGAATGGACACCGATGGTTGTAGGGGCGCTCATGCAGGGGGACCCTCACACTTAGGACTCAGCACCCTGGCTTTCGGATTCAAAGGCCTGCCTCAGGGGTGACTTACTTGTAGATTTTAAGTGTAATGACCTCAGATATAGGGAAAACTATATCTGTAGTAAGTGGTGCTAGCACCAGCTTACACAGGCTGCAATGGCAGGCCTGGAGTCACAAATCGAGTTGTCTCTCAGGGGTGGCATAATACATGCTGCAGCCCATGGGAGACCCCTGGTGTACCTATACCCTGGGTACCTTAGTACCATATACTAGGGTCTTACAAGGGTAGACCAGCAGCCAATCTGGAGTGTATCTAAGTATTCACCATGTCCAATTTAGGGAGGAAAACACAAAAACAATGCCTATACCATTCTTGATTTTAAAGTAACAACTGATAGGGCAAACATTAACTTTTTTTGGTTTGCACCAGTATTTTTATGTATACCATATCTTTCAAGGTTTTTTTACATCACACGTTATATCACATTTTTGTATGAAAAGGAAAAACTATACAATTTATCCAACAATGAAAAACAAAATTCACAAACAATTATTTACATTCCACATAATTACACACAAAAAAACTTGAAACATACATCTAAAATACAAAACATTGTACAAACAAATACTGTGTATTTCTTTCTTAATATTTGGACTGAATAGATCAACATCCAAATGACAGACAAAGTCAAAAAGGAGCAATACCATCAAAGGGTAACCGATTTCAAAAGATAGAAAAAAATAAATTCAAACTATCAATGATGTTATTCGCTCCTTAAGTTGTGCCGACACGTTTCAAACCCAGAAAATCCAGTTCCCGGATTCTCATCAGGGCTTTGTCATTTTCTGAACAAATTCAAGTGAGTAGAGCCTTCTCGGTTTTAAGGGTGGGCTCGAACAGCAGTGTCTCAGTCACTCCATCCTTTGTTAGGGAAATTCTATATATTCATTGAAGACATTCCCTATTTTATTTGAGTCGAATTCGTTATATCAATGGATTGGTTCTAGACTTTATTCCAGGTTGTGATCTTTCAAAATCTTACAGAGACTACAACATATTTCTTTTCTGGTCATTATGACGGTTTCCAAAATGGCCGCACTCGCAGTCGAGTGATTTTGTGTCTGCAGGAGAAGCTGAGAGAGACATCCCCTGGGTTATAAGAAATTGGACGCCCCATTGGAAATCGGCAGTCGGGCCGCTTTCAGCTCCAGTGATAGGAGGTTACGGCGAGATACTAAATAGCGAGCTGTCGAAACGCCACCAGAAAAGAAATACGTTGTAGTCTCTGTTTTCATATTTATTGTTACTTCCCTCCTTGTTTCCACACTTTCATATTACGTTTACTTTTTTTGTCCTATTGTTATTATTTGTTGCTGAACTTATCTGTGCTGGGATTTTATATATGAAGATATACTTTTGCTTGACTTAGAAATGGCGCCTTATTGTTTTCCAATCAAGTGACACAAAGTATGCCTGATTTCAAAGTGGCCACCGAGATTTGATTGAAACTTCCATTATTTTAGCCTTCTTTTATTTTCCAAATTATTCCTTTGGTTTTATGGCTGCCTGTGTGGAAACTCCTTAAAATCATGCTGCCATAAGAAAGAGTCAATTGCTGACACTCTGCGTGAGTGCCTGATTATAAATTGGCAGCAGAAATATCTGCATTCGTCAACTCACATGCATGTGCTTCTCAACAGCCTTTAGTAATTTCACTCACAACTTGGCTCACTGTTTGGCTCACTGCTTGGCTGACTTCACTCCTTCCGCCTACTACAGCCAGTAAACAAGCTGGCAGTTAACTTCAACGTCAAGTGACAGCATCTTTACATTTTCCTTCTACTGATGAGTGATGGCAGGTTTACAACATGCTTCACGCATGTTGTCGCCAATGTAGCAGCCCACCACATAAGAGGCGTAGTCAGTGTGATGGCTTGTTGTAACGTCTTTATTCGAGCTCTGGAGGAACATTGTGTACTCCTTGCTATAACCTTTATAACTGCCCCATCAATATATATGTTTAAACTCCTTTACCTTCCCCCCTAGAAAACCTGCCCCTCAACCATTTCATAATGCATCACAATGTCCCAGAATTATATTACTACACAACCTGCAGAGAATATTAAAATTGTCAGTTAATTACAATCCTAACCAGTATGGCTATATCGCTGATGTCCTCCTTCATCACACAATAATTGCTGCATCTCAAGACAAAATAAGAGCACCTCTCTGATGACCTATGTATGACATCACAACTCTACCTACACAGGCTCACAAAAAAAGATTCTAACATTCTTTCAGCAAGGCACTTCCTCATGGTGTAGAGTGCTACCTACGCGATAATGTGCTTCAGCATCCCTCAATGCAAGTAAACCTGAGCAAAATTTTAATTACACTCGTGTACTTCTGCAATTTCTGGAATGGTGCTTTCTACTTATTTTGCTAAATTCCTGAAATGATTATCATTATGCCCCGTTGCATAACTTTGCTCCCCCTGCAGCCACAATTTACTCTGAAGCACTTCAATTGTGGCAAAAATGTACTGTAGCCTCGTGGGAACAACAGTACACCAGCGGCTGTTGTTCATTATGTTTTGTTTAAACGCATTTTTGCGCCAAAAATTGGTGTAAGGACACTATTGATGCCAAAATGTAGTGCAAAATTATAGATTTGATTTTGAGTAATTGGGTATCATTTAGCATAACCTACTGTTATTATTTGGCTACATAGTTCTACATGTTGGGGGTATTGCTTAAGTACAGAAGGTATCTCTCTGGGGCATAAGTCCATTATGCTCTTGTATCAGATCAACAAAAAGGCTGCAGTGGACACTGGACTCTGGGGCATGGGACCAGATCCATTTAGCATTGCATTTGGAATATTTTTTCCTTCCTTCATCAAGAATATGAACAGCATTGATTGATTTTGTTTCTCTGATTGCTGAAACCCTTACAACGCTTTCCTTAACACCAGCACTGCATAAATCATTGTAATTCTCCCCCGAAGTGAAATGAAAATTAATTTACACAGCCCAGATGATCCTCCTAATAACAGGGTAAACAGAAAAAGGAAATTGAAAATCATTTGCCAGCAAACATTATCCATATGATTTTTGTAGCTGTTGTGAATGGTAATGTAATAGAAAATTAAGAGACTGGTCGTGAATAAGTCTAAGTGGGTCCCCCGAAGAGCTCTGCTTTAAAATTGATTCTTTGAGAAAGCATTAAAATGCTATTGGAATTGATTGCCTGCTAATATGAAGGCACAACTCTCTGGCATCCTTTGAGCATAAAAAGCACATGTTTATTCATGCATGTTATTAAAACTGCTGCCCTGAAAGTCCTTGTACAAAGATAAAGGATATAGATGGGCTATTGAACCACCAATCTTTACCTTATCTGGGATTTAAACTTAATATGTCGCCTTTATTAATTTAGCAAAGCCATTAGTTAAGGTGTCACATTGTGAATTTACAATTAAAATGCGGTAGAAAAGAGGTATCTTTAATAAACAGAAAAGAAGCAATTGCTGGTTAATCTTAAAAAGCACACGGCTCACCCTTCCGAAGGATAAATCCCTAATCCACAGTTTTCTTTATTGCTAGGTTTGCTCTATGGACCATGGCAGTGATGAAAGTCATAGCAGACAATATCTCTGATTAGCTTCGGCAGCATCACTGGACCTGGAATGTTAGCCAATAAGAGCGCAGTTCTATGGAAATCACCGGAGGCTGTTTATTAATTTAAGATATTTGACCCGTTTTTCCAAGAATTTGTGATTTTGGATGACAAAAGTGTAAACAAACGTTGCATGTTCAGTCTTGGGTATGGTCATTTTGTGATTTTCAACAGCATTGATTCAAGCACTTTTTGCGAAGGTATGCATTTCTTGAGGAAATTCAACAGGTAAACTAAAGTACAGCATGAATTGCATACATTTTTACAAAAACTGTTTTATTTTGTAACGGTAGTCTATTTCTATCTTTGCCCAAGAGGTTCTTTATTCACATAATTATAAGAAGGCTTTACACTTTATCAAGTATCTTTGGGAGAAAACTCTGTATTTGTATTTAAAAAAAATAATCATTTTTTTCCCACAGTTTACAATTGTTTTAACTTATGAGCATACAAACCGTTACGCTGATTCGTCATTCAAAATAGACCCTCAAAACAGAGCTATGCCAGTGTAAAGTGAAAAGTGAATTATACCAAAGAAAAATGTGCACTGTTCACACTATGTTCCATTGTGCAACGCCCAGGTGAAAATTGAGGTAGGCAAATTGTGCATGCTTCTTGAAACAAGAGCAAACGTTTTTCTCCGTAAGATGTTTGGACAAAATATCACATAAAACATATTGTGATACAAAAATATTGGGCCTGATTATGATTTCGAATGGACGGCGACCAAGGGCCTGTCGGTGGTAGTCTGTACGACATCTGGTGCCTTGGTCCATCCACGCAGTATGATGTGCGGTCGTCGGAGGCAGCGGACGGAGGAACCGACTGATGCTTCCGGCGGGCGCAAAGAGCCTGTCTGACCGTCGGTCAGAATGTAATACCATACAATTGTGCACTGCCTGCTCAGGCACCGCCATAGGGATTACGTTGGCCCATTCTGACTGCCTTCACCTTTTCATTGCGGTCTGACCGCATGAAAAGGTGGTACCCCCTCAAACATCCATGCCTCGTGTGTCAGGCACCACTTGGTGACTGGCACACGGGGCAGGGATGTTTGTAAGCACCCATTTGTCCATTGTATCTTGTGCTGCCACCCTTTTTAGGCCGCATCACAAGCTGCAACGGAAATAAATTCTGATTCTGATTGCCTACATGGTGATTGCATTATAATTAGGTCGATGGGACTCCCGACTGCTTGTCGGTCTGTCCCAATTCTGCTACAATGTCAGTTGGATTCTTGTCCGACCGGCATCGTAATGAGCCCCATTGTGTCAAGAATATCATCAGGATGTCAAAAATATTGTCAACAGGAATATCGAAGGCAAGAATATTGCTTTAAGTGTTGCTTTTAATATTGTAACAAATATCGATTTAGAAAATATAGTTGTATATAATATCCTTTCTAAATGTCATTTTGTATGTATTGTAATGTAGTGCGTTTGATTTTATATGTTTACTAGTTTTTTATTTGTGTGTTATTGAGGTAATTTAGTATTCATTACATTTTTGAAATTGATATTTTTAGTTGTATTAATGTGTATAAATAATGTATTTCTATTTTGTTTGAGTAGCCAGAGGTTGGGTTTTTAGTTGATAACGTTGCAGAAATTTTAAGACAGTGAATATATTTATTTTTATTTATTTTTAAATAGCTTACTGGATACAAATTAATGTTGTTAAACGTATACATTTATTTTGTTACATTAATAATTATTCTAAACAATAGCTTATAATTATTTTGAATGCATATATAAATTATATTAAATGTAAAAAAAGTATTGTAAATGTTAAAATAATTATTTAAATTATAAAACTGCAGTAACATTTAAAATAGATCAGAAATAAATGTATTGTAAAATGCCTGTAAATGTATTTTTGAACAGTTTTATATTTAATGTTTTTAATAAAAACAAATAAAAATTGTAAACAATTTTTAAGGATGTTGAAAATTATAAAGTCACTGAAAACGAATTGCTGGAAATGTTTCCAATTTTTATAATAACATTTATTTTTAAAGTTTTTGAAATGTCTAAAATTATGAAAATATAATTAATACATAATATTATAATGTATACATTTATATTTTATTGTATATATTATACTTTATAGGTGTATGTATAAAAAAAATTAATAAACCACATTTTAATAATGTTTTTTGTATATGTTTATTATTGTAATAAGCTACTGGAATTTTTAGAATATGTTCTGTCATGAAGAATATATTTTCTATTAATTTTAGTGTAAATATTATTTTTAATATTTAATTAGAAAATTAGATGTATTTGTTTTAATTTTGGGATTTTTATTTTTGAAGTATGAATTTAATTTTTCTATGTTTTAAAGTTTAGGAATATTAGTACATATTAATAAAGCGATATTAATTATTAATGGAGATAAACATATTCTTTTATATGTTAATACTTAATTATAATAATATAGGTCTTTTGTTTGGGGCATTGTGTAAGCAATTTTATTTTATTTTATTTCATAGATCCAAAATTATGTGCGAGTATGGAGTATTGATTGTGTACGTGCAATTTTTTGTGTCCAGCACCTTGTACATAATGTATTACAAAGGAGTGGAAATAGTATGTGTCACCACTTTAAACACCCTCCCCAAATAGGTTTAGATTGAAGTGAGAATAGTAAATGTCACCCCTTTAGTGCCCAACACCTATCTTATATTGGTTTAGATTGGAGTAGGAATAGAAAATGTCACCCCTTTAGTGTCCAACAAGTTCCTCAAATTGATTTAAGTTGGAGTGGGAATAGTAAATGCCATCCCTTTGATCGCAAACACCTTCCCCAAGTTAGTTTATATTGGACTGAGAATAGCGAATGTCAACTCTTGAGTGTCCAACACCATTCCTAAATTGATTTAGATTAACGTGGGAATAGTAATTTCACCCCTTCAGTGTCCAATACCTTCTGTAAACTGGTTTTGATAGGATTTGGAATAGTAGATTTCACCCCTTTGGTGTCCAACACCTTCCCCAAATTGGTTTAGATTGGAGTGGGAATAGTAACTGTCACTCCCTTTAGAGTCCAACACCTTCCTCAAATTGGAATTGGTTTAGTTTGGAGTGGGAATGAAAAATGTAACCCCTTTAGTATCCAACACCTGTCCTAAATTGTTTTAGATTGTAGTGGGAACAGTAAATGTCTCCACTTTTGTGTATTTTGATATTGTGTGCATCAATATTATGTAGGGGATCCCTCCAGAGTGAGATAGTCTTCCCAAATGCCAAACAGGAAAGATTTATGTCGGCAGTCCAGCTTCCACTACATTATGTTTTTTGACTGACTTGTCAGTGTTGTTCCACTGGTGTCATACCGGTATATATTCTGAAAACCGAGAGCAAGTTTTGTTTTCTCACAAGAATCCATGTTTTAATTAAAATAAAGGGTCCTCAAACCTTTGCAGTGTACTCTGTTTTGAGTAAAAATAAATGTGCCCTGTGTGCTAAAGTGATATAACCTGCTAAAATATTTAACAATCACTTTGTATGTATTACATGGCAGCTGCAGTGAAGAAGGCTTCCCTCACTCAAATAATAACAAGCCAAACATTGCCAAGAGCACTTCTAGCTTTCCTACTACACAAATAAAATAAAATAAATAAATTCTGTTACAGTGCAGACAACATCAGTTCAAGCTTTCTCATAAAGAAGAGATACTACAGAGGGAGCATCAAAGCATGTTTCCCTCACACACAAATCAGGCAAATCAGCTACAACTCACATACCAGCAATGCAACTATACATCACACAGAAAAGATAATGCACTGGCAGCATAATGCCAACCATGGGCCTCCTGTAGGCTTATCCATGTGCGACCCTAAAAAGACCAGAATCAGTCTATAATTGTAGGAGTAAGCATTATAAAAGAGCTGCAAGGGTATAAGTGAGATGACCAAGATTCGATACTTGGAGGCTGTGGAAGACCGGACAGAGGCACCTTGTGCTGAGACACATAAGGAGGATTTTCCAGGTGAGGCAGATGGGAAAAAGCAATCAGAGTAATAGAAAGAGTGCACCAAGAACGATTTAAGGAGCAGAGGAATGGTAACCATTTGTCTTGCAACTGCTTAGTTTTTTGGTTCGCATTCATTTAGTTTATTCTCTGTTTTGCAAATCCTATATATTTGTTTTGGTTTCCCTCCACCTCTCAAGTTTCTTCCTCTTTTCCATGTTTACTTTATTGTGCTCCAGTGGAAGAATCAGGATGTCTGCAGTATATTTCTATCTGAAGCCCTGCATCCATTACAGCTTCACATGCTGCTACTTAGTTTGCGGAAGGTCTACACATACATCCTGTAGTTGTAATCAGCTTTACTAATCAGACCATAAGCCACAAATGGTATTAGGATTTCTCTCTGCTTACATTCAATGCACACTTATATCAAGACTCATTATTTGTTTGGTTGTTTTATTAGAGAATTCCTCTTAATCTTATCCTATTTTATCTTATCTTATCTTATCTTATCTTATCAAGAATTTTTACAGCGCACATTCACCCAAGGGTTTCATGGCGCTAACCGATGTACTCTGGAAAACTACCACTCAAAGGCTGAAGAAGGATAAGCCAATGCATGGACGAACAGCCATGTCTTCAGAAGTCGCCTAAACTGGAGAATAGTGGCACAGGAGCGAATTTCCAAGGAGAGGGAGTTCCACAGTTTAGGAGCAAGAGTTGCAAACCTACGTGCTCCCTTGCGTTGTAATTTATAACGAGGGACAGTCGAGAGAATTTGTGATGCAAACCGCAGGTTGCGCAGAGGAGTATACTTGGGCAGGAGTTCTTGAATGAATTTGGGGCTGCGTGCATGGAAGGACTTGAACGTCATTCAGACAGCTATTAAGAGTATGCGCTGTTTAATAAGAAGCCAATGAAGTTGCTTCAACAGTGGTCTTGCAGATTGCCAACGTGGGAGGCGATAAATAAGTCTGGCTGCCTGATTTTGAGCCATCTGAAGGCGTTTACTGAGAGCAGCCGGTAGGCCCAGGTATATGGCGTTGGCGTAGTCTAGATGTGACAACACCAGGGCCATCACAACTTGGGTCAAAGCGGGCTGGGTGAGCATACGGCTGATCTTCTTTATTTTTCAAAGTTGGAAGAAACACGATGATACCACTGAATTAACTTAAGGTTTTAGTGATAGTTCTTCATCAATGAGAACCCCTAAGCTTTTGATAGAGCTGGAAGGGTTGGTGGGAAGGCCCAAATTGGGAGGCCAATAATGTGGTCCCCAAAAGAGCTTACTTTTGCCAAAACGAACCAGCTCTGTCTTCTCGGGGTTCAATTTCAGTTGGTTACTGTCCATCCATTGGCATATAAAAAGCAGGGTGGAGTGAAATTGATGGACAGATTCTGGGGAGCCATCGATAGTAAAGGTAAGTTGCAGATCATCTGCGTAGTTAAAAGTAGTGACTTTAAATGTTTTAAGGGAGTGAAGCAAGGGATGCATATAAATGTTAAACAGGATGGGTGATAAGGAAGAACCCTGAGGGACCCCACAAGTGGTGTAAAGTTTAGAGGATGAAAAAGGTGGTAGGCCGACTGCTTGTGAGCGGTCACAAAGAAAGGACCTAATCCAGTCATGTGCAATGCCGCAGATGCCGGCTAGTCTAACACGGTCGAGCAGAATATCATGGTCGACAGTGTCAAACGCAGCCGACAAGTCGAGCAGGACCAGGGCCTGAGGAGTGCCCGAGTCTGCATTGTGGCGTAAGGAGTCTAAGACTGCAGTGATGACCGCTTCAGTTGAGTGCGCCGGACGAAATCCGGCTTGTGCAGAGTCCAAAATGTCAAACTGTTCAATAAAGCTGGACAGGTGGGATGTTACGTGGGCTTCCAATACTTTGGCCAAGTATGGCAGCAGAAAAATTGGCCTGTAGTTTGATAAAATAGTGGGTTCCATGCCTGATTTTTTTGCAGGGGCATTATCACTGTCTCCTTAAATGAGTTGGGTACTGCACCTTGAATCAGCGAGGAAGTAAGGAGACCCAGTATGGGAGGAGGAGAGGCAGTAATTACATTTTTTAGGACGGGAGGAGGGCAGCAATCTCGTATATGAGCGTTACAACAACTGCTACCCCTCCCTATCTGAGGTGTAAGCATGATTCCGAAACATACTAGTGATAAAACAAAACCCTAAAGGATGTTCTGTCTTTCTCCTCCCTACCCTTATTTCCTCTCACAAGATCTTATTTATTTGCATTGGGGCTTGTACTCAAAACTTTCCTGATGAAACTCACGGGCCATGTCAACTCCTGATCCCAAAAAAGAATACATGCTGGTGTAGGTGGACAGAAGCCTGCTACAATACTCCTCAATTCCTGATATACCGTGCCAGACAAAGAGAAGGGATTGGGATTACTTCGAGTACTCCAGATCTGAACATTGGAAACTGGTAGGATGGTGAATTGGAAGGCTGCTGATCAAGGCCATTGTCATCAGATAACTCTTCTGTCATTCTTCAAAAGCCAGGAAGCACCTTAAGCATCTACAGGAAAGACGGATGTGCACTTGTTGCCCCTCATCCATCTACTAAAGGGACCCTTAGCTGGCCATTACTGATCACCTGTTGGTCTCCACAAGCTCTGAATTAGCCCTCTCAGTATCTCAATTACACCTCACAGCCCCTTATCCTGTCAGTCAAATACACTTTATTCGATTTTAAATAAATCATAAAAGGCATAAAAACAAATTTGTATACACATTTAACATTATTTGATACATTTGATACACTTTCATTTTCAATATATGGGATACAATAGCATAATGATTAAAAACACATAAATAAATAACATGATACAAATTCATTATGTCACAGACCGTGGGGCGTTACGCAATTTAATCCTCGAAGCCGCCACTAAAAAATTTGCCACGCAAAATGTAGTGCGGATGCTACTTAAGGACTGAAGGAAAACCAGTGCCGGTCTCACTTGTGTAAAGCCAGCCTCCTTCAAAATAGGTCGCAGGTATTTTTTTCTAATGTCCGAGAAGAGCCCGCAAAACATTACAAAGTGCATTGTGTCCTGGGTTGAGAATTGATCCCAACTGCAAGAGGTGGCTAGCTCTGGTTTAACCCAAGTTGAGTAATAACCCAAGTAAAAATTAATCAAATTAAACCTGAACTTTATCAATAAAAACCTATGAAATGGTTTAGTGACGGTTATAAGGTAATGCTCAAGAGAAGTTGAACCCAAGAGCATATAGTGGGATAGCACAGTAGGTTTCAACAGTTCCCTTTCCTCTCAAGCTAGACAGGCCCTTTCCATAACCTGTTTTTTGACCAAATTCACATCCGCTTTCCTAATACTGGATGGTGACGAGAAAAGATCCGGGCGTCCCAGATGTTCAAAAGATTTTCTTAGGTACTCCAACCAGGGCACTTTGTGGGAATTATCTAGGGACATTACATCAGTTAAAATCGCATGGTTGAGGGTTAGTTCCTTATTAAGCCAGGTCTTAAGCCAGAATGTTAATGGCAGCAGGTTAAGCCTATCAGTGACATATTCCAGGCCCATCTCCGCATGCGTAGAAAAAGTCGGAGTTGACTGGGGCACGGACAGCACAGATCACAAGAACCTGTTTTCTACCCTCTGGATTGTTTCTAAATGTACATGTCCCTATAAGGCCGACCCATACATCGCAATAGAGATGCATTTAGCATTGTAGACCTTGAGCAGGGCCTCCATTGGCCTCGCCCCAACCTTTTTGTGAAACCCATGAGTGCCGCGGTTGATCTGGCCACAGATAAACTCTTTGCCCTTACCTGAGGGCCCCAGGAGCCTATCTCGTCAAAGAGCACCCCCAGGTATGGGAAAACAGCTACCCTTGTGACCACCTCTCCCTTGCATTTAAACATTTTTGATTTACCCCTATTTCTGTAGAATCCAACCACCATGGTTTGAGATTTATTGGCGTTTACCTTAAGGTCCAACCTGTCCATAAATGCCCCAAATGCATCAAGTAAAAGCTGCAAGCCATTGCCAGTGCGGGCTATAAGGACGGCGTCGTCCGCGTATAGGAGAGCAGGGATCTTAGTTTCTCCTATACGCGGAACATCCCCGCCCACCACCTCCAGATGTTGTCCTAGGCCATTGATATAGATGGTAAAGAGGATGGGGGCCAAGATACAGCCCTGGCGCACTCCGCGCATAGAATTAAAGCTAGAAGTGCACCTTCCCTCGTTGGTGACCCGGATTTAGGAGAACAGCTCCTGGTGGAGCGATGCAATGAATTTGACTAAAGCCCCATCGATACCAAGTTCCAAGAGAATTGCCCATAGCTTGGCTCTGATCACCAGGTCGAAAGCCAAGGAGAGGTCCATAAAGGCCAAAAACAAGGACCCCTCCTTGGCTACCGTATACCTGGCGATCAGCATGTGCAGATTGGAGCACTGCTCCAGGGTACCTCTTTTCTCCCTGAACCCATACTGGAGATTTGACAACCCCCCACACTCCTCAATACTGGCCCTCAACCAGGAGGACTCTGCCTAAGATCTTTATAGCAGAATCTAGGAGGGATATGGGTCTATAACACCCAGGGTCATCACGTCGACCTTTTTTAAAGATGGGCACTATAATTGAAGTAGCCCAAGAAGTAGGAAAAAGGTTTCCGTTAGCAGCATTAAATATTTTAGACAATATTTTTGCCCAGAGTTTCGGGGAGTGTTTATAGAAATCTACTGGCACCCCATCTGGTCCTGAGGCTTTATTTTTAGTTGACTCTAAAATTGCTAGCTCTACTTCTGTCTCATTAAAAACTACTGGTCCAGCCTCAGGAATTATCCCTATGTAGCCAGGGACTGCCGAGTCCAAATCACCATAGACTGCTCTAAAATGACTCAGCCATTTATAGTCGGGAATGACACAGTCAATGACACGATTGTCCGAGTCCGAGAAATAAGGCTCATTAATTATAGACCAAAATTTGCTGCTGTTCCTAAGTACATCTATTGAGAGTAGATTGTCCCAAGCCGCTGCCTTTATATCATCCTTCCTTTGTTTGGTAGCTTGCTTGTACTCTCTCCTTAGCAGTGCGATGACCGCCCTGTCTTTCGGGTTGTGTTTTAAGGCTGACATGAGTGTTCTGTGTGCCTTGGAGCACTTGGTGTCGAACCATCAACGATGAGTATTTTCCCCCTGCCCTAGTTTTGCTGTCAGATCTGAGGAGATATGTGTGCATATAGATTCAAATTCCCCCATTATATCGTGGTTAGTTGCACTCAGGTCCCCACAGATGGCCATGTAACCCTCAATTTTTGGGAGGAGGTCTGCGTAAAAAGTTTCAGGGACCACGTTTGCCCACTTTATCCTTCTCCCCTGGTCCACCGGGCGTAATACTGACCTCGTCTTAGCAGGACATAACATTGATCCCACAGAGTCCCCCCATTTTACTTCAAGTAAAACAGGGTTGTGATCGCTGAACAAGGAGACTACTGTTGCATAGGAAAGGGTCCGGTATAAAAGCCCTGGGGCAACAAATATATAGTCTATAACAGACCCAGGTTCTGAGCCTTTATAAGTATTTGTTCTCATCTTCCCATCCGAGGTTGTTGGTTCAGATAGGTTAAAATTAGCTAACAATACTTCTAATGTCTCTCCGGCCTTGGTGTGCTCAAAATGAATTTCCCCTGTACTAGGGAAGCCCGGGGGGTCGCCTATACTGCACATGTTATTACAAGGATGAATATTAAAATCGCCCAATAGGACACACTCATCGTTTGTGTTGTTATCTTGACTGACAGATAGTAAAGATGATTCCAGGGTAGCGATGTGGTCATTATCGTTATCCCCGTTCCAGGAGTTGTAAAAATTTATAAAGAGGGTTTCCTTGCTAGGTGAAACCTCTCTTTCCACGATTAAGAGATTTGGTGAGCTACTATTAATTAATTTTAAAGCCCCCTTAAGTTTTAAAGAAAATATGAGAATGAGACCTCCCTTGGCTCTACCAATGGTGCTAGGGACTGCCGGGACGGCAAAGCTTACAAAACCATCCAACCACAACCCGGGCGAGGTATCCCATGTTTCCTGCAATGCCACAATATTGTGGCTAGTAACAAAGCTAACCCATGCATCATTACTTCTTTTAGCTCTGACTCCAGCCACATTCCAACTGAGGATTTTACAAGCTGTGCCCTTGTCAGGAATAGGAGCCTCGACCGTTGGAACAGGCCTTGTGCCCGACAGTCAGTCATTATCTTCTAGGCCTGACAGAGGGGCAAAGCGATTGCTCAAGACCATCCCACTACCCACAACGGGGCTGAATGCTAAATGGGGAATAGGTGCCGGGACTGCAGTATCTGTCCTTAGGGTATTAATGCGATTGTGCTCGGCTCGATGTGTTCCCCCCAGTACTGGAATCGACCCCCACCTCCGAGATGGTGGTCGATGGTCACCATGGGGTTTTGAAAAGGGGGGATAAAAATAACCCAAAGGCACAGGTCTCAGTTGATCTCTTGAAGAAATATGTGACCCATCCCAAAACAGTCTATCTGCCAAATTAGCCCTATCAAAGTTGATAGGCACACAATCCCCTTGTACAGACTTCTCACACCGCCCTATCCAACCCACCCTTCTTGCAAAAATAATCCTATCAGAGATTGGAGCCCCGCTACAAACATCATCACACCATATACGTGCTCTTGCCATAAAGTCTAAAACAGATTCAGACTCTCCCTCAATGAGCGGGGATACCCCAGTAAAGATTGCAACAAAAGGGGCAGCATCCGGTGGTAAGTGCAGTTTAACTTGGCTTGGTCTCACCCTTTTATTAAAGGAAGCCATAGGTTGTTTGGTTGGGCGAGCAGAAGTATTGGGGTCAGATAGAGTAACCTCCAGACCTTTACGGGGAATTAGGGGATCTCTTGTCCTATCGTCAACTTTAGCTTGCACCATCTCACTATGGGGGAGTCCCGAATCCCCTATTTTTGCTCTTCAGTACCCCTGTTACTACTGTAACCATTCCCTACAGGCCCCACATTGTGTGCTTTTAGAAGCAAGGTGTGATCATGTACAAGTTTGTCCAGAAGAGAACACTTCTTTAAGAGTCCTTCCAAACAGGTGTTCAGAGTGTCCACGATATCCTTGGCGATACCAATGAGTAAAGGCTCAATCCGAGCAGTAAAAAGGGCCTCCATCTGGTCTCTCAAAGAGTCTGAAGCCCCAGGGGGCACAACAGGGACTTTCTTGAGTTTTCCCCGTTTCCGTTTAGGGGATAGGTCGCACTGCTGGGCGCTAGAGGAAGCAAGCTGCGTTATGGTACAGTCTGGGGGTTTATCAGCACCGGAAGTTACTGGTAAAGAAGGATTAGCAATAACCACCTCAGGCTCAAGCGGGATATGGGGAGCTATAACAGGATTCTGGATGGCTTGAGTATTAGGGGAGTTGGGCTGGGATAAGGGTGTCAGGCCCAGTTCATGTTCAGCGTTCGCTATTTCCTTTGTAAGGGCACCCACAGCAGAAGAAAGATAAGTCAAAATTGAGTTCGAGTGTTTTGGTACCTTAGCTTTACTTCCCCCCTCCTCAGCATCGTTAATCTTCTTGCGCTTACCCATCTTGCGATGTCAGGGAGGTGGCCCAGCCCTGCCTCCTCCTGCCCCGGACGGCCACAGACGGCCCGTCCTTTGCCCGGGCTTAGCCCGTCGGCCGCCTGCGCGCGTCCCGCGATGCGTGGGACCGGATATGGCCTAATACTCCCAGTGAGAAGGTGGGAGGGGCCACCGCTCCTCCACGTGGCTCCTCTGCCTCCTGGGACACCGAGTCCCGATGTCTGCCCCCGCTGATAGTGCTGGTGGTTTCAGTGGCGTGCACCCTCGCACGAAGCGTCTCCCTTATCCTGTCTGTACAGACCCTCAACTGAACCTAACAAAACTTCACAACCAGTCTATCAGTACCACCGGAGTCCCCACCCGTATCTCTACTAGCTTTTATATCCTATTTCCTAGCTGCTAAAAAGAACATCTCACCTAGCAATCAGGATCTCTCATCTGGACCAAGAATATCTTCTGTGTTAATCTAGGGCCTCCAAAACATCCTTTTGTACATTTAAAAAAATTCTGTCCCTGTTCTGTGGCTCCATGATTCTTTAGATGCCCTCTACTAGCCAAAGAGTCTCCTTTGCTGTCCACCACAGTACATGTGATTCCATGGCACTCTCTGCTCAGCTGTCCAATTAACTGAATTCACTATGTAGTCAAGAACCTACCGGTCATCTGTTTCTAGAGGAGTACCTTTGCTTCATGTATAATCAAGATTGTAAGTTTATCCAGGGGGCCGCAACATGATCCTTCACATAAGTCTTTGTCACACATAGAATATATAAGTAGGTGTGAATACACATATTTGCACTTGTTTTTTTTTTACATACAGCATGTATCAACAGTCTTGCATTATGAAAACGTTGGTAATGTGATTTCAGCCTAGATAGCTTGTGACCTGAAGAAGACGGACCCCATCCTCAAAGGTAAGTTCACTTGTGCCAATCTTATCATGTTTAGCTATGCACCTAAATCTCTTCATGGATGAAATTCTCAATTTTCCAGTATAGTTTCAAAATGTGTGATTTTAAAATGTTTTACTTTTTACAGCTAGACGTAGACCTATGACTCTCCACCACCTAAATTCGGCATTGGAGACTCCTGTGGCTGAATTTAAAAGTGTAAGAATATTAGAGTGTAAGAGAAATTGGAAGGGAATTAAAAGAAAAATCATTTTAAAACAATAAAAAATAAACCTTTTTAAAAAAAAATTAAAAATAGTTAAAACATATTGCCTTATCTCGTATTCACCTAGTATGACCACAATAACTAAAGGCAGCACACCTGAACCAAAACCTAAAATATTAATCAATTTAAAAGTTTATTTTTATTTAAGTACTTCTTAAAATCAATAAAACTAATTAAAATGTTCATTTTCACATCACCTACACCTTAATGTATCTTTTGTGTTGAAGGTGTCACAATGCAATGCAAGTTATGTATCATTTTATTTGTGAATTTTTTAATACATTATCTTTTACAATATATTTTATTACCATATTATATTGTATTTTAAACAACTAACATTTAGGCCTGATTACGAATTTGGAGGTCTTTATGCTGGAATGCCGCATGGCAGTCCAAGGAAGACTGCAAGTCCTTCAGCATCCCCGCCTGAACACTAATTCAGAGCTGGCGGTGCAGCAGTGTTTCTGCGGCTGCATGTGGTCCCTGACTCCCACACAAGGGCAAAGGTGCTATGGTATCCCTCCAGCGCCCCTTATATTATTTTTCCTAAATATTTTCAGAATAGGGGACTAGGGGGCATATTATCAAGTTGGGCGATATGAGATTATCGCCGCTTTTGCGGCCGTTTTTGGCCGAATAGCGGCGATAATTTTATCGCCCTATTAGCAAGCTGTTGCTAACAGCAGTTAGCGACAGTTTGTAGGCGATAGCGAGCGGTTTGAGGCCCGCTTTGCATGTCAGGGATATTTATCACTAATGACATGCAAAGTGGGCGTACCCAACCTGTTAGCGACTGAAAGCAGCCGCTAACATCGCTATTGCCTATTATCAACGCAGGTGTATTGATGAAAGAATTTGCGCTAAGCGCGAATATCGCCCAAACCTAACGCCTGCTCTGACCACTTCTTAACCTGTATATCCAATGGGAGTTGGATATTCAGGTTAAGACCCTATTGGTGTTAATGGCTGAATATCGCTGGGTTCCCAGCGATATTCACGCATTTCACCGCTATCGCCGGATATTTTATCGCTTTAGAGATAAACGTTGCTAATAGCACGTTATCTCTGCGATAAAATACGGCGATGCGCGACGATAAAAAAAATATTGCTAAACTCATTTAGCGATAAATATCGCTAGTTGTTGATAATATGCCCCTAAGTCTCTAGAGTCCCGTAATGGCCACCTCAACATTTTTGTACATGTTGCGACCGCACGGTCAGAACCCTCGCTCCCACGTGACTCTCACTCCCATGGAAGTGAGATGGACCAAGGGAAAAAAAGCCTTCTCAGCCAATCAGAACACTTAAAAACTACAGAAAGGATTTACACCAAATCACAAAAAGCTTACTTTCTGGGCCACATTTGGTGTAATTCAATTCAGCTGTTTGGGCTCCAGCCCTTATTTTAAAAGCCTATGGAAAATGCATGGGGAAATTTGGTTTTGGCACCTCCTTTTTCTTGGCCCCACTTCACAGATCACACTGTAACTTTCCAGGAAGGAGCTGAGGTGTATGAACATTTTTTAGGATGTTTTGTGAAGATCCTGTAAATGGTGACAAAGGGCCATATTATCAAGCAAGGGCGATACATTATCGCCGCTTTTATCGGCAGGAAACTGCTGATAAAGTGGCGATAATGGGCTTGATAATATGCCCTTGTGAATTCCCATAGCAACCCAGGTTCTGGTGTTAACCTGGGCTGCTATGGGAATTCAAAATGGCATATTATCAAGCCCATTATCGCCGCTCTATCTACAGTTTCCTGCCGATAAAAGCGGCGATAATGTATCGCCCTTGCTTGATAATATGGCCCAAAGTTGTTACCAAACCACAAATACTCTTCCTATGGAAATACTGCCCTCACTATAACTAGCCACTGGTGGCAGCAATCCATTCATGCCCATAGAGTTCACTACAGGGCTAACAGGGAACTCTGAATCTTGCAGGTGGAGTAAAGGCACGGTGGCAGACGTAAAGTCCACCACTATCATGGATGGCCTCTAATCAGACCACCAACTTTAAATAATGCTGTCAATTTCCTTAATTTATATAGTGTTGCAAAGCAATGGATTTAATTTAGGGTGAAATAAATCATGCGATTTGGCGTGCGCGCAGAACCTATCATTTAAGGATTAAACAGCATCCTATGCAGTTTAATTATATTAAAAAATAACAACAGTGTTTGCTGTTTGAGTGGCGAAACGGCCAGCTTGATAGCATGAGCTAGCAATGAACACACTGGCTCTTTCCATCTGCAAGAAACATTCTACAGATATTTACTGGGCTCTTTTGAAGCCTATTATCAAACAATCAATCTGCTGCATTCATTTTTACATTTTCAAGAATGAGTTATACAATCTCGTTGTGGTTTGTTCTCTACCCTATTGTCTACACAGATGTTTGTCTCTTGACGCCATGCTTTGCATCTCTCGCCACAGAATGTACACAAAACACTGATTAACTTTGCTCCAGCTGATTCTGGAGAGCATGTTGATTAATTTGTAGAGTTCTTCAGATAATTCGATCTTTTCATTGAAGGTTTTCATTAGCACTTTGCTTCAATGTAATTTGAGAGGACAATGATTTTTGAAGTGGATGTATTTTTTATAAATACTTTTTTAATAAGCACAGCAACACAACTGAACAAAATGTAAAGAAGCATTGGCAAAGCCAGTAGGTGTGGTTTTAAAGTGCCAGGGCATGTGAACACAGGCATTCACAGATTCAGTTTACCTGTTACCTCCATTACATACAAAAATGTTGTTTATCACATGGGAGCCAGAACAATTGGTTTTGCCAATGCTGAGATAAAAAGTGCACGGATAACTCGAATGTCAAAATGCTATTTTGCTAAGAGTGCTAAAAATCCTTGCCTAGGCCTGACCGCGTCCCTCTTCCATCAGTATAATCCTTAGAGCGTTTGCCTTAATGAAGACTTGTGTTTAGAGCACAGATTTGCAAAAAAAAAGATTCCTCCACCTACCTCCTTAACAAACTAAGGCCCTGATAATTACTTAGGTGCAGTTGCGCCTGCTCTCTGCTTGCACAGCTGCGCCAAACCCGCGTAAGGACTGCAGACTGTATCATAAGTTGAACTTGTGTTACAAGAGTTCAACTTGTGATGCGGTTGTGGTTGCCTTTCCCTTGGCGGTGCTTGGAAAACAGGCACCGTAATGGGAACGGCAAAAAAGTTCCAGCACGGCTTGAACTGTGATGTCTATGCTGTGCTGGAACTTTGTGGGAATACAGACAGAGGGGCACATGTTGTGACCCCTTGAAGGAATCCCCATGATGGTGGGGGGATGGGGGCCCTGTGGGGTCCCCTTTGTTCCTGCCCCTTCAGCCTTTACATGGCGGGGCTCCGCCATGAAAAGGCTGGTGGTCCAGGAACTTGTAATATGCTGAGCAGGACTGCACTAGTCCCTGCTCAGCATATTGCGTTGTGGCTCTCCTGCACCACTTCCCTGGCGCAGCTGGCAGTCCATCACCCCTACGACTTTAACTGTCATAATAGGGCAGATGGTGGAATGCCTGTAAATTGATACTTGTATAGCGCACTACTCACCCGCAAGGGTCTCAAGGCGCTTGTACGAATACCGCTGTGGAACAAATCCTGGCTTTCCTTGTGAGGCGTCCACTCCTGGGCATCCCCAAGGTGGCGGCCAGGCATCCTTAGCGTTGTGGGGGCCGTTGTGGAGATTAAGCAAGCTATTGCCCAGAGTTGCAGAGTGGGACTCCATGATTGGAATAGGCACCGAGGCGAGAATTATCCGGTCCGTGGAATTTTGAGCCTAAGACCCGCCGAGGCGGGGAATTGAACCCTGGTCCCGGGCTAGACCTCTGCATCAGGGTCTGCTGCTCTAATCATTGAGCCACACTTCTCCACTAGTCTGCACTAGTCTGGCAGTTGCAAGACTATCAAACTTGCAATCAGGCCCTAAGTGTGACACAGAGCTTTACATAATGAAATCCCCTGTGGATTTGGAAAGGGTACTGTTAGGGCTAGGTGGTGTGGAGGCACTGTAAGAGTGCTGTTTTGTGGTACTAGAGTGCAGCTGGCTGTGACTATCTGCATGGAGATTCCAGGGATGGTTCAGTCCAAATGTGTAGATGCTGAGACTTCACTGCTAAGTGCTGCCAGTTCCCCAGGAGGTCTGGACTGGGGATTTTAGGGGAGAGCTAGGAAAGCACTGTCCTTACTTGAGGCCAATCACACTATGGTCAGCAGCAGTCCCCTGTGCAATAACATCCTGCCAAGTTTTAAATTAAGTTAAACCGCAGACGTCGGTTCATGCAAGAGGACAGGCAGCCGCTCCAAAGCTATTCCTTGACACAGACGAGAAGACCAGGGGGTCTCGGCCAGAAATCTGCCACTAGTGTTCCGGCTCTAGAGTCTAAGCCCACACTGAGAAGAGTCCGAACAAGTGGGAAAAGTGGGAAGACACACCAAATCTCTCTCTCTAGGAGTCCAATGCTGAGCACTAGTATTAAGCCTACTGTGCTCAAGGGAAAGGAGGGAAGTAGGGAGGTAAAGTAATCATAGTATTCCATCTGCATCAATTACCTATAAGGTCACCCCACCTTAAATTCGCACTTCGAAATAATGCACATAATGAGCTAGAGGATTGTGAGGATACCTTAGAGGGCACACCACTGAGTCAGGTGTGGGCACAGGTGGTGGGAATGGATCATGACACCGGAAGGTAGCACTCAGAAGAACCTGAATGAAATAGAGCTTTACCTAGTGTCTCTTCCGATGTCCTGGAGTCCTCAGCGAGCGGTAACAGTAACTATGGACCGGTCATAAGGCTATTGGAACCCAGAGATATTACTAACAATGGAGACCCAGCCAATCTCACAGGAAATAGGTTTGTAGTGCTCAGGCAGCTTGTTGAGGAGAAAGGGAAAAGCAGGGGTGATGCCTGTGGCCCATTTTGAAGGGCTCAGATACAGTGGTTGAGGAAGACAATACAACAGGGCTAGCTAAAGCATTATTTATGGCTCCCAAGGGTGGCCTAATTGAGCTCATTCTCCTGGACCTTCGGACTGAGATCCAAAGGAGATTTAAAGTTCCAGAGTCTATTTAAAATGCTATCCAGGGTACATGCCAGGCTTTAGAAACAAAACTTGATGACACCTCACAGATAACTATGGTGTTAGAGATGAATGTTGGAAAGTTGGAACTCAAACTAGGAATTAATACCTCTGAGATAGCAAAACTGAAGCTACAGAATCAAAGCCTGCAGGAGGAATTCAAGATGTTGGAAAATCATTATCGTCTGGGAATTCTGAATATTCCAGAGGGTGGCGGAGAGAAGCATACTCAAGAGTTTTGTAATAAACCTCCTGAATGAGGGAAAACTTAAGGAAAACTCAGGGATCGACCTGGACAAAAAAATACAGAGGGTCCATCAGGATCTATTCAGACTTAGGGCAGGTCATAAGAAACCAAGAAACATTTTGATTAATTTTTTATCATATACCGTTAAGGAACATATACTAGTGTAGTGTAGTTCATATATTCCCTATAGGCTCTGAGCATTGGAATTATATATACTATAGAATTGACGTAGGATTTATGTCGACTAGGTCTCTATCGAATATATTAGACTTAATTGTGAGTGCCAGCTATCTCAGAGGAGACTAGAAACTTTCTTGAATAAACAAGAAGGGATTAGTTTCTGACAACCGCATAAACATGACAACTTTGTTTCCCTAAGATAAAAACGTATCTCTAGATTCGTGGAAACAATAGATAGATATTTCACTCAGTCAATCGTGCATGCTTTGTTTCATCAGAGGTAAAGAGAAATATAGAGACGGGTGTTTTCAATAAAAAGTTTTTTTGAACAGTCTTCTTTCTCATGCAGAAGAAATTAACTGCTAAAATCGTAATACTGGCTGTAAAGTATAATGCGTACAGCAAGAAGAGTATTATGAAATAATACTGTAAAAGCATGGTATGGTTTCTAAGCCATAAAATACATACATAAATAACAATGACTAAAAATACTCAACTGGTGCTTCTAAAATACGCCTACCCCGTTGTACCTAACCTAGGTCTAGTACGAGGGAAGAAGTAAGTGAGGTGTAGCATAGGTTTAATATTCTTTTGCCAAGAATCAATCCAAGATTTCTCTTTGGGTCTAATCAGCTCCGTACATTGGTTTATAATGAAGGAGGTCTGGTATCTCTCGGTCTCATGACTCGATTTACCAACACCCCGCAAGGGGAGCTTGGAAACACTGGAGCTGGATTTCTCGGCAAGAGAAAAGACAGCGTCTCTCTCAGTGTGTCTGCTGGAGGGTCGGTTTCCTTCGGCACTTGCTGTAGCGAGCTGTGTCGGGCAAGTAGATAGTCGAACTGCTCCAAACCACTGTGTGTTTGCTAGGGCAAGTGTGGACATAAGATAATGCCTCATCATCATACGTTTGTAGTAACTCTGTTACTCTGGCTGAAAATAACCCTGGACTATTCTTGAATCCCTGGGGGAGACGGCAAAAATGACGCTGTGTCCCCATGATTGAGAAAGCAGTCAAGTTCCTGCTTTCTGGTGCAATGTTTTGACAGAAGAAACCGTTTGAAATATCTAATGTTGTTTTATATTTTTTGCGCACAATGTTATTCATCAGTGCTGCTCTATGTGCATTTTGTACTGCAAAAGTTTTGAAACAAGAGTTTAAATGTCTGTAGTCCAAAACTAGACGATAAGTATTGTCTGGTTTGGAGACAGGAAACAAAGGATTGTTCATGGACGAGGTGCATGTTTCAATCACCCCTTGGTATTCAAGTTGATCTAAGATCTCCCTGATCTGTTTTTTAGCTTCCTGTTTTACAGGCTATTACCTTTGTATTGTTGGTTGAGTTTTCAACTGAATTTTATGATGAGGAGAATCCTCATCCCATCCTACGTGATTTTTATATAATGCTGGAGCCTGGGCTACAGCCCATTTTCTGGCATAGGTGTATTTTTTGTAAATTCGAATATGATTTGAGAAGGCTGGCATAATGATGTCTTCGCCATGTGGGCACTCTCAGACAAATTGAGGTGGCCAGTATTTTTCAGCTAGACGAATGTCATAACCCTTAGAGAGTTTCTCCAAAAAGAATGCTTTTATTTGACTAGTTATGTCCCCCTCCACCCGGAGCGTTAGTTCATATAACTTGAGGGGTACACTAACCCTGGTGTCGGCAGTTTCAACTTGAATGCATTCATTCAAGTCCACTGTCTCCAGATGACCCTTCAGGATCCTGCGAGCTATGGTAACTTCTACTGCGCTGTCCAGCATTTTCTGAGCCCACTCCCCATTCTTGAGTTGTGTCCTCAAGATCCTCGGCATGTCTTATTTTTAGACCTGCTACATTCTTCTTGGTGAATTGGGGTTTCTTATTTTTTAGAAAGTGCTGATCGTCTTTGGACTTCATGCGTTCTTCTTTGTGTTCTGATCGTCCTCTTCTTTCCGATTTCTGCGAGGAAGTCCGAAAGGTACGAGAGGAACGTGTATCAGTATCTTGATATCTATCAGGTTTTCTCAAATTATCCCTATTCCTGAGGTTATACCTCTTTTCACAGGGCTCCTGTTGAGGAGACCTTCCTCTGGACTGAGAACGCTTCTCTTTAGGAAGTGTCTGCTTAATGTTCTCCCACTTCTTTTTAGGAGTAGTGAGATTATTTTTAATAAAGACCTTTTCTGGATTTTCTGTCAGTTGGGGTTTTACTGGTTTCCCACCCAAACTATCTCTACCTAGTTCTTCAGAGGATTTTCCAATAATTCTAGCAAGTTCATACGGTTGCTCAGTAATATCAAGTTCTTTCAATTTTTGGCGGATTGCCACGGATGCTGCTTCACCTTTAATGTTAGCTAATAATATAGTCAAGACCTGTTTGTAATCTTTTAGTAATTTCATACCAAGATTCAAGGCAGGTACTGGTCCGTATTCATTCTGAATCTGTTTCAGGATGTCTGGTTTTACTGCCATGGATGGAACACCATGTGTTTTTGTGTAGATTGAAGCAAAGACTGTACCCCAAGTGTCACTGTCTCCACGTGTGGTGCGCTCCCCATTGGTAAACAGATTGTTAGAATCCTGTGTTTTTCATGAGGTGTACTATTGGGAAATACTGCCTATGTTTGAGTAATTTTTTTGAGCTAACCAGAATAAAATGTGTTCCCTTTTTGCGGGCAATTTACCAATGACTGATTGCATAGTCTGTGGTGTAATTTTGTTTGTGTTCCCCTGGTTAGGGGTGTGTTGTGAAATCCTTATAGCAGGTTGGACTTTTAAGGTCTGCATGACATATTGAACCAATTGTAAATGTATTTTAATTAACTGTTTCAGCTGGGCTAACAGTTCTGGACCTGTCATTCTTTCAATGTCAGGATGTGGTGTATAGCTGGCTAGTACCGGCCATATTGCTCCTGGTCTACCTAGTGGACCGAGCCTGGTAATGTGATTTTCCATGTTGTAGGGGGCCTTTAAACCAGAGCTGATGCTCTTGGTATGTTAATGGAATTTCAATATCTTCAAAAGGAATGTATTCCACTGGAGGTTCCTCTATTTTGTAGTAGTGGAACTCAAGTGTTACTGGATTTGCTTGCGGGAAGACAATCCATGAATAGAATACCTCTGTCTGCCGATATTCATGTGCCTCTATGACAAATATTACCTTACCACCTCTCGATGATACGCCATTTGTTATAGGTTTTATAGTGATGGTTTTCCTTATGTTTATTGGGATGATTATAGCATCCGGGTCATCTTCATTAAACCCTGTAACGTCTAAACCTGGTTGGTCTGCTACTGCAGCTCCACCGGTCTTGTTGCCATTAAGCGACACTGTTTAATGAAAGTTTTTGCAGAGCAAGTTTCAAGGAAACAAAGATATGGTGCACAATATTTTGGAACACTGTTTCCTTCAACGTTGAACAAACCAAAAACTAATACATAGGGTTTTTCGTCCTACTCAGTTTTGGCGCATATTTGCCTTTTACCCACTCCAGACGTCTATTGGAGTATTTTACGAGAAAAAGGAGTCTCTATGAAAAGCATGACTGAGTTACTCTAGCATCTAACGTTAAATTAGTGCCTTACCAAATGTTGGGCACCATGTAGTGTAGTTCCTATATTCCCAATAGGCTCTGTGCATTGGAATAATATATACTATAGAATTGACGTACAACTTATGTCGACTAGGTCTCTATCGAATATATTAGACTTAATTTTGAGTGCCAGCTAGCTCAGAGGTCACTAGAAACTTTCTCGAATAAACAAGAAGGGATTAGTTTCTGACAACTGCATAAACATGACAACTTTGTTTCCCCGAGATAAAAACGTATCTCTAGAGTCATGGAAACAATAGATAGATATTTTACTCAGTCAATCGTGCATGCTTCGTTTCATCAGAGGTGCAGAGAAATATAGAGACAGGCGTTTTCAATGAAAAGTATTTATTGAACAGTCTTCTTTCTCATGCAGAAGAAATGAACTGCTACAATCGTAATACTGGCTGTAAAATATAATGCGTACAGCACGAAGAGTATTATGAAATAATACTATAAAAGCATGGTATGGTTTCTAAGCCATAAAATACATACATAAATAACAATGACTAAAAATACTCAACTGGTGCTTCTAAAATATGCCTACCCCGTTGTACCTAACCTAGGTCTAGTACGAGGGAAGTAGTAAGTGAGGTGTAGCATAGGTTTAGTATTCTTTTGCCAAGAATCTATCCAAGATTTCTCTTAGAGTCTAATCAGCTCCATACCTTGGTTTAGAATGATGGAGGTCTGGTATCTCTCGGTCTCAGGACTCGATTTCCAACACCCCGCAATGGGAGCTTGGAAACACTGGAGCTGGATTTCTCGGCAAAAGAAAAGACAGTGCGTCTGCTGGAGGGTCAGCTTCCTTCGGCACTTGCTGTAGCGAGCTGTGTCTGGCAAGTAGATAGTCGAACTGCTCCAAACCACTGTGTGCTAGGGCAAGTGTGGGCATATTTATACCTTGAAGGTGCCGAGTTTGACGTAAGGTTGGACATAATAACATCATCAAAGAGTCTCAGTTCTTTGAAAACTCCCTGAGTTCTTGTACAAATCAATATTCAAGCAAGGGGAAGTCCCTAAATGCTGAAGGCGATTTTTCCAAGAAATCGTGTTGGACTTGCGGAACTAGTGGAAGTAGCTCTGCCGTATTTGGACTGCATGAGCTATGTCTAAATATGGTTATGATTTCTATGCCTATATAAGGACAGGGTGATTTATACCTACATAAGGGCATGAATCTGGAAAATTACACTAGGGTCCTAAAATGCTATACAACACTAGGCATAAAGTTAAGAGATAAAGCCTTAATAAGCAAGGGATGTACATACAGTGTCAGGTCTGATATCTGCAGGTCTACAGAACAGCGACACTGGGAGCTTGGACAAAGGATGGTTGATACACGGAAATTGGGGCCGAAGGTGCAATTAACATTTCCGGCCATGTTAAGGATTATGTGGAGGAAGTCATTGTATAACATCAGAAAGCTAGACAGGTAGATTAGCTCATTGAGACCATGCAAAGCTGAGGGCTTCCTGGTCATAATTTAGTTAGGTTTTAATTTCATTATAGCAGATTAACTTCCTAGAGACAGGAACCTGAATAGGCATAAAGGGATATGCTACATAAAATTGGGTAGGCTCCCCAGGGAGGGTCCATAAGAGGGGAGCATTGTGGGATAAAAGTAAAAACAATAAAAAGTGATCAATCCTGATATAGTGACTAAACACGAAAGGTGCTTCAATTGTGCTTAAAAGCAACTAGGTCACATGGTGGCTAGTGATAAAGCAGTAGAAATTTAATTTTCTACCTGGAATGCAATTTGACCTCGTACCGGGAGGAAGCAATGACTGGTGTACCATTACTTGAGGAACAGCCTAGCCCAGGTCATAATTCTGCATTAAATGATCTGACATCAGCAGAGTGCAGACAGGGCTGGGTGCATAAGGTAGTTTACACAGATGAGATGATTGGCTCTAGAAGGGTGGTAATTGCTAGAAAAGTGTGGGAGTTTGATCATTAAAATACAAAACAGATTCTTCTGGGAGTGGATAATTGGGAAGTTGACTTGTGTCTAGGACATTTTTACACTTGCGGGGTTTCATGGTCCAAACTGCGATGATGCATTACCGCTTAATACTTTGGCATCATATGTTTAGGAATATACCGCTCCATTTCTCATAGGTGAAGACTTTAATATTTTGCTGAATAAGGACTTAGATAGGTACTCTAAAGGGCGAGCAATAAATAACAACAGAATAGGAAGAGCCCATAGGAATTTAATACAACACTTTGCATATTTGGCATAAAAAAGCTGATACAAAGAGAGAGTATACGTAGCTGTAGCTGAAAAGACAAAATAAATGAAGTGAGACATATTCCAGCACATTGGTCTGATTACTAGGCTGTTTTATTAATATTACAATACCCAGGCACTAGGTCTACCTCTAGATGGAATGGAAATTGGATTCTCTTCCTGGACTCAGGGGTAGAGTGGGAGTTGGAGAAAGAGACCATATATTATTTTAAGTATAATGAGGCTTATTTACAAACCCATAGCACCGCTGGTGCATCATTTTTATTGATGAACCAGCAGTGCAATGGGCTTCCCCATATTTAAAAGGCCATGCAGAGTCACCCTGAATGACGTTAATGGCATTCTACATATATTTACCTTTCACATATAACTCTGAGTGAAAGGGGTATTCCATGGGTGTTCCCATGCAACATCCATGGAACTTGACGCATTCCCAGATGTACAACATTTTGTCATTCTGGGATTACAGAGGAGAGATTCTTTCATTTCTCATCGATTTTTCCTTTCCTGCAGCATTCATAGAAAGAGGAAAATGCCTTTAACTATTGTTTTTGGCAGGAAGTTGTCCCTTCCGGCACAAAAACAATCATCCCCTCAGCGCAGGCACCCTTGCAAAATGACACAAGGGTGCCTGCGCTGGTGTATGGCTGCTATTTGTGCGCCGGCACAGAGGAGAAGGATAGGTATGCACCGTATCTTGTAGTTACAGCGGATTCTTAACCTTTTATTTTGACGCACAGCAGCACAGCGGGAAGGCTTGCTACGCTGCCATGTGTCAAAATATTGTAAATTAGGCCCATAGTTGGCACCACCAATTCAAGTATGGTTTGGGGTGCCTTAAAGGCTATGGGCCTCATTTACAATATTTTGACGCACAGTCGTGCAGCAAGCCTTCCTGCTGCGCTGTTGTGTGTCAAAATGAAAGCTCAGAAATGCGCCGATAAGAAGTAGTGGAAGGTGGCAGATGTGTAAATTGAAACATTTTGAATACCTAGTGAAAAGTAGCTGATTGATAGCTAGGAAACGGAAGAATGGTAGAGTGAGGAATTAAGTATTGACAGTATGGATGATAGAACATATACTTTTTATGAAATCGAGACGCGTGTTATCAAGCGTTTTTTAATCACTGTGAACAGTCAGTAGATCCTTTGGGGATAAGCGGATCATTGGAAAATAAGTAGCCTTTCCGTGTCTCTGGAGCATGGACAACAACTCTGCAGGAGGAGATTACTGCAGAACAGTGTTACCCAAACTGTGCATGCTGACTTTTTATGGGTCAGGAAAGTCAGAGCAGTAAAGAAAGATGCCCTTAAATTATTTTTTTAACTTGTCACACTTGATGGTGATTCAAGACAGATGTCAAATATAAGGCTGCTTTATTCTATAAACATGAGGACGGATGTTTACTTTTCTTTCTGTGACTGCAGTGAGAGGAGTTTTTAACCTCAAGTGCTGCGCCTATACCAGCGGCCGACGGCACCACTACCTCGGGAGTGCTGCCGTCGGCCGTTAAACGTTCCAGCTGCACCTGCGCAATGGAACGTTCAGCACTGGAGCTGGACGTTCCAAAGCAGCTAAGGTGTTAAAGTGAATTATGTGACAATGTAAGATGTTGCTTTTTGCAATACACAACAAAATGTCAATACCTGCAAATTAATAGTATGAACCCAGTAGCTTGGAAAGCAAAAATGAAGCACTATTTTTGTATTTCTGAAGTGTGTTGGAAACTGAGAGTTTAATAGAATTAAAACAAATCAAGACACTTACGTAGTGATACACAAATGTGGTGTGGCATACAGTGGTATAGCGTACAGTAGAGTAGAATACACTGAAATGGTGTACACTGGAGTAGCATTGAGTTGGGTGACATATAGTGAAGTGCTGTACACTAGAGTGCCATAGAGTGGAGAGGCGTAGATTGAAATAACGTACAGGGAATTGGCATACAATGGAGTGGCGTAGAGTGGATCGTGGTATAGTGGAGTAGCGTACAGTGGAGTACCATAGAGTGGAGTTGCGTACAGTGGAGATGGGTAGAGTGGAGTGGCATGGAGTTGAATAGCGTACAGCTGAGTGGCATAGAGTGCAGTTACATACAGTGGAATACTATATACTTGTGTGGGGCAGAGTGGAGTGGGGTACAATGGGGTGGTGTAGAGTGGAGTGGCATACAGTGGAGTGACACAGAGTGGACCAGCATACAGTGGAGTGTTATAGAGTAGAGTGGGGTAGAGTGAACTGGCATATAGTAGAATAGCATACAATGGAGTGGCATAGCATAGCAGTAGTGTGCAAGCGTGTAATAGCATACAGTGGTGTAGTGGAGAGTGCAGTGGCATAGAGAGGACCAGCATACAGTGGAGTGATGTACGGTGTATTGGCATGTAGTACAATAGCATTGAGTGACATAGAGAGGAAAAGCATATAGTGGGTTAGCATACAGTGGAAAAGAGTTCTGTGGAGTGGAGTAGAGTAGAGTTGAATGACATACAGTGACGTGGATTTGAGTGGAATAGCATAGAGTTGAGTGGTGAAAGTGAAGATTCGTATAGCGGAATAGCTTAAAGTGGAGTAGCATAGAGTGGAGTAGCGCAGAGTGCAGTGACGTAGATTGGAGTGGCATAGAGTGGAGGTGGGTAGAGCAGAGTGGCATAGAGAAGAGTGGTGTACAGTGGAGTGGAGTACAGTGGAATAGCATATATTAAAGTGACATACAGTGAAGTAGCATAGAGTATAGATTAGGGTGGCATAGAATGGAATAGCACAGAGTGGCATAGACGAGTGTTGTGAAGTTGAGTAGCATACAGTAGAATAGCGTACAGTCAAGTGGTGTACAGTACAATGGCATTCAGTGGAGCGTGTTAAGAGTGGAGTGAAGTACAGTGGAGTGGCATAGAGTGGAGTGGCGTACAGTGATGTGTTGTAGAGTGGACTGGCATAGAAAGGATTGGGGTACACTGTAGTGGCATACAGTGAAATAGCATAGAGTGGAGTGACGTACAGTGTAATAGTGCACACTGCAGTGGGATAGAGTGAGTGGTGTAGAGTGGAGTGGAGTAGGGTTGTATAGCGTACAGTGGAGTGGCATACATTGGAATGCTGTAGATTGGAGTGGTGTTTTGTGGAGTGGCTCACAGTGTAGTGGTGTACAATAGAGGGTTGTAGAGTGAAATACTGTAGAGTGGAGTGTTGTACAGTGGACTGGTATAGATTTGGGTGTGGTAGACTGTAGTGGCATACAGTGTAATAGCATACTGTGAAGTGGCATAGAGTGGAGTGTTGTAGAGAGCGGAGTGGCGTAAAGTGGAACAGCATAGAGTGTAGTGGAATAGAGCGTAGTGTCATAGAGTGGAGTGGTGTACAGTAGAACAGCAGGCAGAGGAGTGATATAGAGGGAAATTACATTGAGTGTTACTGGTGAACAGTGTAGTGACGTACAGTGAAGTGGAATATATTGGAATACAGTAAACTAGAGTGCCATAAAGTGGAGTGTCATACAGTGGAAAACATAGAATGTTTTAGGGAAGAGTGGGAAGGTGTACATTGAATTGTCATAGAGTGCAGTGGTGTATAGCTGAATGGTGTTTAGTGAAGAGGTGTACAGTGGATTGCCGTACAGTGGAATAGCGTACAGTGCAGTGGTGTACGCAGATGTTCAGGGCTCTGTGCATTTTACCACTGCTGACCAGTGCTAAAGTGCTTGTGCACTCTCCTTAAAACATGGGAATATTGCCTTGCACCCAATTGTCACATTTAATTTACTTGTATGTCATTAGTAAAGTGATACTTCACATTCCCAGGTACTGTAACTTAAATGGTACTTGTGGCTGTACTGCACTTATTGTGACACACACTTAAGTAGCCCTTTAAACATGCCTCAGGCCTGTCATTTACAGCCTGTGTGTGTAGTTAGAAACTGCCATTTCAACTTGGAAAAACATACCTCTTGCCATGCCCAAACGTATCTTTTTTTTTGTGTTCAAAGATTTTTATTAGGAGCTACAAAGAGATAAATCGGTTCATGAATAGACATTCGCCTTAAAATTAAGTACATACAGAAAAACATAAAAATTAGGTGCTATAAGGTGGTACAGGCAAAGCAAATCAAGTCAAGACCAATAAAGCAAACAAAGTTCCACATATAATGTCCAGCAGGCAGATAGAGGAAAGTTGCATCCAAGGTAACCCGGCGGATTGTATAGCATGACCTGGAGAGAAATTGGCGCCACCACACAGGAGCAGTAGGATCATGAGTTATACATTTGCGTAGTTCGAGCAAATAAGACCTAGGAAGGATGGAATTATCCTAACCATTTGACCCTATGGCAGGACACATTCTGAGTGCCAGGAAAACAATTTTCAAGGAGGTTTGTGTGAGTCAAAGTGATCATCTAGGGAAGACCAGATTTTCCTGAGTGGCGGTCGCCATGGGGTAGAAGTTAATGCTATGTTGTCAGCACCTCTTAATTGAGAGACCCAGTTCAACCAGTGGGGAAAAGAGGCTTTGTTTGTGCTTTTCCAGTTGTTAAGTATGATTTTGACCGCAGCCGTCAGCAGCAGGTCCAGTAGGGCTTTGTCATTATCATTGAGCGTGACGGCTTTGGTAAAACCAAGAACAAGCGTTGAAAATTCTCTAGGTAGGGTGGTATGGAGAACTTTATTAATAAAATCAAAGATCCTGTCCCAGTAGGTGGTGACACAAGGGCAGCTGAAGATTAGGTGTTCTAGGTCTCCTCCTACACCCGCGCATTTCCAACACGTGTCGTCGGACTTGAGTTTATGGAGAAACAACCTCCTAGGTGTCCAGAAGGCCTTATGTAGAAGCCAAAACTTGGCTTGTGATAGTGTGGGGCATATTTTGTGGTGAGTGGTGGACTCCCAGGCACTGGCCCAGATTTTGTCTGAGTTAGGTGTGAAGGCGGATGAATCCCAGTAGCGTTGGAGCGGTGCATTTAGGGAGGATGACTGTGGCCGCATTATTTTATACAGTCTAGAGACTTGGTGTCCCAATTTGTTAAGAGAGGTGAATAAACCTGGGAGTGATGGGGTGACATCTTTTAAGTTAGCTTTCGTTAGAGCAACCTTAATGTGTAAGAAGTTATAGAATTCAATCTTGTGTAGACGAAATCTATCCTGAATTTCTTTAAAGGATAGAGGAAGCGAGTTTTCGATGAGTTGGTGGGGGAATACGATACCACTCTCTATCCAGGAGGGGTAATTTAGGGTTTTCCCTTTGTATGTGATGGCGGCATTGTGCCAGATCGACTCCCAAGATGAGTGTCGGAATTGACCTGGCAGGTGACGGCTAACTTTCAAAAGGGCCGATTTAGTATTCTTGAATATTGGGCCCGACCCTAGGCTAGGACGGAGTTTGATGGTGAGTAGGGCGCAGGGGCTGAGGCCTTTCAGTATTGACTTTTCCACGGAGAGCCACACTGGGGTGTAGTCAGACTGGGAGGTTAACCAGTGCGAGCCCTGCTTTGCTAAAAAGGCGATTTGGTAAGTCTTGTAATCTGCCAGGTTGAGACCACCCAATTTTTTATCTAATCGAAGCTTTTTTAAACTGATTCTTGCTTTTTTGCCCTGCCAAAGGAATGTCGAGATGAGTTTATCCAATTTGATGTGGAACTCTTTGGAGAGCATGAGTGGTAGCATTGTTACGAGGTAGTTAACCAGGGGGGATATCATCATTTTTATGGTTTCAATACGCCCCCACCGGGTGATGAACCGTGGTGACCATCCGTCCAACAGACGTTTGATTTTTTCCAGGGTTTTGGTTTCATTGTGTTTGAGGGTACTCAGTAGCTCATCCGTGAAATCAATCCCCAGATATTTAATCACGCTTGTTTGCCAGGATAGGCCGGAGTCGCCCAACGCATCCCTAGAAGTGTGGACATTAAGAGGTTTTACTTCGGACTTATCTCTATTTAATTTGTAACCGGACAGGGAGGAGTATTTGTCTATTGAGGTCATTAGAGCAGCAATGGAGTCAGCAGGGTTTTCCGTAGCGATCAGGATATCGTCTGCATATGCTGCTAACTTGACTCGTGCGTCCCCAAAAGAAATACCCGCAATGTCTCCGTTATTTTTGATATCTGTAAGGAGGGGCTCAAGGGCTAGTAGAAAGAGAGCTGGTGAGAGGGGACAACCCTGTCTAGTACCTTGGAATAGGCGGAAGGGGTCAGAGAGGGAGCCGTTTATAGCTATCCTGGCAGACGGGGCAGAGTAGAGGGCCATCACCATTCTGATAAAGGGGTCGCCAAGTTTGAAAGAGTGCATGCACTGACGGAGAAAGGACCACGAGACCTTGTCAAACGCCTTTTCCGCGTCCAAGGTTATCGCTACCGTAGGCACTGAAGAGGACCTTGCCTTTTCTAGAATATGGCAAAGTAGTCTCGTGTTGTCATTAGACATCCTGTTTTTTAGGAAGCCAACCTGGGAGGGACTAATTAATTTGTGTAGGACAGAATTTATTCTGGTCGCTAGGATCTTTGCATATATTTTGCAATCGAGATTTATCAAGGATATGGGACGGTAATTTTTAGTGAGTAGTGGGTCCTTCCCTTCTTTGGGCAGTACTATAATCGTGGCCTCGCTCATTGAAGGGGAAACACTGCCACTGGTTACAGTAGAGTTGTAAAGTTTAAGGAGTGGTTGGCTAATTTGGTCTGTAAAGGCCTTATAGAAGGGCGCAGTGAAGCCGTCTGGACCGGGGGCCTTATTATTCTTCAGGGAGGTGATCGCTGCTTTGATTTCTGCACTAGAGATTTGGGCGCCCAGATTGGACCTGTCAGATTCCGAAAGTTTTGGAAGGTGGAGTGAGTTGAGATAGTCCTCGCAGGCTGATTCGTCTAGTATTTTGTCATTTTTGTAAAGATCTTCGTAGAATGTTTTGAAAGTGTCTAGGATGTTAGACTGTTTAGTGTGTGTTACGTTTTTGGTGTCTTTAATGGATGAGATGGTGGCCAATTTCTGTTTATGTTTGAGGTAGGAGGCCAGCAGTTTCCCCGCTCTGTTGCCCTCGCACAGTTTTAGGGCCTTGAAGCGATTAATCCATACCCCCGCCCGTTTGCTGGTGATGGAGTTGTATTCGTATTTTTTCCTGGTTAAGGTATCTAATGTCGTAGAGTCAAGCGGGTTGGATTTGTGTTGGGCTTCCAGTGCGCCAATCTGGCGTTCCAGGGACTCAAGATCTTTATTAAGCGCCTTGTTAGTCTTTGCCCTGATGGTGATGATCACCCCGCGAATTGTGGCTTTCAGAGCATCCCACAGGGTATTAGGTTTAGTGTTAGTGTCGGGAGTGTCGTTTATGGAAAGATACTCCTCAATGGTGTTCGTTATTATTAATTTGTTCGTGGGGTCTGATAGCGTCTCCTCGTTAAAGCGCCATCTTTTGGGCGGCAGAATCGATCTGGAACCAGCCAGTTTGGTACGGATACAGGCGTGATCAGATACTAATTTGGGGGCTATATCTGTCTCTTCTATGAGATGTGTGAAGGGGCTTGAGATCAAAATGTAGTCGATACGCGAATATGAATTGTGGGGTGCAGAATAGAAAGTGTAATCCCTACCGTCTTGATTTTGCAGGCGCCATGAGTCTTTCAGGTGATATCTGTCACAAAGGCGAAGGAGGGCGTCAAGTGAGCGGGAGGGGTGAAAGGCGCACTTAGATTGCCTATCGAGGATAGGGTCAATAGGGAGGTTAAAGTCACCTCCCACTATCAATAGGTCTTCTGACGGGATAGGTTCTAGTGAACAGGAGACAGAGTCCCAGAATACCGGGTCGTCTGCATTTGGGCCGTATATATTAAGTACATGAATGGGGTCATCTTCCCTTAGGAGATTAGTAATGGAAAGTCTACCTACTTCGTCGTGTGAGTGTGAGACTAGAGTAAGGTTAGCTTTTTTCGCTAATAAGGTGATAACCCCCCCTTTTTTGTGAGATGCTGGCGAAGATAGGATGTGTGACGCCCAATGGATGTTTAAAAAGCGTAAATCATCCTCGGACAGTTTGGTCTCTTGAAGTAAAATAATGTCCCCCTTAGATTTGGTAATATACTCGAGAACTTTCCTCCTTTTTACCGGGTGGTTGAGGCCCTTAACATTAAGAGAGACTATCGTGAGATCATCGGCTAGTGATTTAGTGTTAGCCATTGGGTTTGAAGGGCATCGCTGTGCAAGTGCGCTGTGATCTAAGGAAGACAATGGTTATCTCCCCATGCTGCTCAGCACGGGCAATGTGTGGGTCAAACGTATCTTTTTAATACATATAAGTCACCCCTAGGGTATCTGGACATGTACTATTAAGTTTTACATGTCCTGGTAGTGGAAAACTCCTAAATGTGTTTTTTACTATTGCAGGGCCTACCTCAGCCATAGGATAACATTGGATTACATTATTACATTGAATACATTATAACTTGCAATTGGTAGCAATTTGGTGTCTAAAGCATGGCAATTAAAATCCCTCAATAATGCTAAAGTTAGATTTTTAGACACAATTCTGAAAATGACCCTTTTAGAAAAAGTTGGCATTTTCCTGTCCTACCCATATGGTGCCTGAATCCTGTTCTTGGATCAAATCGTTGGGTATAGCTGGCAGTTGTTCTTTGTGTGTTGATCCCAGGCAGTGAGACAAAGGGAAGACAAATGTTGGCAGGATGAGTCACTCTGAGTTAATGGGAGGGCGGGGGGGGTTATCACCTACCACTCTTGCACATCAGAAAGGCTTTGCCTGAGAAATCCCACAAAGTGTTTGGCTTTAGTCTTTGTGACCGCAGACGAGCTGGGGCCAGGACAAGGAAGAAGGGGGTTCCTTACACCTCAGGGGTGTGGAAATCTCCAGAAACTTCCCCTTCTTTAAAGTGGACACCAAGTATAATGATTGGACCACCATTCCCAACTCTTCAGTACACTTCTAGAACTCTGGACTTTGCCAGGAAGAAGGACTGCTGAGCTGCTGACTATATTATCAATAAAAGGACAACTGCCCTACCTTGCTGACCTGCTGCACTGCTGCCCTCTTGCCAGGGTGGGAAGGTCTCGCTCTGCATCTCTAAGTCCAGGGCCCCAAAGTGGATCCAAGGGCTAGTTATCTGGTCTCCAGATCGAAACCTCAAGAGCAGAATAGTCTTCCAACAACCTCTAATCCAGCACCTGGACTCATCTGTGAGTTCTGCCTGCCCAAGTGGTGTCACCCTAGTCTTGGACCCTTAGCATTGAGTCTTAAGGTGCTCTGCCAGCCCATCTGTTGATTCAGCAGAACCAAAGCATCTTCTATGTGGTGTGGCACATCTCACCATGGAACCGGCATATTGCAACGACTGCTTGAGTCATCACCATAAGAACCGACATATCGTCTTTGCTGCGTGGCCTTACCCGAGGCAAGGACTTCACATCACCAACACAGCCCATTGGAACTGCCGCTGCGTGTAGCATCTCCAAGGCAGCCAATTGAAACCACCTCAACGTGATGCATCTTCACACAAGGACATCTCACTTTGAAGATTCCTCAGAGCCACGCTGCATGACGCATCTCCTCGTCCAGGCCTCACATCGCCTCTGCTGTGCTACACATCCCCAACATGGGCCTCTGCATCTCTTGACTACCAGGATTCAGGTACTGTGTTCAGTGGACCTAACTGGGACCCTGGAGCTGGCCCGCGCTCCTTCACAGTCGACCGAAACTTGTGAGTTTTTCCCAGTCCAGCGAAATCAGATATCCATGGTTGGTGCTTTGTGCTTTTTGGAGTTATTTTCACCTAAATCTTTAAAATTGCAAATCATTGATTCTACTGATTGAATTTTTGTCTTTTTGTCCTTGATTTATTTACTAACTTTTACTCTATTGTTCTAAATTGGTGTGAGATTTTTCTTGTGTGGTGTTTTCACTTTATGACTGTTTGAAGTGTTGCACAAATACCTTACACATTGCCTCTAAGTAAAGGCTGACTGCTCTGGGCTAAAATACGAGAGAACTGAGCACAGGTTAATTTGGTGTTTGCTAGTGCTTCACCCTGACAAGGATTGTGGTTGCATCTCAAATGGGTTTTCACCCCCTCAACCAGTAACCCAATTTTTAACAAGTGACATATAGTGCAGTGCCGTAGAGTGGAGTGTGGTAATTGAAACAGGCGTAGTGTGAAAACATGTGAATGGAGGTAGATGTAATGTGGCAGGAGAATAAATTATTAGGTGCAAATGATAATTTTTCCAGTGTGTGTGAATAGTGTTAAAGTTATACATTTTAAAATACTTAGGGCCAACTTATATACTGGTGGTTGACCCACCGTTCCACCATGCGGTCAGGGTAAAATACTCCATTTCCATGACTGACAGACCACCCATCAGAAGGAGCCAGCACTGTAGCAAACTGTTTTTTTACTTTTCAAAAAGAAAATCTCAAAACAGGATTTTCTTTGTGAAAAGAAAAATATGATGCT
Organism: Lissotriton vulgaris; assembly: GCF_964263255.1. NCBI lineage: Eukaryota > Metazoa > Chordata > Amphibia > Caudata > Salamandridae > Lissotriton > Lissotriton vulgaris. The sequence continues at coordinate 805,065,358 of NC_141694.1, read as the reverse complement.
CCTCTTGCCATGGGATTCTTCTCCCCTGTTGGCAGGAGCATTATAACAATGTTACAGGTCCTTACCACCAGGTTTTACCTGGCAGTAAGAAACAGTAAAAAATGACTAAATGTCTGCCCATCTAAATTGGGCAGGTGGACATGTAGCCATTTCTTCGACTGACCCTCCTCCCCAAGGCCATCAAAGAAGTTTGGCCATGGCGGAGACAAAGATGTATGCACCGTGGGCAAACTAAATGTCCGCACGCAATTAAATCAGGTGGGTGGACCTTCATATTGGTGGTATGTATACTTTGTCACCATTGCAACAGAGTATACATACTGTTAATATATAAATTGGGCCCTTAGTTGTATTTTGTGTTGCAGTATACAGTGGTAAGTTCGCAGTCTACAGCAGTACATGCACATGATAAGGGAGTATGTGATTGGCTAATGGCTGTGTTTATCAAACACAAACAGCACAGTTTGGCTGCGTTCTGCATTACGCTGCATTCTGTCTAAGGGTCGTACGTATGTTTAAGTAGTGTTATTGATGTTCCTTACCTATTACCACTTTACTCAAGCGTTAATAGGTAGAGGAATGTATTTATAACTTTTTGTATATTTTTACAGCAGATTAGGCAGAACTGCTTATCTAAAAACAAAATTAAGTCATGCAGTAATTTGTAGGTATTACCGCAGTACTTGATAGACATTTTGTGAAAATCTAAACATGGTAAAAATTGGAAGTACATTGTAGTTTACTCTTATTGTAAAATAGTGGGTATTGCAGTGTATTTTTAATTTTTAGCATATTTATTTACTTTCAATTTGCAAATATTTGTCTCTACCCATTACCACTTTAATAAAAAATGGCAATAGGTAGGGGAAAATATCAAACCTAATACTTACCAACATCTAAGGATAAAATGCTGAACACAGCCAAAGTGTACCTAAGAGTACCTAAAAACATCATGACTGCCTTAATCTTTTGTAAAGGCAGTCATTAGCCAATCACATAAGGCCTTGTTGTTGCTATTCGCTTCCGTGAAATACATCGAAATACAGCAACATTTTGAGAAAATAATTTGACAACAGATATCACAATGTTTAAATGGCTTATAACTTAAAAAATCTACCTTACTTACCTGTAGTAACCAAATGGATCATCTGCACACCAAACTGTATAATCCTGCCAAATTTCATGTACAACCGTTCATTCGTTTTCGCGTCACGTGAGATAGAAATGTATATAGAAAAAGCACAGATGGAAAAATGTGTTTTGGGACTCCCCTTTTATCTCTGCACCCCCTTGACCAATCCTCTCTACCAATGTTGTAAAAGTACTTATATTTACATTCATAGTTAGGCGTAGCCATAGAAAATTCATTTGATTCTTTATTACATTTGGGACCGTTTTACGAATCTGCATGAAACTTTCCCCCCAAAAAAACTGTTTATCCAATTTGGCTCCTTGGTGGAAAGTTTCACGCTGATCCATCAAGGAAGATTCTAGAAAAAGAGGTTATACCTAAAGTGTGATTTCCCATATTAATTCCAAAAGTAAAGCTTGGTCCTTGATACTAAAATAGCAGCTGAATGGAATTTTACTAAATTTGTTAAAAAATTAGAACTTTACTCAGAAAGCATACTTTTTGTTATTTGGTGTAAATCCGTTCAGTCGTGTTTGAGAAATTACAGGTACATGCATCATAGTGGCCTTTTGCGATTCCTTAATTGCGAAAATTAAGAAATCGCAATTAAGGAATCCCAAACGGCAATGCATTAAAAAATCGCAATTTATTTTGCAATTCCTTATTTTTCCTTAATTGCGAATCACAATTTGCGAATCACAATTAAGGAATCCCTTCCCATTGATTCCTATGGGCCAAAAGGCCCAGAGGAATGAATGGGAAGACAATCTCAATTTGCGATTCGCAATTAGCTAATCGCAAATTGAGATTGCGATTTCAAGGGTGCAGGGGTGTCCAAAGGACACCCTGTTGCTCCCCTGAAATCAATCTATGCACATATGTGTGTGCACAACATGACAGTTAGAAAAATGCACAAAATAGCATTTTTAAGATTTTTCGCAAATTACCATGAGGTCCAACCTCATGGTAATTTGCTCCCCTTAATTGCGAAATCGCAATTTTCAAATGTTTCTTGAATTGCATTTAAGGAATCGCAAAATGCGATTCCTTAAATGCAATCGCAATTTGAGAATTTGCAAATATTTGCGAATTCTTAAATTGCGAGGGCCTTGAACCTTCATGCATTCCAAAAGAGGATTTTGCGATCGCAAACGGCCGATTTTTGCGATTCGCACCGTTTGCGATTGCAAAATCTTTTGATGCATGTACCATTTAGTGCCTTAAAAGTTGCTTGGCTGGGCATGAAGGGGTTTACACTGATGCAAAGTTAGAGATATATGGTCTGTTGCTGCCCATATATATTCTGATAGACCCATTCAGAATGGATGAGTGGTCCTAATTGGCTGCTCACAACAAGGAAGAATATGTTGTGGCTGCCATAACAGAACTCGGGGACTCAGTCCCAGAGTACTGATAGACACAAAAGCAAAGGCCACATTAGTGGGGAGGGTGGTAACACTCTGACCACAGGGGTCATGTGGAGGTTGTGGTCCCAAAGTGCTTACCCCTTAAGCCAAATTATATGAAAATAAAATCATGTCATAGGCGCCACGGTACCAGAGTCTGGTACCACAGTACTCAGCAACCCCTCCCCCATGGTACTACAGTTCCGATTTTGTGGTGTTGTTGTACTGCACCACCATTCTACTGATAACAATTCATCAAACAATGAATAAAATAACACCCTGCACCCAAATGTCATTGTGCAGGAGGTAGTCAGTGGGCAGTGGGGGGTGGCTGCCTATTGTAGGGTGGGCAAAGGACCAACCCACTGCTGGTTAAGGCTGAAGTTGATAAGCAGCATTAGACTAGCGTGCTGGGTGCCTTTTGGGGGTTGGTCACCTATGTGAAGTTAGGCACAGTGGGGGGTTGAACACCTGTGGGCAATGTGCCTAGGGTCTGGCTGGTGGCCCTACACGAACTCCCTAGTGCATATTGCCTTTGGCTATGCACAGTGGCAGTTGGGTGCCTACGTAGGGTTGGGTGGTGCTGGGGATATCACGCAGTGACGAGAACTATCCAGAGGCTGGATTTCAGCATATGTTCAACTTTGGATATGACAAACCACAGAAAGTTACAGAAAAATACAAAGATTTAAGTAATGTTATTGGTAAGTATAGTAGTAACATCTAAGCGTACATTGAAAAAAACTACAATTCACAGACAAATCAAGACTTAAAATGGCATTATAGTTAGGTGTTGAAATGAGATGATGTAACGTTTAAAAACAGAAAACACTGAAATTCACCACTTATACTTTAGTGCACTAACTACAACATGCACTCCATCATGCACTGCTTATCACCTCACAAATCACGACACTCATGATATGCTAAATGATGATTTCTCAAATTACATCATCTTTGATACCAGTATTCACATTACCCGATTAGCTTTTATATCATTTTAAAAAGCATGTTGTTAGTAAAGGGCATATAGTCATATACAACATTAAAATAACTGTGTGTACAGGTGTGGGTAGACAAAATAGAAACAGTTTAAGCCTGAATTGCAAGTATGGTTGTACACGTGGAAAGTTAAATGGTGTACCAATTACAAACCAGTAAAGTTTGTGGTGTAATTAGTACTCCATGTTAACCAAGGTAAAGGCTGAGCATGCCTCATGTGGGTTGCATGGGCATGTTTCAAAGTAAGTTGTGGCTAAAGCATCAAAGCTTCGGTTGACAACAAAAATATTCATCAGTGGATGTTCTGCCACTGGCCCCTGTTAAATATGTATAATACTGTGCTATGGACGAATTCCATGTAATAAAGGTATTAATGAGGTAGATGTTTATTTGCAGAACTTTGCTAAGGATTTTAAGGCATTTTAGATGCTTGAATAATGTAGAATTTAGGTATGACCCACAAAGAGGTGGTTTACCTCACATAGGGTGTGTATGTCATTTTGCTCATCTCAGGAAATGTGTATAGTGTGGTTTGGAATCTGTGGAAGGTTTTCATAAAGCCTGGCAGAAGGTATTGTATTAATGACAAATGTATTCTAGGTCCTACTTAACAAAATATCTTCTCTCTTTGTCTCTCTCTTTCTCTCCTTAAACCCCTCTGTTCTGTGCTGAACAATATATTGCAATGAAAAGTCATAGTTAAGCTTTCATGAATTACAAAGAGAATCACTGGTGGCCTAGTTGTTCAGGTATTTTACTCTAAGGGGGTCATTAAGATCTCCGGCGGATCGGCAGTGGCGATACGAACGACATCCGTCCCCGCCCGCCACTCATTTCCCCCGCCATATTACTATGGTGGGCGGGGAACATCCTTTTCAACGCAACTTTTACGACGCATGCCTTTACATCGCAAGTTTTACAACTCATGTCATTACAACGCATTGCGCTGGGGGGTGCTCTAGGATAGGGAATAGATTTAATTTATATCCAACACCTTCCCTACTATCCACGGGGACTGGAGTTGGAATAGTAAATTACACTATTCACTATCCAGCACCCCTCAACACTATGCGTTGTAACAGCATGCGTTGTAAAACTTGCGATATAAAGGCATGCGTAGTAAAAGCATGCGTCGTACCATCATACATCCATGGTGGGCGGACCAAGGAGGACGGAAAAACCGTCTGCCACTTTTCCGCCCGGTCGACAAGTCGACCGGGCGGAAAAGAGTTTAATATGGTGGCGGTGTCTGCTAGACACCGCCATCCATATTATGATGGGGCAGAATCTCTTGTGGGCCCCTAGTGACACTGGGGGGTGGGGGTTGCACATGGGGGTACCTATGGTACCCCCTGCATTGCAATAATCAACATGGCTGGCACTGCGCGGTGCCTGTCACGTTGTGCATTGAAATGCATTGCATGCATTTTTCGCATTGGGGCTGGCGGTGCTTTCAGCACCACCCGCCACAATGTTAAATATGCGGGAAGCACCCGCCACAATGGCGGGCGCATCCTAACGGCCCCCACGGGACCCCCACCCTTATGGCGGCAGATCCCTTTTCACATCAGGTCCGCCTGCTATCTTAATGAGCTCCTAAGTCTGAATGTTAATGGCTACAAACTTAATACCTCCATGCTTATATGTTTACTCAAAGAAGAGCTCTATTACAATAGGTATCAAGGTTTGCAAGACACCGCCATCCATATTAGGATGCAGGCGGAAATTAGCCTTCCCATGACGGCGTTGCTGCCATGGAGAGGCATGTGGTCTTTGGCAATGGGGGCTTGTTGCAGGCCCCCAGGGTGTTGGGGGGTGTGGGATGCCCATGCGGGTACCTATTTGCATGCACAACATGGCAGGCACTGCACAGTGCCTGCCACGTTGTGCATGCAAATGCACAAGGTGCATCCACAGCATTGTGGTGGGTGGTGCTGTGAGCACCACCCACCACAATGCTGGGAATAGGGGATGCTACCGCCACGGAGGCGGTGGCATCCTAATTGCCTGTGCGGGACCGCCGCACTACTGGCAGCAGGTCCCAGCACCGCTAGGGTGGCGGGCAGACATAAGTATTCCCTACGTAAGTCTTCCCGCCATCCTAATAGACCCCTAAGTGTGTCCTGTGCACCCTCCTCTACCCACAAAACCTTCTGTTCTGTAATAAACATGATGTTACAGTCATCTCTGCTGACTTGAAATTGTTGATTGAATGTCATATTTAAGTTTTTTTTGCAACTTTAATATTTCATCACTGGTGAACTAGTGGCTAAGAGCTGGTTATGCACTTAGGGGCAAGTTTACGAGCAGAGTTGTGTCCTAAATGAGATTTATGAAGCCTCGCAAGGCAACTTTACGTGGCCCTGAGTGGCTCCATAAATCTGGAGTAAAGCAACACAGCGCAAATCAATGCATTCTGTTACTCTGCACTGGGAAGATGATCCAAAGACACTGCAAGGGTAGTGCCACTTAACTCCCATGGCTTCTGCCGTAACTGGTAAACCTAGGAATGCACCAAAAAGATATGCCTTCCCAGGGGAGATGTAACAAGTAGAAATATCTTTATTTCTCCTCGTTACATCCTCTTTATATGTGTGATGCATTCTGCAGTGCACATAGAAAGAGGAATATGCCTCTCAGGATTGCTTTTGTGCAGGAGGTTGACCCATCCTGCACAAAAACATTCCTGTATGCACTGGAGGCAGCCTTGCACTAAGGTGCAAGGGTGCTTGCATTGGTGCTAGGCTGCTAAAAGGCCACCAGCACAGAGGAAAAGGCAGTAATGCACGTATTGATGTAAATATGGCTCATTCCTGCCCTTTCCCTGTCAGGCAGTGCAGCATTGCGTGACAGGTTCATAAATAGGCCCCTTAATCTGTAGCTTAATGGTTTAAGTCTTTTGTGTCCATGGAGATGTTTTTGCTCAAAGATTCATTTAATTACAAAGAGTTTCAAAGTTAAATGGACGATTGATTATTTATATGTTGCCCTAACATTTGCTATGACGTATTTAAGTCACAGAAAATGTTAGTGAAACATGTAAGTAAGTAGCTTAGGCCTCAAATAACAACACATATCTCTATCTCTTTCCTCTACCCCCGAACACCTTTATTCTGTACTGAACATGATGTTACAGTTACCTATGGAATCTTCTTGACGTAATGTTTGGATCTAATGTCATTGGCATTGTGGTAAATGAATATTCAAGGTAGCCAGTGGTATGGATGAAACAGGATAAAGTTTATTCTCAACATAGGAATCTCAGGTTGCAGGAAAAGATGATAGTATGTGAGCAGGAAGGCCCCACTTGGAGCAGCATACTTGTTGCTCAGCTCACGCATTCCATCTGACACTCAATTAAACCCTTCACACATCAGCATTCTATTACCTCACACTCACTCTGGCTGAGCAACAGGGGATATATAAATAAGGAGAGAATGCATGTCGTGGGCATTAAGATACCACAGTATGTTTTCAACGTTTTTGATGTTGGTTCACTGGTAGCCTATTAGTTAAGGTTTTAAACTCTCAAACTTTTTTTTTTTAGATTTCTTTTTATTGTTAATCAAAAACATTGTCACAGTATACACATTGACAGAAAATCAACTAGGCAGGCCAGTTTGCGATGCAGTACACACAGATCACTTTATCCTGCTAAGTAGACAATCTAATTGATAATAAACCATGAGGGTGTTAAGTCCTCCAGGTGCGGCTGTGTCGGTAATGCGAAGCGCTCAGAAATGGTACCTCTGTATTCGTTCCATTTTCCTCATATTTGCATCCAGTTCCTAGGGCATTCTCTTGTGACATACACCATTTTTTCTTGAATCATGGACCAATCCATGTCCCTTTCTATTCCCCCAGCATCGGGGCTATGTGCACTCCCCACTTCGTAGCAATGTTCCTATTAGCAACTAGGAAGCCTAACGTTACCCAAGGTTGTGTTTTACTGTTTCAATCAGTTGGTGTTCCCATATATTGAGAAGACACAGTTTGGCCTCCATTGTTATTGTTTGCCCCAGAACTTCCCCTATAAATGAGGTGACCTCCATCCAATATCTCGCTATGCAGGGGCATTCCCACAGAACATGAAAAAAGAAGCCCTCCCGACCACACTGCCTTCTGCAATTAGGACCCCATTCTAACCAGAGCCGGGCCCGTAACATATATCCTGTGCAATATTTTCAGCTGCACCAGTTTGACCTTCAAGGGTATTGCCCCCTCCCGCAGGGATGCCAGCTCTTCCATCCGCTCTTCCTCATCAAGCTCCGTTAAGTCAGTTTCACACGTTGCACGGACCGCAGGAGGGGATCAGGTGAGTGATTTATTAGGTTTTAGGTAGGTCAGGGAGATTGCCTTCTTGAGCAAATAGCTGTCCTGGAGCCTATCCTTGAGAGGAGAAGCCTAAGGAGGGGTTTCCCCCTTCAGGATAACAGTGAATAGCGCATGTTGCACCTGCATGTATCGGAATCTCTCAGTATCCATGAGTTCAAACTTCTGTTGGAGGACTGTAAATGGCATTACTTATTTTTTCTCCCAGAGATCGCCCACTCGGGAGATCCCTACCATATCCCATCTATCAAACCCCTTCGTTTTCCAGAGCTTCCCAGATTGTTCAGAGTCCCATAGTGGGGTGAGTCACGTTATAGTTGTTGCCCATCCCATCTCTTTCAGGACCTGGTGCCAAACCTGTACCGAGTGCTGTCTGGGGGCCATAAGGGGAAATTTGGCTGGTTTAGAATACAATGCTCTTGTGTAATTCCCCCGGGAAGAAACCACTTGTTCATTGCCTAGCCAGGATCCATAGAGGGGGAGGTATATGCCATGGTTAATCGAAGCTAGGTGTGCTGCCCGGTAGTATTTTTTTATATTGGGCAAACCAATCCCCCCATCATACCAGCTCTGAAATAACCACCAAAACGCGATACGTGGCAGACCATTCCCCCAAAGCAGTGTCTGCTGCGTACTTTCCACCTGCCTGAAATATGATGCGGGAACCAGGGTAGGCGAGTTTTGTAGGAGATACAAAAACCGGGGTAGAGACATCCTTTTAAACAATGCAGCTCTCCTCAATTGGGACAAAGGAAGAGACTGCCAATGTGCTACATCAGATTTCAGTCACAGCAATGGTGGTGAGAGGTTAGCACTGTAAAATAATTTGAGATCCTTGGTGACAAAAATCCCAAAATACTTAAGCACATCAATTAGTGACTTTGACCAGTTAATGGTGTATCGGGAGTACATGTCGAAATTGGTGAAGATCTTAAGGACTCTACTCAGGGATCTGTTGGGGGAAGCCAAGTATAACAAAATATGGTCCGCGTATAGCGATAGCCAGTCCTTCCAATCATTAGCCCAGTGCAATCCTCCTATGATAGGGTTGCGTCGTATACAACAGGCCAAGGGTTCCAGTGTAAGAGCAAACAGCATGGGGGACAGGGGGCACCCCTGTCTAGTTCCCCTATGGAGTTGGAATATAGCAGATTTTTTATTGTTGACCACTACCTGGCAAATAGGTCAGTGTACAAAAGTCTGACCCAGCTAATAAATTTAGGGCAGAACCCCAACCGTTCCAGGATTGCGAACAGGTATGGCCACTCTATGGTGTCCAATGCCATAGTGGTGTCAAGAGACACCACTACTCCTTCTTCCATGATGGTGTCAGCCCCTCCCAGAACACCCTGCACCCTCCTTAAATTCAGGGATGTGTTGCGCGATGGCATAAAGCCAGATTGGTCCGGATGGACCAACTCTGGAAGAACAAGAGTCAGGTGGGTGGCAAATAATTTGGCAACAATTTTGGCCTCTGCGTTCAATTGTGATATGGGTCGATACGACATGCAGCAGTATCTTGGTTTCCCCTCCTTAGGTATACCTGCCAGAGTAGCCACTCTTTTGTCCTGGGGAAGGGATCCCTCCTACAGACTTTCCACGAACATGGCTCTAAGGTAGTGGGCTATTTTATCAGGCCTCAATTTGTGCGGTTCGATTGGGAGGCCATTAGGGCCAATTGCCTTTTCCGGTCTGGAGGGAACGAATAACCTGTGCTATCTAGTTTGTGGCAATGTCTTCCTCCAGTGAGGTACTATCTGCATCTGCCAATACCGGCAGATGAATTTCCGCCAGTAGTTCCTTAATTTCTACCTCATGTCTGAGATGCCTAGAAGTGTAGACCAAATCATAGTGTCGGACGAAATCGTCCAAGATATCCTGCGGGTCAGTAAGCTTTTCCCCACCCGCTGCCCTGAGTTCTGTGACCAGTCGGCTCAACGCTTCCCTCCTTTCCAACCAGGCTAATAATTTACCAGCCTTGTCCCCTAGCTTGTATACGCTCCCCAGTTTGTGACTGAGCATAGTTTTGGTAGCTTCTCGTGCCTCAGACCGCTATTCCTCTTGCTTCAAGTGGAGAATGTGTGCTGCATCTTGGTCAACAGATGTCGGGAGGCCTTCTTTCCATCTAAGAATTTCATCCTCCAGTCGGAGAAGTGTGGAGTGTTTATCTTTTTTTACCCCAGAGATGTGGGACAGGGCGTGTACCCGTATCACTGTTTTAAAGGCCTCCCAAAGGACCCACGCTGAGGCAACCGTGCCGTCGTTTTCCACAAAGTAGTGTTCAATCTCTTGCTCCAGCTTTAATTTAACTTCTGGGTTCCAAAGATACAAGGGGCTAATCCGCGCAACCCGAGTACAGTTCACCCTCCCATATACCCTGTGTAACTAAACTGGGGAGTAGTCAGATATTTCCCTGGCCAGGTGTCATACTTCTCTGACATAGCCAACTTGTGCCACCGGGGCGAGGATATAATCCAGGCAGGAAAAGCTTTTGTGGACCCCAGAGAGGAACGTGTATTGTGTCTCTGCAGGGTGATACACCCTCCACATGTACACCAGCCCCATGGCTTCAAGGGAAAGCGGAAGGTGCATTTGTGAGGGAGGCATATCTCTAGGAGGGTGGCGATCCAGTGTCACCGAAACTACTGAGTTTAAGTCACCTCCTATTATCATTCTACTGGTGGGAAACATAAGTAGTGCCTTCCCCAGGTCCCTGAGTGTAGTGTCTTGCAAGCCCGGTGGCAGGCAAAATGACAATAGCGTCAGCGCTTCTCTCTCCCACTTCCCCGATACCGCAGCATATCCCCCCAAATTGTCATTATATACATGTTCTATTGCCATTGGGAAAGCACGTCTCTTCAATATGCCAACTCCTCTGGAGCCCATTGTGAACCCAGAGTGACCCGCCAATTGATATCCCCCTTTAGCTAGGGCCTTGCACATGTTTCCTATGAGGTGCGTCTCTTGAAGCAACACCACTTCCGATGCATGGCGCTGAAGGAACTGTAAAACAATTCCTCTTTTAACTTTATCTCGCAGGCCATTCACATTCCAGGATAGTAACTTAATTTGCTTCACACTCGCGGTGCCCATAGCTCCCGCTAAAATTCGCTATTGGAGTGCAGGTGTCTAGATGTGCCCCTGGAGCACCCAACTGCAGACAATAGATCCCTGTGTGAATCACCGTGTTTTCAAAATCAAGTTCTCGGTCAGTGCATTTTCCATGCTTAGGCTTGCTAATTAAAATTCTGTGACAAACAAAAACTATACCCATAAGAATAAAACCTTTGACACCCCCACCCAATTACCCACCCAGCTCTTCTGCACTCTGGGCTTGGAACTGCTCATGACCCTAATATTGCAGAGTGCCTGTCGCCCTAACTAATAAACTAACTAGTAAGTGAAGTGGGAGAGGCAGTAGATTTCCACCCAATGAACCCTCCACGGCAATTGTACGCTCCCCAATAACTATATATGGACATGCATTACATACAAATAAAGGCAAATAATGCAGAAAAAGTTCACTTGGCCTGCTCAGCTCAGCGTCTTGGTCCATCTTGTGTCGGTGGGAGTGGGGGCGACGTTGATGTATCTGTGCCAACAGGGGCCGGCGTGGCAAAACAGTCACATACCAGTTCCAATGTCCAAAGTTCATCTGCCATTATGGGTATTCGCCAGTCTCTAGCCCTCCAACCATTCCTGCGCTGCTCCTGGTGTGTTAAAAAACCAGGTCTTGCCATCTGCTTATATGCGTAGCTTGACCGGGAATAACTTTGTGTAACAATTACCTTTATCTCTCAGCAGTTTCTTAACATCCAGGAAGATCCGACATTAGCGTTGAACCATTAACAAACGACTATTGTGAAATTCGGGAAAAAGGACAGTTCACTGTTGTCTATCTTGAAAGGGGGGTTAGCATGTGCCATCTGTAGAACACTGTTGCAGTCCCTGATGTTAAGGAGCCATGCCAGGATAGGCCTCGGAGGGGCACCGGGCTTGGGTCTTCCTCCTGGCACTCTGTGTGCCTTTTCACAGTAAAGAATTTAGAGAGAGACTTAGGACCTTGGTGGTTCATAATTAAGACCTCCACAAACAGGTCTGCAGCTGATCCCTCCGCTCGTTCAGGTACCCCAATAATTCTGATGTTATTGCGTCTTGTGCGGCCTTCATAGTCGTCTAATTGGGCTTCCATTCTTTTCTGCGCCATTTGCAGATCTTTGATTTCCCTGCCCATATGTTGTGTGTCGCTACTCAGACCATTGGTCACCCCTTCCATGTTTTTCACTTTTTCACTTGTGTCTTTCAAATCAGTCCGTAGCAATGCCATGTTGATTGAAATTATGTACATTCTGTGCTCCAGCGAGGTACGCATCCACGCTATGGCCACCATTACGTCCGCCAGCATTGGTTCTTCATCGAATGATGTCAATGATTTCTCCTTCTCTCCTTTAGTGGCCCCCTCCTGTTCGCCTCCTTTGGGAGTTGTGTATTTATACAACTTTGTTTGAAGTGAAGACCGCTGCCCCTTTGGTCCTGACATGGTGCAGCGTTGCAAGCAGGAAACAGTTCACCAGCACTGCGCACACGTGGTTCACTTGCTACCCACAGCGGACCAAATCTAGCACTTAGGGGGCTGCCAGGGCCGCCAAGCGAATCATGCACTGACCCCAGAGATCAAAAAAAGGGTCACCTTGTTTGCTATTTGATGTACCAGTCGAGGCACCCCTGGCAGATCACACCCGGTCCACCTCTTTATATGAGAGTTGCACCCATGTGCAACTCCACCAACCTTACTGCAATATCCTATTATTACTCGCTGAGAGGCAGGGTCTCAGCAATGGTGAAAGCGGCTGGCTTCCCTGCACACAAGGTCAGAGTGTCCCCTGGTGCGTCGCCAGAGTTCACTGCTCCCAAAGCAACGTACACCGGATTGTTGCCACGTGGCTCCCAGCAGTCGGTCTCATTGGCGGTTGCCGGGCAAATCGATCATTCAGCTCCCAGTCTTCCTCTTCAAAGGGCTCATCTGCAGCAATCAGCACACCAATCCGCAGCCTTGCCCGTTAACCTCCAACAGGGCCGCTAGGCTGTAGATAGGTCAGAAAACACGGAGCAGTGCCACGGACCTCTGATATGCCTCTGGTCCTCACAGCTACCGCAGGTAGAAGGGGGTGGGAGGCCTTTCAGCAAGATGTTACAGAGGCCCCCTGTGAACAGTGGAAGCTGGGTGCGAAATATTAGGCACAAACTTCTGGGGCAACGCCACAATTCAGCATCCATGGCCACCCCTCAAGGAGATCCCGGCCAGCCACTCTATTACACGAGCCCGGGGATTTGGGCCCCGATTGGCACTCCATTCCACCTCTACCAAGGATTTTTGGAGCAATCACTGTCCTGCGGTCAGCACCACAGCGGAGGTGTCACACTCAGTTTGGGGGGAGCAAACAGATATGTGTCAGATATTCCGGCAGTTTTATGCCATCAGCATCAGGAGCTCTACCGCCTCGCAGCCATCACGCTCAGCGGTCAAGACATAGCCCCCTAGACTCTCATACTTAAAGTTAGTGGTTTAAGTCCTCTGTCTCCATAATCATTGTGTTTGCTCAAAGGAAGGCTACAATACAAAAAGTAGCAAGATTCAATCGAAAACTAATCCTTTTCATGTTGCTTTAAGTGTCTGTATATATTTTTAATGGTTCAATGCCTTTTAAAACAAAATATCTTCTCTCTCTATCCCCCTTCTTCCCTCCTTGAAACCCCCTGTCCTCTACTGAAAATGCACTTAAGTGATTACCGCTGGTAATCTTGCATGTGGTGTTCACTAGCGTAATCTTATCTGACGTGGTCACTATTACCACTTTATAAAGCATTATCAATGGGTGATAATGAATTATGGGGATGTTTTTCACCAAGGGGTTCTAAGTGACATCAAACAGACATAAAGAGCAATACTCGACTTGACTATGATGTTACTCAGAACCCCAGAGTGAAAACATTCAAATAATTTACTTTTTACCCCTCTATAATTTTATGTTATGTATGACCCCCCTAAATCATCTGCCCCTGCTTTCAACTGCTGCGCAGATTTAGAGGATTAATGGGTGAGCTATAAACAACATGGCCTCTGTTTTGCATCCCTGTCCAAAAAACAAAAACAATAAATACATTCTTACCTGTCATACTTGACGAGCCACTACCACCTTCCATGCCTCCCTTTTCTCTGCTGCTGCTGTATTTTTCTGCTTTCATTCAAAGAAGACTAGCACAGCTGCGCTAACATGTTGTCAGAGAGCCCTCTCAGACTGACCTGGAAGGCTTTTATAACGTAGTAACAGTGAGCAACGAGTTTTGTTATCAACTGTTGCTAAGTAATAGCAGTGAGTTATGACATTTGGAAACTGAAATAAACTATAGCGGCTCCTTATGAGAGCCATACATAACAATGGCTTTAGATCATGATGATTCTGATGAAACATAAGAAGATATTAGTACAAAAAATGGTTAAGCCCCCTGCTGTAGATAAATCTCTTTTTCAGTCAGGCATAAACACTGGTGCATTCACAAATACATACTATATACAATGATCTAGCCCGCTCTATTCAATTTGAAGCACTTGACCACTGTGTCGACTAGGGGAATGACCATTAGCTTGGAATTGGAAAGAACACCCATGATCCTTCCTTCCAGAAAGGTAAATGGTTGTAGCCTTAGGGACAAACGCCAGTCAAAAGAGCAGGCAAACATTGTCTTTAGCCATTTAGGATACCATTTAAGGATACCGAAGCAGGTGGCAACCGCTTTGTTTATCTGGTGACTCATGGACAGCTTGTCATCTACCCATAATCCAAGACTTTTTACCACCTGAACTGGGGAGAGATTCTTACCCACAGTAGATGGGCAAAGATGAAGACCCCAACGGTGGGGGTGATGCCCACTAGCAGAACCTCCATCTTGTCCCCATTAAGTTTCAGCGAATAGATGTTCTTCCAGGCTGAAATTTGGGCAAGACAGGTATTAAGGGCTTCTGCATTGTGGTTATCCTTGCTGGATTAGGATACTCTCACATGCAGGTGAACAGGCATGAGTCACTGTAAAAAATGCTCACCAGACAGGCTTCTTTTTTCACTCACTTTGATTTGGGGACCTTTGCCCTCCACACCAGAGGATTTCACAGTTATGGTTCTCAAACTTGCACAACAGACCTAGGGCCATATGTATCAAGCCTTTTTTGATTCGCAAAGGCCAAAATTCGCTGAATTTCGGCCTTTGCGAATCGCAAAAGGCTAATTAGCATGAATTGATATGTATCAAACAATCGCATCTTAAGGAATCGCAAATACTTGGGATTCCTTAATTTGCCATAGCATTTAAGGAATCGCAATTTTGCGATTCCTTAAATGCTATGTATGGAGCATTTTACTGTTGCGAATTCAGCTTAAGGAATCACAATTTACCACCAACTTCCAGTTGGTGGTAAATTGTGATTTCTGTTCAAAATACACTAATTTGTATTTTGAATGTGGCATGTGACGCACATACATGCCCATAGGGCATGTATGCGTGCCATATGCACACACATGTGAATTACAGGGGTGCAGCAGGGAGTCCTTGAGACACCCCTGCACCCTTGCAATAATTCCCAAATTGCGATTAGCAAATTGAGAATTCGCAA
This sequence comes from Lissotriton vulgaris, assembly GCF_964263255.1. Lineage (NCBI taxonomy): Eukaryota > Metazoa > Chordata > Amphibia > Caudata > Salamandridae > Lissotriton > Lissotriton vulgaris. The sequence continues at coordinate 805,049,817 of NC_141694.1, read as the reverse complement.
TTTGAGAATTATTTGGAAATCATTCCTATGGGCCTCCTGGCCCATAGGAATGCTTTGGAAATTATTTCTTAATTGCGAATTCGCAAAATGCGAATTCGCAATTAAGGAAGATTAAGGAATCGCTAATAAAAAGCAAATTTCTTCATACATACCATTTTGCGATTCCTAAATAGCGATGCCTTAAAAATCGCTATTTAGGAATCGCAAAACGGAACTATGATACATATGGCCCCTAACCTCCAGGAGCAAGTGCACAAGGCTGGACGGAGACGTCTGTCACTCAAGCATAAATATAAATATATTAATGTTTTCGATGGAAGGGTGTTATCAGGGGTATGGTCTTTTACAGCCTCCCTCAACTCACAAAGTCAAGATTTCTGAAGACAGGTAACTTACATTCATCAATTTCTCTCGGAAAATGGCTAAATTTCTCGACACTTGATATGTGTAGCTGGGCAGTGGGCACAGAGCTAGCTCTTGCATTACTATGAGCAGCGGTCCGAGCAGGTAAAGGGCAGTGAGCCGGGCAGGGCGGGGGATGTCAACAGATGACAGAATAGGAGTTATTTATTTATTTATTTATTTTAATTTTCGCTATTCCGTCATCTGTTGATTTGCCCCCCTCCCACCTCCTCCCACCTCAACCCGCCTCACCGCACTGACCTGTACGGACCGCCACTTGAAAAGTGAATCTACATTGCAATAGCGGGCTGAGACATAGACCTCCGGATGAGGAAGCACGCACTGATAGATGTGATGAATGGAATGCTTATTATTTAAAATGTAACTATTTACAACAATATTAAACGAGTAACAATTATATTCATAAATTGTTCTTTTATAGTAGTCAACAGCTGTGGTTTACTAGCGTCAATTCAGGGGATTTACCATTTCACTACATTTGAGGCTCATTAATTTCTATTTCTTCTGTGAATTTCATCTAAATCAGAGCGAAAACGGAAAGATGTCGTTCTGAGGGTTGTTAACATTTTTTATTGAGGGGCTCTCACGGTTACAACTGTTGATACTTTACATCAAAAAAGAAGTTACTTTTACACCTCATTGTAAATAATTATATTTGAACCTAGTAATATCATGGGACCGACATTGTAAGTATTCGAGCACCGGTCTTTAAAATAAGATAGTCCTTTAAAGATTGTAATATGTGGCATGCAAACTTTTGTTGTTTTCATTTGAAGATACTGCTAATGAATGCTCTGATCACCCAGGCAGCCATTATCTCCTCTTGCAATTAGAAGCAACTCAAATCACATCTATTCCTCCAGGAACCGTTGCAGATGTGTTACAGCATACAGAGGGGACTGAAAAGTTTAATTCCATGCTACATGGAGCTTCTTTTCACTGCCTTCGCCTGTGTGACTAAACGTTGCACCTCTGTGAAATGAAAGGTTCAATTTGGCACACTCCATGGACGGCGGTTCCAAAATGTGTTTCCCAGTGCTAGTTTGTGAACCAGCACCTCAAGGGGAAATTGCATCAGTTTGCAAAATGTGGTTCTCTTCAATGTTTGCTAGAACTGCCGTCCATGGGAGCAATTTTGCTGTGTGTCTGCTACAGATTTTGGGTTATATTGTTAAGTCTCTTGCACCATCGGAGAATCACTTTTTGTGACGCTCTGGCGGGTGCAAACTACAAAATCATATTTATGAGGTCACACAAAGCCAATTTTCATGGCTATAAATGCCTCATAGATATGGAGTGAGGCAAGGCAGCGCAATTCACTGCATTAACTTACTCTGCTCTAGGGAGGCGTTCAATGGGAATTGCGATGGGCGTTCCCACGTAACATCCATGGATTTTGACACTTCCCCAGATCTACAAGACCATGTAAACCAGGTGAAGCACCAAAAGCTTATGTCTGCTGAGGTGCGGCGTAACAAGGAGAAACTACTTTATTTTTTCTCTTGTGTTCCTCTTTCCATGTGTGCTGGATTCTGCAGCATACATGGAAAGAGGAATACGTCTCTCAGGATTGTTTTCATGCAGGGAGGTTCCCTTTCTGCACAAAAACAATCCTGACGACAACACAGGCATCCTTGAAGCATGGTGCAATGGTGCCTGCATTGGTGTTAGGCTGCCGAAACAGCACCTGTGCAGTATCCGATAAACATGGTTCATTCCTGCCCTTTCACTGTAATGTAGGGCAGTACAGCAAGGTGACTTGCTACGCTGCCCTACGTCAAATCCCCATAAACGAGGCCCTCTGATGTAAGTAGATTGGCGCACTGGTTTCCATCACTTTGTGCTGCATTGCACCAAATGCACGAAATGTTAGTAAATAAACCCCACAATCATTTATCCAGTCTCAACCTATTGCCCATTTGGGGCACTCAAAATTCAAACTCATAACCCTGAAAGCAATACTTTGTGCTTGAACAAGGAATTTCTCCTCTCTCCAACTATACTTCCTGAATCTGTCCATCCCAATCCCTCAGGTGGGATTCCTGAGTCTAGAAAGTGGACACAGCAGTAACGTTTCTGCCCCTTTTAGGTTGGGTGTAAGTTTGGTAGCCGCACTTTGTTAGGGCCAGGTCGTGGGCACCCTGAAGGAAGGAGCATGGAGAGATAGGTTGCTTTACTCCGTGAATAGAAATAGATATTTAGAAAGGATCAAGCAGTTAGCGATCCTCATCACATTTGAGGTAGGGCAGCCTAGTTTTTTATTTTTTATGAAAAAGTAAAGGCTCATCTAGAACACCAAGGCCACTATTGTCCAATAATTAACTAAGCCAGTCCTCGTGTCCACTGCCTGGCATAGGTTGCGCTCCCTTCATGGATGATCATAAGGCTCATGGGACACAATGTTCTAAGCTACTGCAGTTACTTGGTCTAGGCTGCATAGTCCACAACCTTCCCCTCGGAGCAATACCACTCAGGTACTGACTTCCATCATACTAACGCCTCCAGATCCAAACATTTTGGGACTTCACTCCAAGCCTCAGTCAAGCTGTATAAGGGCATTTGTTGAGTGTCTACTATGATTAAATTGTCTCTAGATGCTTTCTGTTGATCTTGTTGTTGAAGAGGTGAAAAAGACCAAGTAAAATAAAGATGTTTTCAAATGATTTTTTCATTTCAAACATTTTGATCCTCACCTAATATTATGTGGGGGCTTAATCCACCATCTGGCACCTAAATAAAATAATCTTCGACCGCAACATTGTAGAGAGCCTGTTTGGGTCAGGAAGCTTTGATGATCTCAGTATAAGGAATGACCACGTAGATAGGGCTAGATTTTCTCTGCAAGGTATTCATTAGGTTGGTCATTGTTTCAGTCGTACACATTTTACCTCCTCTCAAATTTCAGCTCTGCTCTCTGCCATCATTTGGCCCACATTCTGGTAGGTATTCTGTGGTGAATTTTGCACTTACCAGCTCACTCATGTCGTCCATGTGCAATGGGGCAACATTACTAGTAATTAACCAATGACATATGTGAGCCCTTGCATCTCAGGTCTTGTGTATAGTCTATGAACAGAGCATGTTAAAAAAAATGTTTATGCTAGGCTGGTTACAATAAATGTAGCCCATTACCCCCTCATGGGTCCTCCCCGTCCCAGTCCTAACAATGTGAGGCAGTCCTGCCTCCACCCAGCCAATCACAACGCCAGTATTCAAAAGTTACATAAGCCCCTCCCACCTACCGCCATGCCTGTTTTTTTTCTGCTCGACGGCGGTCGGAACGCTGGTGCTCCCGGTTCCTGTTTCTGTTTCTGGCTTTCTTCAGGACGGTGCCGTGAGTGTTTCATTTGAAGTTTTATGCTTCTGCGTTATTTTCCTGTGTGAATTTCACAGGAGTATTTCATTTGCAGTTTTTTACTTCTGCATTGTTTCCTGTGGGTTTTTCTCTGCGCGGCTGCTCCGGTCCCCCGGTCAGCTGCGCTCCTGTTCTGGGGTCAGGGACTCTCCCCGTTCCTGTGCTGGGCTGGGGCGGGGAGTTTTTGTGGTGTCCTGGCCCCGGGTCGTTCCGGCGCTGTGGTTCTAGTGCAGCGTCCTGGCCCCACGGTCATGGTCTTTTGATCTGGGGCTGTGGGTGGAGACTTCAGGGCTGCCCTTGTAATTTTCACCGGTCTCATGTTGTGTGATTTGGTGATTGGGGGCAGTGTTGCTTGGAGGTTGCTGGGCACTTCCTTTGTTGTGTGGTGAGTTCCTGTTTGGTTCGCTTGCTTGGGTTCACTCACCATGTGTGAAGGGTCGTCTTCACCTGTGCCTGCTTGGGCTGTTTCCATCTGGCATGGTTTCCAGGTTCTGCAGGTGGATGACATTTTTGCAGATTCTGGGGCTGCGCTGAATACTGTGAAGGGCTGCTGGAGTTCACAAGATCTTCCTGCCTATGCTGTCCAATTACCTGGGTTGATATAGTTTCAATCTGTGCTTTTCCACAGTTGTTGGTATTGGCTGCCCAGTATGCGCTGCCGTGGCCTACTTTGCGTTGTCCTGTGGATATCTTTATTAGGGTGATGCTAGGTTGTGGCCCTAGATCCCTGGATGCTGTGGGGTTTTCCACACAGTTTGTTTACTCTGTGGTGGTTGACCTTTTCCTTCCATGTTGTCCTGTTGGATATCCTGTCTGATGCATGGCTTGCGGCAGATACGCAGGGTTTTCCTCGTTTTCTGGGATGGTGGTTTCGCCTGGCGGACTTTGTCTCTCACTTTCCTGCATTTCCATGTGTTGCTTCTTTTTTTGGGGTGCATGCTGGCTCTTGTTCGGCCTGTACTTCACTGTTCCTTCTCATGGGTTGTGTGGAGTTTGGCTGTTTGCGGGCCTTCCTTCCTGTCTTGGCTTGATGGGTTGAGTCTTCTCCTCGGCTGACGTGGTCCTGGCGTCTTGGTCCACTGTCTGTTTTTCTGTGGCTCCTTGGCTTTTTGGCTCCCTCTACTGACAGTCTGTGTGGTGGTGCTCTGTCTTCCTCTCGGCCCTTTCGTGGTCGGGGGTGGGGGAGGCTGTGTTCTGTTTGGTTCCCGGCCTCTGTTGCGCCTAAGGCTGCCCCTGGGTGTTGGTTGTCCGGGTCTTGGGTATTGTTGTGCCCTGGGAGGGGGGTCTCTGTGACCTGGTGGTTGCGGTTGCGTCTCTTTTTCTTTGGGTCTGTGTCCCACTCCTGGTGTTCATCTGGCAGTGGGTTCCTTGTCTCCGTTGCTGTTTTTATTTCGGTTTTGGGGGCTCGGATCCATTGTTCCTGGCTTGTTGGTCCAGTCTGCTTTCCGACTGGTGGGTCCTGTCGGTCTTCGATCTTGGTTTCCGGATTCCTTTCCGGGCTGTCCCTCTTTTTGGGCTGTTTTCACGGTTGCTCCGTTGTCCTTTGACCCGTGTTGCATTTACCTTCTTCTTTGGGCGTCGGTCTTTTTTTGTCTCTGGGCGCTGTTGTGCTGGTTCCGGTGGCGGAGCGGGGCCAAGGTTTCTCTTCCTCTTTGTTCTTGGTCCTGGCGCCCGTTGGTTCCTTTCTGCACGGTTCTGTGTTCCGGGGCTTTATTCCACTTGGTGCCGCTGGTCGGTTGTTCCCCTTGCGGTCTGTCACCCCCTCTTCCTGGTGGGTGTTTTTTTTTTTTTTTGGGACCAAGGAGCTATAGCTCAAAGGTAAGTCTTGTACCTCTGGTGGGGACAGCCCTCACAGGCCAGGGTTCGAATCCTGCCAATGCTGTAGAAGTATCCCGAGGTGGAATTTTAAAAAATAACTTCCCTGGATTTGGGTGTTATCTGTTTTTCACGTTCCATCCATCTGGCTGGTCCGCGGTTCCTGCGGTTTGCTGTGGATGGGTTCCTTTCTCTGTTTCGGGTGTTGCCTTTCGGCCTCTCTCCTGTTCCCCAGGTTTTTTCTACGGTGCTGGCTCCTGCTGTGCAGGTTTTTTGCTGGTTGGCGGTTCCGCTCTTCTTGCACCTGTTGTTCTATGTTATGCAGGGTCAGGTCTGTTCCATACCTGGGTGGGTGCCCTCCTGGGGGGTGCTGTTGGCTTTTCCCTATGTGGCTTTTGTCTGGTTTCTGCTTCCACCCTCCTTGTGACCGTTCTGGCGTTGGTGGCGTTATGGCCTTGCTCCGGTTACTGGGTTCGTTGTGGTTCTGGCCATTTTTCTTCTGGTTCCTGTTCCGGGCCTTCGGTTTCTCGGGGCCTGTTCGTCACTTTGCATGGAGTTGTTTTCGCCCTCCGGCTCGGTTCTCTTCCCTGTTGGCTCTTTAGTGGGTCCTGCTGGGTCGCCCTTCTGTCCTTTAGGGTTGGTTGCGGTTCCAGGAGGTGGTGGCTGCCCCCACGGCTGTGGTTCCTTGGGTTTGCCTGTTCCTCCTGTCCTTGGTGTTTCTTCTGATTGGCTCTTTGGGTCCTTTTCCGTGCAGGTTACATGGCTCTGGTTCCTCTCTCCCCTGTTCTGGTTCCTACTTTGGTCTGGTGGCTTTGCTCTCCCGACCTGGTGTTTGGCGTGCGTTTTCAGCTCCCTTCTCTCCTCTTGTTGTCCTTGGACGCCTGTCCTTGGGGTTGGGCACCACGTTGGGGTCCTTGGTGGCTGCCAAGTTTTTTGATTCGTGCTGGCCTTCCCGTGGCTATTTGCTGCTTGGACCTTCTTGGGGGGACCAGTTGCATGTCTCTGTTCCTGCTGGCTTCCATGTGTTGTTCCCACGACACTATGGCTCATTGGTGTGTCTTGTGCCTCTGGTGGTTTTTGCTCCCGCAGCTCTCTCTGGGCCGTGTCTCCTCTGTGGGCTTTGAGTTTGTGTTCGGGTCTGTCTGCGTTTTCGTTCGTAGACGCTGCTTGGGCCGTTTCCTCCTGTCCTCTGTTTTGTGCCCTCTGTGCTCGCTTCGGCGGCACATTTTCTTTGTTTGGTTCGATTTGGTGTGGATTTGCATGGCCCCTGCACATTTCCTTGGCCTTCGGGCTTTCTGTGTGCCTTCCCTCCTATTTCTCCTCCTACATAGTCTGGGGATGTTAGGGGGTGTGTGTAGGTGTCTGTATCGTTGGCCTCTCTGTCTTTGATTTCTGCTCCTGCTGCTGCTGGCGGGGGTCGGGTTTGGCCGGACTTCATTGACTCCGGCTCCGCTTTTTGGTCCACAGCTGGTTTTTGCCCTGATGTCACTTGCTTCTGACGGCCTGCCTCTTGTGCGGCTGTGGTTGGCGTCTTTGGGCTGTTCCTCTGTGGTGGCTCGTGGCATCCCGTTGTCACGTCAGCCTTCGGCCCTTGGGTGCTGTGGTAGTCTTTGGGGTTCTTTTTTCTCTTTGTGTTCTTCCGATTGGGTCATTCCTGCGCTGGGGGATCCTACCTTTGTGTTGGATTTTCTCAGGACAATTTTTTTTACAGGGCCTTGCCCCTTCCGCTTTGTCTTCTCAGTGGGCGGCGGTTCGTGCTTGTTGCCCCTTTGGAGAGTCGGTTTCTTCTAGGCTTTCGGCTTCGTCGGCCGGTCTCTCCTGTACTCGTGCCTTCTTGGGTTTTTGCCTGCTGTTTGGGGGGGTCTCATGTTGCCCCCTTTTGAGCTCTTGCTGGTAGCTGTCTTGTTCTGGTTGTCGGCTACTGTGGTTTTTTTTGCTGGCCATCACCTCTGCTCGTCGGTTGGGTGCTTTGGGTGCTCTGCTAGTTTCTTTTCCCTGTTGGGAGTTCCTGCCGGATTGGGTTGGTTTGTGGCTTGTTCCGATCTTTCTGCCTGTGGGTTCCTCCCGTTTCCTTTGGCAGCTGGAGGTGATTCTTCCTGTTTTGCCTGCTGGGGGGTCCCTTGTTCCCCCTTCCTTAGTGGTTCGCTGGACTCTCCGGTTTTTCCCACCTTCGTTCCCTGGTGTTTTTCCATTTTCTCCTGCCCTGTTTGTCTCCCGTGGAGGTGTGGCTTGGGGGATATGGTTTTTCCGATTCTTAGGTTGATCAGTGGGTGCGTTTGGCGGTCTGCCTGCCTTTTCGGTCCTTTGGGTCTGCCTCCTCCGTCTCTGGTGCTGGGTCGTTAGACATGTTCTGTGCCTGCTTCCTGGGCTAGGGCGGCAGGAGTTTTCTATCCGGGAATTTGTTGGGCGGCCACCCGCTGTCTCGTAATTGTGCTACCTTCTTGGCTTGTTGTTTTACATGCCTCTGCTGGCTGTTTTTCTGTTGGCGTCTTGGACGTTGCTGTTCGTTGATCTTTACTGATTTGTACTCTGCATGGATCCCTGGTGTCCTGCGTTTTTTTGTTGGTTCTCTGCTTGTGAGTTCCTCACGTTGCTAGGACTGGGACGGGGAGGACCCATGAGGGGGTAATGTCTTATTACTTACCGGTAATCTTCATTACCCCGATTAGGGTCCTCCCCGTCCCAGTCCTGTATCCTCCCGCCCCCCGCTGTGTTTGTGTCGGAGTCTTGTTGATAACAGGCATGGCGGTAGGTGGGAGGGGCTTATGTAACTTTTGAATACTGGCGTTGTGATTGGCTGGGTGGAGGCAGGACTGCCTCACATTGTTAGGACTGGGACGGGGAGGACCCATGAGGGGGTAATGGGCTACATTTATTGTAACCAGCCTAGCATAAACATTTTTTTTAACATGCTCTGTTCATAGACTATACACAAGACCTGAGATGCAAGGGCTCACATATGTCATTGGTTAATTACTAGTAATGTTGCCCCATTGCACATGGACGACATGAGTGAGCTGGTAAGTGCAAAATTCACCACAGAATACCTACCAGAATGTGGGCCAAATGATGGCAGAGAGCAGAGACTGGGACTGGGAGGACCCTAATCGGGGTAATGAAGATTACTGGTAAGTAATAGGACAATAACACGTCCACACATTTATTACTACACTGCAGTAAGTTTAATTTCATATTACTATGGTAGGTACCATGTAAATAATATACAAAAGTCCTACGTCTTTTCTCATAAATCTGAATATTGCACTTACTTTACAGTGGCTAAACAGTACTTTTAAAAGTCAAGAGTCCGGTGTATTATAATCTTTTCTCAAGGCATATATTCAAAACCTTTATATCCTGGATATGGTTAAATAACTTTATTTATAACTACTAAGCATGGTAAATGAGCACAGCATAAACAGCTTATGCAGATCATCAAGGAATCACATATTTATTAACATAGTTGAGGAAGGAGAGAGGCATCATGAGACACCCAAGGCTTCGCCTCTTGCGAGTCAATCATTCAGGGTTCTTATAGAGCGCGGCTAATCATCCGCTAGGTTCTGCAGTTTATTCGAAGAGCCGGGTCTTGAGGTCCTTCCTGAATTGAAGCATTGAAAGAGATTGCCTGAGATGTAGGGATAGAGAGTTTCAGGTCTTTGCCACTAGATAGGAGAAGGATCTTCCTCCGGCCGAGTCTTGCTGCTCTGTGGAATAGTGGCCCCCTCCCCACACTCAACACTGCAAATAAATTGTGTTTTAGACTCTGCACCTCTGAGGATAAGTAATGTGTGGTGTGGCAGTTTAAATATGCACAGACAAGCTTAAGAGGAAATTATGACTCAAAAGCCAGTTTTTTAAAGCTCCATGCAATTATTGAAACTCAAAAATGTGGAAATTAAGGGAAGAGCACTCCCCATTCCTTTAAATCATGGATCTTTATTGAATTTTCTTCATTTCCTCCTGAGGATTCTAAGGTTGGACAAAGAGTTTGATGTTGTAACGCTGTGATGCTTAAATCGGTTACTTGATGGCATGCTAATGGTTTGTAACAAGAACAACATAGTGTGCTCAGCGGGTCTCATTACAAAGCGTCTGCAATAGGTAGGTTAGAATTACTCCTGTAGGACTCCTATTTTACTCCTGGAGTGCAGGAGTAAGCCAGGCATACCACAAATGGAAGTCACAAAAGCTTTCTGTATCAGACCCAGTGTGTTTGCCACCATCAGGAGATGATTGCTCCACTCCTTATTCCATTATTTTAATAATAACTTTACTAAAGCTGTTCATTGCATTTTTCTTTTGAAATCTCACAAGTATTGTCTGCTTGTCTTGGGAGTAGCAGACGATATGCAACATGCATATTAATTCCAACCAGTCTAGATGTCATTAAATGATAAGATCTGCAATTATGGTTTTAAACATCTGTTAAATGGAAGTAAGGCAACATGTTTAACACACTTGGTGAAAAAAATTGAATAATGAGCGTAAAAATTACATAAAGCTACTTAAACAATCATTGCACGACATGCAAAATACAAAGCCTGCACTTTGAATATTAACTGGGTAAGTTGTGACAGGCAGTTGTGTAGCAGTGTTTTTTGAGTATGGCAAGGGCGTGCAGCATGTGGTTTGTGTCCCTGTCATAGTGTTATAATCTGACCCCCTCCCCCTTAGTTGATTTTGCGCGACATCGACTACAACAGCCCATATGCTGTATAATTCTAGACACATTCTGATTACAAAACATTTTGCAGTTACTTGTTACTTTAACAACAACAAAAAACCCCTAGAACTTCATTCGGACGTTTCACATTTCCGGTTGGAGTGGCACTGGGAATTTGATTGTCAAATTTGAGGAAATTGATTCAGCCACTTTTGGGAATTTCTCTAAAAGAACTGGCCTACACATTTAAATATGAGTGCTGTCAGCAAAATTGTAGGTCATTGGTTCATTTTTAAACACCATACTGAGCATGCATGAACGGAGGTCCTCGTTAAATAGCAAGTGTAATCACTACTGAGATTACCACCTAGAGGTATTGTGTATATACATTAATTGATGGTATGGGATCTATTCTGGGGTAAAATCTGTGGGGCTGATTCACAGAACTAATCTGAGATAAAATCCTAAACGTACTACTTTTGGTATTCACAGAAGGCATTTAGTAGTAGTAAAGTTAGGACTCCTAACTTTGCTACTTCTAAATGCCTTTTGTGAATACCGAAATTCGTTAAGGTAGGACTTTGTCTCAGTTTAATAGTTGCAAAGGTAGGAGTCCTAACTTTACTACTACTGGTGGGCGTGGCCCAACCGCGGACCAAGATTGCCACGTAGTCTCAGAGCTCTGCCGAACTCCCCGGAAACAAAGCCCATCCCGGAACCCACATGCTGATATGCCCCACATGCGCTGATGCTGCTGCACTTCCAGGGCATCTTGATTACAGCGGTATCTCTCTCCCGGACATGGGAGGTCGGGGACTGCTGCACTTCTGCTGTGCGTGCTGTGGCTTACTTCACACTGCCAAGCCGCGGTCTCAATTGCTGCCCACCTGCCGTCTGGGGCAGTGGGCGCTGCCCCCTTGACTTTGACACGTTTGTGCTCTGGCGGTGCTGGGCAGCTGCGAGGCACACATGGAAGACACGCTGTTTCCCTGCTGCAGCGGACACCACATGGCGCTCCTGGTCTACTCGGACTACCCGATTGGCAGAGGGCAAGCCCGCGTGTGTATCCCGTGGGCCACGACACACCACAACCCTCACTGAGGTCTCAAATACCTCCAGTGGGCCAGGCTGAAGGATGCTCCCCTTCCCTTGCAGGTCTTTGACACTCCACATAGCCTCGCAGGCCAAGGCGCTTCTCCCGCAATTACCAGGCTGCGGGGTGGGGCATGAAAGCGCGCAGCGGGTCCATGGTGGCGGTGGCCCTAATTGCTCTCATTTAGATGCCTGCGGGGGACAGACTCCCCCTTTCTGTGTGACCCCAGCAGAGGTGGAATCCCCGAATCGTGGCTGAATTGGCCTGGAGGACTTGGCTAGCAACAGCCAGAAGGCCCCATTGGGGGTAATCACACATTGAAGGAGTCGGGGGTGCATCAGGGAGATTGCTCTCTCCTTAACAGTTCGAGCCTAGATTTGGACAATTGCAAGACGACTAGCTCAAGCTGTGCCAGGGCTATTGTGACACTATTCCTTGTGGCCCCTTCCCAAGGCCATGGGCAAGGGGGGTCCGAAGCAGCAGAAACTCACCTTTGAAAAGGCAGGTAGAGGCACTGATTCGACAAGCTTCACAATGGCAGAGGGAGGCGATCGGGCTGCTGCGCCGCCGCAGCCCAACGTGCAGGGCAATGAGGCACTCATGGCAGAACTTAAGGTGGGCATCTTAAGTTCTGCCATGAGTGCCTCATTGCCCTGCACGTTGGGCTGCGGCGTTAAGGTGGGCATCCATGCACTGGACACTTACTTTGACGCTCTCGACAAACGCCTCCGCTGAATGGGGCCGACTGGATCAGCAAGATAAGGGACTTAACAACGCGGAGGGCAGGATTTCAGATTTGGAGGATGCCTCGGCCCCTGCAATAAAATGGTTGGAGAGGTTGGAAGGTCTATTGAAGAGCATCGCCATAAAGAATGAGGACCTTGAAGCCACAGGGAGACGCAGCAACGTTAGTCAGCTAGAGGCAAACGTTGTAGGGGAGGAGGGGGACAAATGTGTTTCCAACAAAAAAACAACATTGGCCTTATGGCACTGCAAATAGTTTAACAAATGCATCCTCTTCCTGGCATTGTTCAGACCCTGCACATTCCATGTAAAGAAGTTAATGTCAGAGATAGTGGAGAGCCTACCCACCATCATCACAAGTGGTCATAGCTGTAAAGAACAAGATTGTGTCAATTTTAGCACACAGACATCATGACAGACCAATCGTGTCAGGAACAAATTATACCATATCACCAAAGAAACATCTGCCTAATCCCCACAATCGAGACCTAGGGGAAATCCCAAATCCCATAGTAGTATAAAGCAAATTTCATTATTACCAAAAGTAGATATAGCAAGAAATGTGCCAATGCAATAGGGGAAGGCAACGCCTCACCTCATCCCCGAAAACTTTCAAACATGTCTTGAAAAATGAGTACAGAGAGCCAGAGTCAAGAGTCCAATACTTGAACTATCGTGGAGAGGAAAAAAAAAACACCGGGAGGAAGAATGAAACAAATACACTCAATACTTATCAGCGTGATTTTATGGTTAAGTCTATCAGCTCTCTGAAAACAGTTCCATACTGGAGCCAGAGTTAGCCAGAGTTCTGCATCTGGGTTGATCGTTCTGGCTTGGGCGACTTTCTCGGCGGCCCAGAGTTGGCTCAGATTCTTAGAAATTCTTGGGCCTCAGTCGGAGTTTCAAAAATCCTTGACCTGACATCTGCGTCAACTTTCAGTCGCGCAGGGTACAGAATACCGTATTTGAGACCGGCCTTGCGTAACCTGGTTTTGATTGTTGCAAATTTTAGACAGGCCTCTTGAACCATCGCATGTAGTCTGAGTACAAGGAAATGGCAGAGCCCTGCCAGTCCAGTGACCCACGTTCTTGTGCCATCCACAATGCAGTGTCCCTGTCTTTAAAGTTCAGAAGCCGGACCAGGATGGGATGAGGTGGATAGCCAGGGTTAGGTTATGGACCAAGGGATCTGTGCCCCCTTTCGACAACAAAAGTAGCAGTGAAGGCCTCCCGACTGAATAAGTCAACTGGAAGGCCTTCAATACGCCACCACCAGTCGGTATGAAGAGGGAGGCAGACCGGGACGCATGCAGGAAGAACTGTTACAGCCTTGTGTGGGGAAGGCTTATTTTACAACTACCTGCTCTGATGACGGGCAGATTCACACTGACAGCTGTGATCAGAGATGAGTTCCATTGATATTACACCAACTTATATACTACTCGCGTGAGGCACTACGACGATGAATGCAGGGCTTACTTAAATGAGATCGCTCTGGTATGGCTTGAAGACTATATGCAGAAGTTCTTGGAGTAATTTTCTGAGAAAGAAATTGTTAGCACTATATATGCCTTAAAGGGTACTACAGCGCCAGGGCTAGATGGCTTCACAGGCACATATTATAAACATTATAAAGATAATGATATACTTGCCCCATACCTTCTTGAGGTTTATGACGAAGCCCTGAAAAATAAATCATTGCCTCCCACACGCCATGAGGGAGTACTTGTCTTGCTGTCCAAACCTGGGAAGGATCCATTGAGCTGCGGCTCCGATAGGCCGCTATCACTTTTGAATTTGGACTACAAAATTCATGCTTAAATGATTGCGTTGAGGCTCGTGTTAATCTTGGATCGCATCATATCCCCAATGCAATTTGGCTATGTTCCCCACAGGTCCACTGAGCTGAATCTGTGTACATTGTTTGCAGTACTACATAGAATTGCTCCTTCAGAAGTTCTGGCTGCGGCGGTCATGCTGGATTCAGAAAAGGCGTTTGACACATTGGAATGGCCTTTCATATGGGCAGTGATGAGGATATTAGGCATCCCCAAAGGTTTTATAGAACTCACGGTGTTGCTTTACACCTTCCCTACAGCAAGACTCTGTTTGAATGGTACACTATCCACCCCATTTACTCTTACACATGGTACCAGGCAGGGTTGCCGGTATCTCTTTTACTTCTTATACTGTCACTTGACCCGCTGGTTCACCACTTTTAGGAAAACATCTCCATAGAGGTATACAGTTCAATACAGGCCCTCTCCGCATCTCGCTCTATGCGAACAACATTGTGTTTGCGTTATATAAAGCTATAAAGACGTGCATTTCCCAACTAAGCTAATACAAACTGTTTAACACGTTTATTAAACATTGATTTAGACCTCTTCAGAGATCAACAATAATAAATAAATATAACACAAACACAGTAATCGCCACAGCACAAGTATTTACAATGAAAATATTTTGAAAGAAGTGTAACAAAAAAAATTAATCAAATAAAACACACTTGCTCATTCAAGTGTGGCATCATGAAATTAATAAATTAATCAAACATTTCTTTATTTTTACCTAAAAAGTAATGCATTTAAATATTTTCTCTATGGTACAGATAAAGCAGGACAATTATACAGTATATGATTTTGTTTTCCTCCTTCAAATAGGTGAAATCATATGGGCCATGAGACTGTCCTGCCAATGTGCCTGTTAGTGATTTAACAGGCAAATCATCTAATCCCAATATTAGTATGAATCTTTTGACACTATGCTGAAGAGAAACAGAAAGACACAGCTGAGTCTGATTAATCAGTACTTTATCAGTTTATGTTCTATATTTTTTGTACATTTACACAATGGTCGCCGTTAAATAAAAGATGAATAAAGGGATGGATGTTTTAAAAAAATAAACTAACTGTCTTGGCGAGTGAGCTTGAAGTTTTTCACTCCTACAGCCAAATCTATCCTGAGCATATTTGTGAGGATCTTGGCGTACTATATGATACAGCTGTGGGACCTTATCATGGAGAAGACTCATAGATACTGTCTAAGGTCCAGGCAGAATCATTAACTCAACCTCAGCTGAACCCCGGGTAGCTGTGGCTGTGAGCAGTAAGGCTTTTCATAGGAATTTAGGACCTCATTGTGGCATTCTTGTCATAGCACAGCGCAGCAAGGAACCTTTAGGCAATGTGGTCATTTCTGTCTTTTTTGCCGGTGCTTGCACCATTTTGGCAGCCTAGCAACAACATAGGAACCCTTGCACCATGGTGCAAGGGTGCCTGGGTACGTAGGTTGCAGGCTGGATTGGTTTTGTGGGGGAAGGGGCCCCTTCCTGTGCAAAAACAATCCAAAGAGGTGTTTTCCTCTTATGTGTGCTGCAGAATGCAGCCCACATGGAAAGAGAAAAGAGTGAGGAGAAATTAACATATTTCTACTCGTTACATATCACCTTAGGAGGCTTACAGATTTGTCGCTTTCCCAGGTTTGCATTACTTTTTTTAACCTGGGGCAGCATCAAATTCCATGGGTGTTGCATGGGTAAAATTATCGCAACGCCAACAGAACGCCTCCTGGTTGCACAGTAAGGAGACGCAGCGATTTGCGCTGCTTTGCCTTAGTCATGATTTATGAGGCCACTCAAAGCAACGCAGGGTGGTTTTGCATAGCTTCATAAATCTTTATGAGAGCCCTGCGTCACTTTAAGTGGTGCAAAAGTGACACAGGTCTGTCATAAATGAGCCTCTTAGTGTGAAGTATTACAAAGCACCAAAGAACGAAATATTAAAATCACGCACCAATAAAAAGACACAACAATAATTTAGAAAAAGAAAATAGAGTGTATTTATATACATTTTTTGAGAGTCTAATCATAAAAGTTCACCTGAGGGTTATAGAGAAACTAACTTTTATAAATGTTTAGCACTTGTAAATGCAACCGCAAACAAGCACTGTTTAACAAAATGTTTGAAAACTTTTCAACGGTTTGGTAAAGTTAGTGTGGGTACTCCCGCCCGGGTTGGGTGACCAAACCTGACAGGAGCACGATCTAGGGGGCCAGTATGGATGCTTTGGACAGTTACGTGGCAATCAGAGTGTTATTAGAGGAAGTTTAAAATTCTAAAGCAAGACCGCCATAGAAATCAATGGAGTGCCCTGATGCTGAAGGAAGCGGGAAAAGATTATCAAAAGGATGCTCCAGTTGTGGTGAAGGTGGCAAGGATGGCTCAGTGGTGATCCCACAGACCATGGGTGTCATTGGGCAACTTTGGCCATGGAGATTGTGGTCCCTCGAAGTCCTCCGTGTTGCAGTAGGCGGGCAGCCAATGCTGCATGACTGGTCTTGCAGCCCTGCAGTTGGGTGCAGACTCTTTGGTGGGGGCTGGTGTCCCTTGGGTGCAACAAATCCAGACTGTGACAGTACTCCCGGGTTCAGCAGACTCGGATACAAGTTTTGGCTATCTCAGAATGTCTCTTTGTGGTGCCCAGTGAATGGTATTGGTAAAACTTCTGCAGTGGCTACCGACTTGTCCATTTGGGCTCTTTTTTTGTTGTCCAGGATCTGGTTCCAGGAGATCAACAGACTGATCCTCTAAGTCACTTGGGTTGGTGAACGCGGGCAATAGACTTTTCCCTATTGCATGAGCCACAGGCTCAGTCCCAATCTCGCTGGCACGAAAGTGTAGCCTCTCTTTGTGCAAGTAAAAGGCAGCAGGCCAGTCCTTCTTGGGTCCTCTTCTCTTCTTCAATGTGAACTGAGGGGCAGGGTGCCATGGGTGCCCTACTTCTCCCAGGAAAGTGTCCCCAGAGGACCACGCAGTCACTAGCCAATCGGTTACTAGCCAATGGGCTACCGAGTCCTCTTCTTTCTAGCGACAAAGTTCCTGTGATGTGTGGCATCTGGCTGTCCCAGAGTTCCCCATTCATGGGCCTTTAAAGATGGCACAACTCTTTCCAATTCCTTATCTCTCTGTCTCCTAATTGTCTACAGGAACAAACGGCTCTATGCTCAGGGATGCTGTCACAAGCAGCTATTCTAAAGCGGTTTCACCTTTGAATTATGCCTTTTGGTCTTACACCCTGAGTGGCCATCCTGGGAAGAAGAGGTGACACCTTGCTCTGTGACAACTACCTTTGTTCCTAGGCTTGAGAAACAATCACTTGTCTCCCCAGATAGTCAGATGTCTATGTGTCAGTGCCTCAGTGCCTTTGTGAGGCCAATGGCCTAGCTAGAGCATAGATTGGAAACTTTAACAGTGACTTTAAATCTGGCCGGGCATCAAGTAGAGTTTAATGTCAGAATTAATTTGATACCTTATTTGACTTTGCTAGGTGGTCCCATTCAGACGTTCTCTGGGATGGGGTGCCAGCCGGTAACCATGCGTTAGCCAATGGGGATCCTAACCTTTCCAAAACACAACAACAATTTGGAGGTGTTGCTGCTAAGACATATTGAAAAGTCTATATCTTAGCAATATACAGTTCTCTTCCATAGAACGCTATACACCTTCATTAGGGAAGACTTACATATATTACTTAAGGGAAGGGGTGGATTTGCCATTAGGTGTAATGGCAAAGTCATTCTGGCAGTGTCACCCACTGCCCTGCTGGTCGGCAGTGGCAGGCTGGGGTCCATTTTGTTTCTGTCGCATACAGGGTGGCAAAAACAGTGCTGCAGTTCTGTGGGAAAACTCTGCCCTAAATGCCAGTTATGGTACCCCATGGGTACATAGGTTGCCATATCCTAGAGACTTATAACTAAGTAAGCCAGCACTTGCCAATTGGATGTATCCACTTGGGTTAAAACACTGGCACTGAGGTCTGGTTAGCAGCCCTCAGTGCATTCGCAGAGTTGAAAAACCAACAGCATCAGTCTAAAAATGCGGGGGTGAACATGAAAAATAGGCACATCCTTGCAATATTGAAAACAGGATGCAAAAGTGCCTAGAATATTATTGTCGTTAGACATTTCTTGAATTAAATTTCTCTCAAGATTCTTTTTAGGGCATGGATGGTACAGTATCCCCATTGTATTTCTTTTACAAATTGCCTGGACTTGGTAACAAAGAGACCAAGTTCTGGACCCAAAACCTGGGCAAACATACAAAATCTTTCCATCATAAACGTTTAAGAAAGACAGCTTTTTGATGCGAGTATATTCTAAGGCATAACTTTAGCGTACGAGATATTTGTGTTTTATAATCTTCTAATAAACAGTTCAAATGTATTTTCCCAATCCGCGCATCCGTAGAGCCAGAACAACTGGAAGAGCCTTCTCTTTCATCAAGGCCATGACCTGGAACAAGCTTTCGATCAACATCAGACGCACCGGCTCCCTGAACATCTTCAGGAAGACACTCGAAACCTGGCTTTTGAACTGAATGGAGTTGCTTACTCCCCCCGCCCATCCCCCCAGCCCCTTGAGACCCTCAGTGGTGAGAAGTGCGCTTACAATTCCCTTGAAAGTCTTACTTCCTACTTGTCTATGGTGATGTGTATTGCTCAAATTGTAAGAGAAGGTTCTGCCAAGATATGTAAATGTGTTTACCATCTCAAGTTTTTTCTTGACAAAGGGTCCAGGCAAAAGATTCACATTATTTTCTGCTGCAAAAGGCTATTATCTTTGTTTTAGAAAAGTTGTTCTTCAAGATGTGCTTTACTGCATACTGATTTAACAACTCTAGGTTTCATTGCAGCTCTATCAGGGCTAGATACAAAATAACTAGGTCATCTGCATACATCAGTTAATGTAATGTATGAGTATCTAGCTTCAGAATGAAATTCTGCTGATTTATAAATTGAGCGCTTCATTTATGGTGGCTTTTGCAAAAGCCAGCGTAAAAAGTCACCTTGCTGCTCTGCACTACATCAAAGTGAAAGGGCAGGAATGCATCGTATGTATCTAATACGATGCACAACTCCTGTTCACCTGCGACAGGGGTCACGACTTCGACGGGGCGTCTATTCGGGGCTGCCTTGGGGCCGTGTTTGACTGGTTCAGTAGTAACAGCCTCAAGTGCAACTCCGATAAGTCCGAAGTGCTTTTTTTCTGGCGCCCCACAGACCCCAGATGGAAAGAGTGGTGGCCTGCCGCCATGTTCCCTCCTGCCAGCGATTCAGGGGCTGCTAAAAATCTGGGTATCCAGGTTGACAACAGCCTCTCTTTCAGGGCCCAGGTGTCGGACCTGGCCGGCAGGTGTTTTGCGATCCTGAAGATGCTGAGGAAGTTCTTGCTGCTCTTATCCTTAGAGCATAGAAAGACCACGGTGCAGGCCTTGATTGGCTCGTGCCTGGACTACTCCAACGTACTGTACCTAGGTCTTCTGGACTACCTCCTCGCGCGTCTCCAGGTTGTGCAAAACTCTGCGGCCTGGGCCATTTTTGGCCTCACTAGGAGAGCCAGGCCCAGTGAACTCCTTAGAACTCTTCATGGCTGCCCATTAAGAAGCGGATCACTTTCAAGGCCCTGACCATTGCCTTCAAAGCCCTTCATGGTACAGGTGCCCGTTATCTCCAGAAATGGATCAGCTTCTATCTTCCTTCTAGATCCCTGCGCTCCTTGACCCAGGCCAGGGCAGTCACTCCTGTGATCCGACGTGCTCGCTGTGGGGGGCGCTCTTTCAAACATCTTGCCCCCCGGCAGTGGAACGCTCTTCCTCTTTCTCTCAGATCTAGCACCAATCCGCTGGCATTTAGGAAAGATCTTAAGACCCTGCTTTTCATGCAATAAACTGCTTCTTCTGAGCTACGCTCTCTCACTCGTCCCTTCCTCCACCCTTGATCTGTGAGGTTCTTTCAGCGCCGGGACACTCCTCGGAGTAGCCGTGCGCTATAAAAGTACCCCCTTAACATTAACATTAACATTTCTGACCTTTACCCTAGCGCTGATGCTGTTTTGGCAGCCTACCACCAAAGCAGGCCCTGGTTCAATGTGCATGCATTGTCAACAGAATTGTTTATGTGCTGAAGGGACACCTTCCTGTACAAAAACAGTCCTGGGAGGCGTTGTCCTCTTTCTGTGTATGCTGTTGAATGTTGTGCCTCCCCTGGGGAAGCTTAAGGTTTTGGCACATCCCCACGTTTACATGGTTTTATAAATCTGGTAGAGCGTCAAAATCCATTGATATTTCATGGAGACACCCAGAGCAGTGCCCATGGAATGGTTCCCTAACGCAGAGTAAGGCAACCCAGGGATTTGCACTTCCTTCCCTTACTCTATATCTATGCGGCCATGCAAAACCAAGCAAAGTGGCTTTGCGTGACACATTATAAATATGATTTTGTGATTGTGATTTGTGCCGCGGCACATTACAAAAAGTGATGCTACGGTGGTTGCAATTCGTATAGAAATAAAAAAAACAAAGGAGGGGCTAAAATGCAACCTTGTTTTAGGCCATTCTATGTTTTTATAGTTGGTGCCAAACATTTATTCCTCCCAAAAGTGCCTTACACCAGATTCTCGTGTGCAATGAGATTATTACTCTCAATAAATTCGATGTGATGGCTAAAATGGACAGTTTTCTCCCTAGTACTGGCCTGTCAATGCAATCAAATGTGTGGAGCAATCTATAAAAGTAGCATGGAAAATCCGGTTTCTGGTAACTAAATATTTGTCTATATTATTTTGTACCAAGCAATTGGGTCTGAAACTCAATTGTTAGCAGGGAATAATATTTTAAGGCTTGTACATGGTAATAATAATTAATGTCTCTAGTAACAATAACTCTGGTTAGGTAATAACCTTCGGGGAGAGGAATAGGACCAATAATGGACAAACCTTTCCTGCATCATTGCTTGTGTGCTGTATACCCACAATGCGCACTGCAGAAGATGGTTATGGATTTACCCATTTTAAAACATGCTTATTCTGGGTTCTAAAATTCATTTTTTGGCAGGGTCTTTTTCAGTAATGATGATTTCTTTAAAAAAAGTATTTTACCACTTAGGGCAAAAATTCCCAATGGTAACCCAGCTGAGTCATGTTTACCTTAACTGCAGAAATTGCTCCTCCTGTAATAGATGGTATTTAAAACTACTAGTTTGACAAAGCCAGTTTGGTGGCTACTAGGCCGGCAAGGTGCTGCTGGGCTGCCATTGTATCAGTGGTTGCTGTTTACCTCAGTTGACCTGGAGCATACATGCTGCAGGCCTACAAACTGGAACCCA
Organism: Lissotriton vulgaris; assembly: GCF_964263255.1. NCBI lineage: Eukaryota > Metazoa > Chordata > Amphibia > Caudata > Salamandridae > Lissotriton > Lissotriton vulgaris. The sequence continues at coordinate 805,028,559 of NC_141694.1, read as the reverse complement.
CCTTCTCTATTTAGAATGTGACTCTCTGAGTAGTGAAGGGGAGCTGTCCCAGGCTGAAGGCTGGAGGAGTTGTGGGCTAGAAATTCAGAACTCGGATACGTCAATCGGACACAATTAATTATTTACTTCAGAAAGGATAACATACTTCAACAGAACAACAGGTGAATACTACAGACAAAATAACAAATATACACAAAATAACAGGCATCAAAACACACATCATTAAATTAGGTCTAACAAAAATGAACACAGTACAAATATTCTACCACTTGGGTTTGTCAATGTGGTTCATCAAAACCAAAACACTTTCCAACGATGCTAATCACTGTATTGTTATGAAGCAAAACTATTGCCTACATGTTTAGCACAGGGTTCTAACAGGTACTCAGTAAAAACGTACTGTCTTTGACATAGGCTTTTCATGATATTTCAATAAAGTCCAACTTTCTGTGACATTATATTTCCACTAAGAAAAAAAACAGCTTAATGCCTTAAAATAACGTAAGTGTCTCACTAAGATGCCAAGCTTGTCATTGTACAGACCTAACATTATTAACATAATGCCTCTCACCAGTGACACAAACCATATCTCAGCCAAACCGACTTTAAGGACTCTCATACTAGAGGCCGAGCTAATTTCAGCCACAACCACTTGTTTATTGATAGGTCTGCTTATTTATACGTTTGCTTATCCACCTTACTTGGTGTCAATTGCTAAAAACAGGTGTTGCACATTCTCCTCTCTATAAAGTTGCCAGATTAAATGCAGCTCCTTTCTGAAGCCAATATGTTGCTTAACACTTCTGTACTATTATTTGAAAGCAACAGTTGTCTCTTGCAACCAGTCTAGCTTTAGGGAAAAATCCATAAGGCATAAAACTGGAGGGAAAGCCTCAAGGCATTAACAATCTTCTGAAAGACAACCTGGAAATAGAAGAGTGTCACAGCTGAGACTCAGAGACAAGGTAGGTTTCTTCACAAGAGACTTTTTTCACAACTGTCAGGTCAGCGAACCACCAAGGACATAAACCAGGTAGCATCTGCTACTTAACTGTCTCATTAAACATTCTACTAAGGATCATCGAACTGACACATGGCAAATGTTCCAAGTCCCCACATACCATCATGAAGTAATACATAGGTTTCACCTTTTGATAAACAAAGTAATTATCAACCTGTAATTAAAAGGATCAGAACAAAGTATAGATCTTACAGAAATGTTCTAACACCAAACCAAAAAACAATCAAATTAATTATGTATACCTGTTTTCAAAAATAATGTTTGAATATGATAATAAACTCCAACATTTCAACTTCAGCTAATCATCATATGATGCCAGAACATTAAATGGTCCCACAATGTCAAGACCTATCCTTTCCCATGGTGTAGACAGTAAATCCATAGGACACAAAGGAGGTGTGCACATCTTCCTGGATTTATCATAACTTGCACAAATGACACACATGGTCAGTGACAGCTACTGCCCCCTCCCAATGGACCCACACCAACCCCAAACACAGACATGAAGCATAATTATCTTTGGAAGGCGGGGGATCCGAAGACCCCCCGGCCGTATTTATTAAGATATAAAACAATACATTTTTAATATAAAACATCAACATTTCTTATGCAAAATTAACAGGATATTAGATACAATATTGTCAACAGGTATGAGGGGCTAACCTTAACAAAATTCTAATACAGATTGTTTCCTAACCGAATCTAACATCCTCATCTTAATTTTGCATACTAACATTTCTGGCCATATGGCAAGGTCGCTAACTGGTGTCAGGTCCTAATAGCTGCGCCTCCCCGTAGGTGCGCATGCGCAGCCGAGCCCGTTAATTACTTGGTCCACGCCGTGAACTCCATTTACCCACTAAAGGAGGGCCCTTACTCTGCGCCATTTGCTGACGTCATGAGTACGCGCGGGGTGGCTACCAGCCTAAGGGAAGCGTTACTCACCCACCGCGCCCCTTTGAAGCACCAGTTGACCCTGCCCCTGAAGTTCTAGGAGGGGCCATTGGCCCCTCCCCCCTGGGCGGGCACCTCCGAGGATGATGCCGCCCCCCCCAGACCTTAAAATAGTTGCTCACCGGTCATGACCTTACTGCATGTCCAAACCTAATAAATACGACTACCTGTGGAAAAAGAACTAAAGGACAACTACACTAACTAAATCACCATGTCATGCCAACATTGCCAAACTACTAAGGGAAAAAAGGCCTAAACAAAATCGTAACCAGACATTATACATTAACACCACCTTGTAAACTGGGAAAAAAGGCCTAACGAAAACTTACACAAGATATTTACACAATAAAACCAATATCAAACAATGCAAGACACTGTATAGTTCCAGGGATGGTGGGTAGGGAAATTAAGGCTGCCCCGAGCGTGGGGTACGACCAGTGTGGGGGAGCATCCGGGCAACAAGACCCACCCGAGCGCTCCCCCTGCCTTTATTCCATAGGGTGCGGGGAGGGGGCAACACGCCCCTTCCCCCGCCCCTTCAGCAGCCCGCCCCCCCTGACTCGGAAGTCTTCCTTCGCCTTCCGGGTCACGGTTGGGTGCCAGCCAATCGGTGGTGAGGCACACACCCCCGCGTCATCACTGGACGCCGGGAGGGCCCGCCCCACCGCCGAGAGGCAGGAGGAGATGGGCGGTCGCCGCACTGCCATGCGGGCGGGGGGGCCAATGGCCCCCCCTTTTCACATGGTCAGTGACAGCTACCGCCCCCTCCCAATGGACCCACACCAACCCCCAACACAGACATGAAACATAATTGTCTTTGGAAGGCGGGGGATCCGAAGACCCCCCGGCCATATTTATTAAGATATAAAACAATACATTTTTAATATAAAACATCAACATTTCTTATGCAAAATTAACAGGATATTAGATACAATATTGTCAACAAGTATGAGGGGCTAACCTTAACAAAATTCTAATACAGATTGTTTCCTAACCGAATCTAACATCCTCATCTTAATTTTGCATACTAACATTTCTGGCCACATGGCAAGGTCGCTAACCGGTGTCAGGTCCTACTAGCTGCGTCTCCCCGTAGGTGCCCATGCGCAGCCGAGCCCGTTAATTACTCGGTCCACGCCTTGAACTCCATTTACCCACTAAAGGAGGGCCCTTACTCTGCGCCATTCGCTGATGTCATGAGTACGCGCGGGGTGGCTACCGGCCTAAGGGAAGCGTGACTCACCCACCGCGCCCCTTTGAAGCACCAGTTGACCCTGCCCCTGAAGTTCTAGAAGGGGCCATTGGCCCCTCACCCCCTGGGCGGGTACCTTTGAGGATGATGCCGCCCCCCCAGACCTTAAAATAGTTGCTCACCGGTCATGACCTTACCTCCACAGGCCAGCATTGTTACCCGACGATCTGGCCTCCCCCCTTCCTACTCTAGAAAGGTCATACTCCCCTCAGAAAACCTTCTAACCATGCCAGTATATTATTGGCCCACAGGACATTACCTGCCTCTGTCAAATGTACCCCATCCCGCAAGTAGAAATGTTCCCCCCAAATACACCCATGAGGGATCGTCTGCAACCGGGGGGCTCGAAATAATTTGTCCAATTGCGTGTTGATCCTCTTTACCGAGTGATTCAATGCCTTAACCGAGTCCCCCCCTCGCCACTGCCACCGAGGTATAAGTTGAGACCAAACTACCGTGCAACCCGGGCATGTCTTGGCCACCCACCCCGCAGTGGAGATGATTTCCTCAATAAGGATGCGCCTACCTAGTTTGGCCAGATCATTCTCCCCCAGGTGAAGTATCACCACTGACGGGGGGGCGGGTTGCTGGGATAGGATTTTCTGAAAATAATCTCTGAACTGACTGAGACATAAACCCCCCTTCCCAAAGAAAGACTGAAAACCCCTTTTGCTCAGCCCTTTTCTTACTGTCACCTGAAAGAAAGACAGTTTCAGCGCGCCTCACATAAGAATGGCCCACAATCCAAGTCACCAATGTCCGTTGCTCCTTTTGTCGCTTGTGTTGAGCTGTTGTAGTTCCTTGACGCCCCGCGGCGATTTCCTCCCCCGGGTGACAGGTTTGAGAAACTGCAAAAAACGAGAAAAAACACCCGGCGTGAGTCCCTTGGTAAGTTACAACATGTCAATCCGTACATACCGCTTGTAACAGTCGGTAGACCATCTCCCAATTCTCTTAACATTCTCTGCTGGGAGTCCCCTACTCACTGCTTCAGTTGCTGCCCCAATTCTAATGGAGTGGGCACCAAATTCCTTGGGGTCCAAGCCTGCCTTCCTGACCGCCGACTCCAAGACTCTCCTAAACTGATACCTGGTCAATGGTGTCCCATCGGCGTGACTCAATAGTGCAACCCCCGCCGACCCTTCCCGCTGCCTGCTAAAGACCTCCACGTGCGATACAGGGCAGCAAGGATTGGTCCGAGCCCGGTGGAGCACTATGGTATCCCCCGTGCCTCCTGATCTGTTTTAGATCTTTGAATTGTCACCCACATTGTATCCTCCCTTATTTTGACGCAGGCACAGTGAAGGCCGCCCTGTTTGTCTCCTTTAGAAGCTGCTACCAACTCGCCTATTCTCAAAGCCCCGTAGAACGCCAATGCGAACGCGGCTTTGAACAACAGTACTTCCCATGTTGAACTACAGACCTCATGCAGTGCTGACAATAAGGCTGCCAATCGCACTAGCCCTATTGGTTTTCTTAAATCCACAGAGTGTCCCTGAATGCGGCGCCAACCCCTCAAGGCTTTGCGTACTAGGAAAGTGTTAGTGGGGTCCCTCACGCCCTTGGCCTGCGCAAATAAGGAAATCGCTGCCCTATGTCTGCTCGCCGTCGCCGCTGAACGCCCTTCCTTGTGCATCTGTTCCAGGTAAGTCGCAAAGCTGTCTACCTGTGCTCACCTAACCTCCCAATCGGGCCACAGAAATGTACGGTAAGACAAGGACGCCCCTTCGTATGCTGTCTTGGTCCTGGGGGCTAGGCTAGCTACCACGAGGTCCTGTAATCTGGGGCACCAATCCGCCAGAGTGCTGCCGGGAAATGCGCTGGCCACTGGTCTGCTGCAGGAAGCTGTTCCCTGAATACCTGCATTTTAGAGCGAGAAAGGGCATCAGCTGCATTATTGAGAATGCCTGGCACATGTTTGGCTCTGAAAGCTACGTTCCACCTTAAGCACTGCAGCACAATCTCCTTCACCAGGCGCAGTATGAATAAACAGCGTGCAGCCTGCTGGTTTATGCATTCCACCACACTCATGTTGTCGGACCAAAAGACCACTGATTGATTACATAGGTGTTCTTGTCATACCATCAGTGCTACCCATATTGGGAACAATTCCACGAAGCCTATGTTGGTGGTCAAACCCCAGGACCTCCATTCCTCGGGCCACCTTTGCGCGACCCATTTGGTCCCCATAATGGCACCAAAACCCACACTACCAGCAGCGTCTGTCCACAAACCCAACTCAGCTGATGTGGTGGGGGGGCCGGACCACACCACCCTGCCATTGAAGGTCTCCAGGAATGCCGACCATATCCGCATATCCTGGCGAACCTCAGATGACAACCTAGTGCGGTGGTGTTTCTCCCGTAGTCCTTTCATGGCTTGGGCAATGGAGCGTGAGAAAGGGCGCGCCATGGGGATGACCCGTAATGCGAAGTTGAATTGCCCCACCACCTCCTGTAATTGCTGCAAGGAGACCTTGTCTTTGAGTAAGCATTGATGAAGTGCTGCCCTAAACTTAGAAACTTTGTCCCTGGGCAACTTGAAACACCCTTCAACTGAGTCTATTTCGATGCCAAGGAATTGTAAGCACGTGGATGGGCCAACCGTCTTCCCTGGCGCCAACGGGACCCCGAAAGCCCGCATGAGCACGCAAAATTCCTGCAATGCCCAAGCACACTCTCGAGTGCCCTCCGCCCCGAGAAAGAGGAAATCGTCCAGGTAATGCATGACCTGCTGATGGCTTGTCGCCTGCCTCATGACCCATTCTAGGAAAGAGCTAAAAGTCTCAAAATATGCACATGATATGGAACAACCCATTGGCATGCATTTGTCCATGTAAAATTTTCCCTCAAAAGTGAAACCCAGGAGGTGGTGATCCAAAGGATGGACTGGGAGGAGACGAAAAGCAGATTCAATGTCTGACTTTAACATCAATGCCCCTGGCCGTAGTCCCCGCAGCAGTTCCACCGCCTGGTCAAATGAAGCGTACCTCACGCTGCATATAACATCATCAATTGCATCATTCAATGAGCCTCCTCTCGGTGCTGAAAGGTTGTGAATCAGTCTGAACTTGCCCTTCTCTTTCTTGGGTACTACGCCCAGAGGTGAGCACACAAAGTTAGGGACAGGGACATCCTGGAAAGGGCCAACTATTCTGCCTAGAGACAAATCCTTCTTAATCTTGGCAGCCACTACTGCAGGATTATGCTTCACTGACAACTGGTTTTTACAATGTGCACTGCCCGCGTACCCCCCAGCCGGGATCCTAAAACCTTGAGAGAACCCCTCCTGAAGTAGGGTAGCAGCTGTGTGGTCCGGGTATCTGTTCAACCATGGTATCATTGCTAGTACATCTATAGGAGTGTGACCCACTGAGCTGTTCTCTCTACTCTGGTTTCCTTCTCCCTCTCTGACCTTGATTACCATTTTTGGACCTGCAAGTTGTTTCAGGGTGGGAAGGGTGACCGCAAATTCCGCAGGCATGTCTAAATCTACACGTGCCAGCCGGTCTTGAACAAGTCCGCTTATTGAAGTCCCAGCACACCCCCCTCCTGTCTCCCCCCCCTACTCTTTCCCGGGAAGTCATGCCCCTGCGCTGGCCGAAAGGGCTGCTGGGGTCTGGCAGAGAACACCTTGACCGTATTGGTGGACTGGGTCGTGGTTGTATTCCCAGAGAACTGTTTATGCCAAGACATTGAGTCAACCCTGTCCCATGTTAATGATGAGTCAAATTCCTTGGATTTCCTAAAATTCACATCGTACTCTTTCCATGCATCCCCAGGGTACTGCTCACTCCACCCCGCAATCCTGCTCTGGTAGCAAGCCATTGCTGCCTGTACATTAGGAGGGCGTTCAGCCGTGACAGCCATAAAGACTGAGAAGGCCCTGATCCAATTAAGCAAAGTCTCCTCCACCCTGAATCTAGAACATTGCGCCCTCCATTCACTAGGATGCATCCACTCCTTCAATGCCTTGGCACGCTACATCTCCCTATTATCCAGCAACAGGGAGAAAATATATATATACTTTCCCGCCCAAATCATCTCTTTTACAGTCTGGGAAACATGCTGCGCTAAATCTTCTCTCCTGGACGGCATTGAGCCGTCACCCAAGAGAGGCAGAGCCACCTCCTTACCATTTCCGGACACTTGGGCCAGTACAACTCCATTTCCGTTCATCTGGGCGGCATTAGAACCTGTAAGGGGAGAAACAGAGGGCCCTGCAGCACTATCCGTAGCTGTCGCTGCTCTAATCTTTTCAAATAATTTCGCCGCCTCCGCGGAATGATCTGATGTCGCGGGCAGCACACCCTCCTTCTGTAACCAAGGCAACACTGCCGCCAACTGGGCTTCCAGCTCAGGGGGGACTGGGGCACTCGCAGCTGGCACTACAGCAGGCACACCCACCCCACCCGTGGGTACCCCCAGGGGCACTGGTAGGCCAGTTGACGGGGACGATGGCGGCGCCATAGGGGCTGGTACTAGTACTACTGGCGTGGGGGGCGCAACGAGTGCTGGCACTGGTACCACCGGCGCGGGAACCAGGGGGGCACCTGGAGGCGGTGCCACAAGAGGGGTTACCGGGGGCACGGCCAGGGACTGTGGAGGCACTAACAGCGCGGGGTGGAAGGACCTGAGGGGAGCGTGGGAGCGGAAGAACCGTTCCTAGATTTCTTGGCCTTGCCCCTCTTAGGAGAGGTGGCGAAATCCCCCCTTGGTAAAGGGGGTGTAATGTCATGCTTGGGCCTAACTTGCGGCTCCGATGGGCCATCAAGTCGTTCATTAATGCGGTCCATTCTTTCCCCCAGCTCATCCACCTTCCCCAACTTCTTATCCATAGCGGTCATTCTACGCATCATGGCATGCATCATTACCTCCATTGGTGATCTCTTTCCACCCCTTGCCCCTGGCATATTGCCGCCAAACGTAGCTACACTCCTAATTGACGCACCCAAGTGCACGTGTGCACTGTACCTGTTTAAAGATGGAGGATGTACAAGGGGCTGTAAGCACCAAGCAACTATGACCGCAACACACCGGCTTGCCCGATTGTCCGGGGTGAATGAACTCTAATGTAAACTCACCCGGCTGCCACCTGAAGCAATGAAATGCAAGCCCCCCGCACTACCCTTACCCGCCACGGAGACCGGACACCACCCTGCGTTCGTCCAACGTCCAGAACCCGCACGCCAGCGACAGCAAAAAGACCTCGTAATTGAGTCACCTAAAATGAAAGGCACGTTAATAATATGCTTTGATGAATTGAAAATACGAAGAAAGCGGTCCTTTGCTCAATTTGTGATGCTAGCAGACAAAGCGCCTAGAAGCAACCCGAAGATGCTATGCTCGTGTAAGTGCGAGCACTATGATGCTCCCAAAGGCCCTTAGGTACTGAACACCTTGTTTATAATTTCAAAAGAACCACCCAGCTGTGATGTACTTAGGACAATCCCGTAATATATCCACCCAATACAGCCCCCAGGGTCCCTCAGCAGCTTAGCTACACACTACGCAACTCTCTGAGTAAAGCATGAATTAAAAAAAAAAAAAACACCCCTCGCTTAAAAACGATATTCACCAACCCTTGATAATAATACTAAGCCAAGGCCCCTAAAGCTTGTATTTTTCTATAGGTCTCCCGTCCACCTGCTGCCCTGGTCAACCCTGCTTCGCTTCTCACTCGTTATCAAAGATATTAGAGCGCTTTACATGATCGCTTGTTATTTATACACGCAGACAACAGCTGCCGGTAAAATAAGTGATTTGCCCAGACTCACAGTAAACGATGCGTCCCCGAAGCTCGAACTCTGTTTTTAGCACCCAAACTCGGGAATCTAGCTGGCGGAGCAAATCATGTCCATGTCCCACACCGCCGGACCCACCAGCCGATCACCAGCGCTACGGTCTTACCTCGCTACTGCCATGCGCCCGGGCTAAGCACCAACTGCTCCTCCCCCCCTTCCTGACACCTACCCACTGCCTTCTGACTCCCCGACTCGTCCTTAAGAATGAAGCGCTGCTCGACGCTGCTTGCCACCTCGCGAAGTGGAACCGAGGACCTGCAGAAAAACAAAAAAGAGTGAAATTAAGGCAGCCCCGAGCGCGGGGCACAACCAGTGTGGGGGAGCGTCCGGGCAACAAGGGCCACCCGAGCGCTCCCCCCGCCTTTATTCCGTGGGGTGCGGGGAGGGGGCAACACGCCCCTTCCCCCGCCCCTTCAGCAGCCCGCCCCCCGAACCGGAAGTCTTCCTTCGCCTTCCTGGTCACGGTCGGGTGCCAGCCAATCGGTGGTGAGGCGCACACCCCCACGTCATCACTGGACGCCGGGAGGGCACGCCCCACCACCGAGAGGCAGGAGGAGAGGGACAGTCGCCGCACCGCCATGCGGGCGGGGGGGGCAATGGCCCCCCCTTTTCATTCCCTGACTACCTCATCAATGTATCTGTCCATAGATTTCCGCAAGAAAGACAATCTCACACTATTTTTGGTCATAGTAGCCCCTAGATGCCCCTCATGAGCATGGCTTATAATGGCATGACTCTAAGCAACTGGAGGTACCAACTTGCCAGGCCTCATTAACAATCCATCTTATACTGACAAATTCTCTGCCACCTTTACATAAGTCCTGAACTCAAAGTTGATATTTCTCTCTCTTGGACAATCTGACTCCATATATTTCATGACTGACAGCATAGAAGGATCATTCTCAACAGCGTAGGGCCATTCTTGTTCAGAAATGGCACACATCTGTGGTGAGTCTACAGCTGTTACTATGCTATTTTCCTTGTCTTCATGACCTTCATTGGAGCCCATTTCAACACATTTCCAGGAACGTGACAGATTGTCTGCACAACCATTCTTACTACCTAGAATATACTCCGGCTCAAAGTCAAAATGCAACAACTTGGATGACAACCATTCAGTATGTGGTGTAAATCCTCTGCCATTCTTCCCACTCAAAATAAACATTTTAAGTTTAAGGTCAGTCTGAACTTTATGCCCCATATATACTTCCTGAAATCATAACTGCCCACAAGCTAGATAACAGTTCCTTTTCAATGACAGAATACCATTTTTCTGCGCCTGTTAACACTCTTAAAGCATACCCAATAGTTTGCACCTCTCCCCATCTTCTTGACTGAGAACTGTTCCTACTCTGACATTGCTGGCATCAATGCTCAATACACACTGAATCTCAAGTCCATAATGTTTTAAGACTTTAGCTGAAACCAGTTGTCTTTTCAGCCAATCAACACCTCCTGGCCTTCAGTGTTCCACTCAAAGACTCTGGTAGCACAGTTCTGTATAAACTTTGAATAAAATTCATACAAACCTAAAAACGATTTTAGATTTGCCTTGTCCCCAGATGGTTTGTGCTGAATTACACTGTCAGCAAGACTCGATTTTGGTTTAACACCATTGCTGGTAATCAAATGACCCAGGTACTCAACTATATCAGTGAGGAATACACATATGACCCTTCATAATACTACACCCTTCAACAGAATAACATTGGGTACAAATATTAACATATTTTCCTGAAATATAGACAACCCCTTGCTACCCTAAAGCATATTGACTATCACTCGCTGGAAAACTGAGGCTGCAGAAGCTTGCCCAAATGGCATGCAGCAATATTGATAAGTCGCAAAAGGGCAGACGAAAGCTGTTAAATACCTAGGGCCTCATTTATGAGAAATGACGCATCGGTGCGTGAAAGCAGCGATGCGTCACTTCTCAGTGCGCACTCTTTGCAACATTCCTGATGCGTCATATTTAATGTATGACGCATCATGTCGCAAGGAGTTACAGATACGTCAGAAATTTCTGACGTATCTATAAGAGCAAAAGTGACGCAAGGCTGGAGTGTGTCACAAAAGTGACGCAACTCCAGCAATGCGTCCTTTCACATGGGGCAAGCTTCATGTGAAAGGGCCTGCGTTAGTCTTACGCCTGCTTTGAGGCAGGCGCAAGATTTTGACGCAACGGCGTCCTAAAAGTGACACCGTGAAATCTCATAGATTTCACTGCGTCACTTCTACGACCCTTCCTTGCGTCAATACGCCCCCCTTGCATACATTATACCTGGCGCAGGTATAATGTGGCGCAGGGGTTTACAAAGTGACGCATCTACCTAGATGCGTCACTTTGTAAATATGGCGCAACAAGGCGCATTTTTTACGCCACTGGTGCGTCACAAAAAGTGACGCACCGGCGGCGTAAAAGTGACGCCCAGCCTCATAAATGAGGCCCCTAGACTCTGGCTCAAGCTCAATTTGGTTGTATGCTGAAGCCAATTTCAAAAAGATTCTGGCTTCCTTTGAGCCAGCTAACAGTTTGTTAATATTAGGCAAGGGGTATGAATCCACCCAAATCTCTTTGTTCAAAAAAAAGTCGACACAAACCCTAAGTTCACCATTTTGCCTGCGAGCAACTACATGGAGAGATAACTAAAAAGATGAATTTGTAGGTTTGATTTTGCCCCTTTTGTCCAAAGAGTCTAATTCTTTCTCCAAATCTTGGAATATACTTAAAGGAACATTCCTCAATTTATGTTTCACCAGCTTCGCTCCTTCATTCACTATAATCTTGTGTTTGTAATTTTGGACTTTCCATAACTCACCTGAGAATACACAAGGATACCTGTTCATGTTTTTTTCCAAATCTAGATTGTCTCTAACATCCAACACATGCTCTTTTGCCCCATCCCATGTCTGAGTACCGTTCTAAATAATCCCTAGTGAATCCATCCTAAAATGTTTAATCCCTCAATGGCTACATACACTTTTACAGTTATTCTTCGATCTTTGAACTCTAATATGTCCTCAATGTACAATAGGTCTAATTTCCCTGAACTAGATGATTTTAATCTTTATATTGACAATTCTGATAACATGGCCACCAAAAACCTATTATCAGATCTTGCACCCTTGCAACTTCTGCAATTAGTAGAAGGGCCTACCCATGAGAAAGGCCACACTATTGACTTAGTGTTCAGCAATATCGCTGATCTACAGGTGCAAAGCACCACTTCATTTACATGATCAGACCATTTTTTGATCCCTATTGCTCTAAAAGTGCCCTCTCATCCCTCGTCATGTGTCTGGAACGCCCTTGGTCCAAGCTAAATGGTATGACCAAGCTAAATGGTATGACTCACCCAGGCTACCAGACCTAACTTAACGGACAACATTAAATCTATCACCTCCAGATTCAATGACTGGATTTCCAATTCATTGGACCTGGTTCTACCTGCAAGATGGTGTAAGTCTACCCAGCAGTGTTTATTGCCAGTCGGCTTGCTTTAAAGAAAGAATATAAGGATTTCGAAAGATGTTGGAGAAAGTCCTATGATGATGTGAGTAAGGCTAATTACGGAAGGGCAACCAGGAGCTACCATGCGGAAATAAAGACACTCACCCTGCCTACTATGCCACCAAAATTGAGGAATCAGCTAATTCCCCAAAGAAGATTTCCGTGATTCTCAAAGACATCACAAAACCTAAATCATCTGGATCTGCTTCGGAGACATCAGCCGAATGTAGCAATGGCTTGGCATCCTTTTTTCTTAATAAGATTCTTAACATCTACACTCTGTTTCCTGTTGGTCTGATCGTTGAGGAACTGCCAGGTAGTGATCATCTCTTAATGCAGCCTGAGGAGACTCCTAAGGCCTTTCCCAACCTTACGGAGTGCCTCCTCATTGACCTTCCAAGGGCAGTCAAATCAGTTTCCCCGCTTGCCCATTGCATATTCATGGTCAAGGGCTGGAAAGTATCGCCTCTACTCTAGTGAAGATATTGAACCTTTCCCTTTCTAAAGGGCAATCTCCCAGCAATGGTAGCATGCGGTGATCAAACCCCTCTTAAAAAACCTTGACTCGATCCACTCTGCTCTAGCAACTTCAGACCAATTCTGTTGCTACCATGCCCCTCAAAGCTCCTGGAAAAATATGTCAACAAACTTCTGTCAGCCTACCTTTAATCCAACGAATTCCTCCATCCCACTGAAATGATATTCAGACCTCAGCACAGCACAGAAATGGCTCTGCTGGCCGTAGTCGTGGAATTTAAATCCATACTGGACAATGGAGGCTCAGCCACCATTGTACCATTAGATCCTAGCGCAGCCTTTGACCAAGTAATTACCATCCAAATGATATCTGGAGTAGGTGTCATTGACTAAGCTTTAAAATGGCTTTCTCCTTTTCTGAAGGACAGAACCTTCCAGGTGCTTGATCAATCCTGGTACTCCCACGCGCTCCCTTAATGTTGAAGGGTGCCCCAGGGAGTTTCCCTTAGTCTCAATGTTAGAAATGGTGGCTCTAGTTGGCAGACCTTTGTCCAAATAGGGACCCTTGCTTCCAGTCAGGGTAAGGGGGATACAGACTTAGATCACCTCTGCTCACCCCCTGGGTAGCTTGGCACAAGCATACAAATGTATCCTAAAGGCAATGTGTCAAGTATTTGTACACAAAACACACAGTAATACAGTGAGAGCACAACAAATGTACACTACACCAGTTTAGATAAATAAAGTATCTATACCTAAACTAAACAAGACTAAAACAACAACAAAAACAACATACAGGTAATAAGAATATGACTTTTCATAGGTTTCAAGCACCTGGGTCCATGGAAAACTATGGATGAGTGATTCTACACAAAGTACCCATAGATGCGTCAAAATTCACAAGGCCAATCAGCGGCAAAGATGGGAAGCATCGAGAAACAAAGAGATGGGTCAGTTCCTGAATCCTTGGAGAGGCAATGCAACAGTTCAGCTGCATGCAGTAGAAATGATGCGTCAAATCCAAACTGTAGAGGGAAGTGATGTTTCAACTTCAAGACAATTCTGGTCCATGGGTGATGCATAGGGAAGACTTGCCACACAGGTGTGATGCATGGAAATCCTGGATGCGGCAGCGATCGATGCGGCGGCAAGCAGCACTGGTTCAGTTTCTTTGAATGTGATTCCTCAATGTATTGGTTCTTGCAGCCGTGATAGGTGCTGTGTCAGTTATGCAGCGGTGTAGCGATGTATGGAGATTTTTCTTGCACGGCTGTGCTACATCGGAAAAACAGCCGCAAGAAGAGCGATGCAACAATTTCTTCAGTTCTTCTTTTCTTACAGCAGCGTGGGCAACCTCTAGAGGCCCAAAACGTAGAGAAGCATCTGCTGGCAGGTCAGTCCTCTCAGCAAAAGTGTTCAGGGGAGCTTGGGTGAAGTCTTTGTGTCCCTGAGACTTCCGAACAGTAGGCCAGCACACAGGCCCTTGGAGATCTTCTTCAAGTAGGTTCATAACAAAGGGGCCTATTAGGATCGCGGACGGACTTGCGTCCGTCCGCGACCCCAGAGTAGGAGGGAACCTCCGCATGGCCTGCGGAGTTCCCTCCTGTGCAATTAGGATGTGACCGCCACCCTGGCGGTCACATCCTCTATTTTTACCATTGCGGTGGGTGCGGCTTCAAGCTGCACCCACTGCAATTGTAAAAATGCATACATTGCATTTGTATGCAGAAAGCGGCAGGCACCGTGCGGTGCCTGCCAATTTCTGCATACAAATGCAGGGGGTTATCATAGGTACCCCCCATGTGCACCCCCCACCCCCCTTCACCCAGGGGCCCTGCAACAAGCCCCTGCAGTGAAGTTCCACATGCTTTTCCACGGCAGAAAACCCACCGCGGAAAAGCATGTTTTGAAACCCATCCTAATATGGCTGGCGGTGTCTGAGAGACACCGCCACCAAATTAGAGCCTTTCTGCCGCGGTTGTAAGACAACCGCGGCGGAAAAGCAGCGGACTGAAACCAGGACCCACCAGCTATCCTAATGTGGCGATGGGTCTTTGGTGGGTTCGCAGCGGATTTTCCGCATCCTCCGGGCCGGCGGTGGCTTCCGCCGGCCCAGAGGATGCGGAAAATCCGCTATCCTGATACGCCCCCTGGTTCTAGTCTTTGTCCTTTCCTTGGCGGAAACAACAACTGCAGGTCAACCCCACACAGCACACAGATAAGGGGCAGTACTCCTCGCAGCTCTTCAGCTCTTCTCCTTAGCAAAGGATCCTCTTAAGTCCAGAAGTAATCTAATGTTCTGGGGTTTAAGGTTTACTACTTATACCCCATTTTTTGTGCATGGGTCTCTGGGCCTAGTCAGAACCACTTCTGTCCTCACTGGTGCAGTATGACTATAGGGGGTAGAGACAGCATTGTGCAAGGGAGAAAGACCCCATTCAGGTGCAATGAAATATCCTCCTACTACTCTATGTTCAGCCAAGGTCTATTCAGCTCAGTTCTGAGTCATCCAGGAAAGGCCAGGCACACCTTAATCCCCCCAGTGGCTGTCTACAGAGAATACACATCCCCAGCCCTTGTCACTCCAAAACCAGACAGTCAATTCACAAACCAGCAGAGGCACACAGAATGGTTAAACAAGAAAATGCCTACTTTATTAAAGTGGCATTATCAAACACACAATTTAAAGACCATCTTTACTAAAAAGATGTGTTATCAAATTCTAAGGTCAGAGAGCCTAAACTTAATTTCTCTATATTTTCCCATTAGGAAGTTATACTTGTAAGATGTTACAAAGTATTTCCCATTTTATCCTACGGGACAGGTAGCCTTTCAATAGTGAAAAATGAAATTGGTGGTATTTCACTATCAGGACATGTCACACACACCAGTGCATGCCCTATCTTTCACTTACACTCTACCCTGCCCAAGGGAGTACCTTGGGCTTACCATAGGCCTGCCTTACATGTAAGAAAAGGGAAGGTTAGGGCCTGGCAAGTGTGTGCACGTGCCAGGCCAAGATGGCAGTTTAAAACTGAACGCAGACACTCAAGTGGTAGGTCTGAGATATCACAGGCAGCAATAAAAGTTGCATCTCACACAGAGTTTACTATGGAGCATTACAATGGTGAGGCTATATTTGGGAGCCTCAAACTACAGAATTGGTCAAAAGCTAGTGATAGAAAAGCAAACAATTTAGAATTTCAGGGGAATAACCCAGGTTTTTAGAGCTTATAATTACAAATTGCAACAGTCAGCATTCCTTTGTCAATGAGGTCACTAGAATATCTGCTCCTGACCCAGAGACCCATCATTCACTTGCTCTGCATTCAACCTAAAACCTAAAAGAAATCTCTAGGTTTTGTAGTCTCATGGCCTTCTCTGAAGATTCAGTGGCGGAGGGTGCTTGGGGGTGTGATCATCTTGCGTTCTGTCGCTGTTTTGCCCTATCTTTTAAGGTGATTAAAAACTATGTGCAACTTAGCTTTGTTTGACTTTTTCTAAATTGTAGAATAACAAATTTCAC
Organism: Lissotriton vulgaris; assembly: GCF_964263255.1. NCBI lineage: Eukaryota > Metazoa > Chordata > Amphibia > Caudata > Salamandridae > Lissotriton > Lissotriton vulgaris. Next base: position 805,012,015 of record NC_141694.1, on the reverse strand, counting down.
TATGCTTAGCTTCAAATTTCTCCTTTCTACATTGTATTGATGGTGCAGTCTATGGGTACTATGTGTAAAAATGAACATACATTTTCTTCAACATGTGTCTACCAACTAATAACATGAGTCCTCCTCTTGACTTGCTGCCAACAGCTGTTTTAAATAAAAAATATAATTGTGGTTTATTTTTTTAATTTACTTTAAATGTTTGATGTAGCAACAAAACATGTTCAAGATGCACATTAGTTCCATTATCATATTCTTGTACACAGAGAACCCTGTGGAAAAGCATGTAGTAAAGATCTCTGAGGTAGTAGGTGGAAAAAGTAGTCTTTATTTCCAAAGTAGGGAGATGCACGGGGGACGATCACGCAGGACCTCCTCTGCCTTCCAGCACCAGCGTCAACTGACACCAGAATACGAGTTCAACACTCTGATGTACAGAACATAAGGAAGCGTTCCTGTCTGGAGCAAGTAACAGATAGGAAGGCAAAGGTAAGGGACAGATACAAAAGGTAAGATATAACACAGCATTTACGCCAAATTACTATTTTGGGTGATTTAGCTAAAGGGAGTAGTCTGAAAAATATACTAATTTGCAAAGAATATGTTTAATTTTATTTCATTTTGTGGAGTTTTATATAGTGCTGGCAAGACCCAAGGGTATCAGAGCGCTTTACAGCATCATCAAGGCAATTATTGATCAATCACAATAGAGTATAATTGCAGTTTCAAGGATAGAATCATTATCAGTTAATAACACTACATTATGATTGTGGAGTTGTGTTAAATCATTGTGTGGACCTTGGGCGAGAGATGCATATAGCACGGCGGTGTTTCCATTATGTGTTATAAGTTGTTTCAGGAAATCCCTGGATAAAGGTGATGATTTAGGAGGCATTCTTTTAATTGTCTCTTCAAGCTCCAGAAGGAGGGGTTAGTTCCGAGATGTACTGGGAGAGGGATCTAGAATTTGGGGGCTTTGCCAGAGAAGGAGCAAGAGAGGGCTTTTGTTTAAGTTTTGGAGGAGGGTGATAAGAAATGTGTTGGTGCTTCTTAGTGTTCTGATTGGGCCTTCTTTTTAGAGTTTAGATGCAAGGTAGTCTGGTTTACTAGTGTGTAGAGGTTTGTAGGTGAGGCAAGCAGTTTTGAAGCAGCAGCGTGCTTCAATCGGCAGCCACTTCGGATTTTTCAATGAGGGGGAGATGTGATTGTATCTCTTAGCTCCGGTGACAAGCCTTGCTCAGCATTTAGAGCGGCTCTCGGGAGCTAAGTATGCTTTTGGTGAGACTGTGAGGGTGGCATTCCTGTAGTCTAGTCTGGACAGAACCAGTGCTTGCATGGCAGTTTTTAGGTCAGTTTGTCAGAGGAAGGGCTTGAATTTGCTAAGGAGTTTTAGGCTATTGAAAGCGCCCTTCACTGTAGACCTTATGTGGTTGCTCATTTTCAGCCATGAATCCAGGGAGATCCCCAGAGATTAGGTGGAGTCTGCTGGAATCTGCTTGCAATTCCGGAAAGGCCCATTTAAGAAGAGATTACAAAATTCATTTTGGAGGAGATAGCAAAACAAATTCTTAGAATACATAGGTGATGGATTGGAATCAAATGCCTCTTCTTTAAAAACAGTTTGGCAAATTTCGGCGTGTATTGAATCAATTAATGGAGAATGTGTGTGCCATTTTATTTCCGATTTCAAATCTTTCTCACTAGCTATCATGAAGGCTTTTCAGATAGAGGATTTAAAAAAAAAATAGTTTTGTATTTAAAGAATTGAACAGTGAAAAGTAACTTTTCCCCACAGCATTCACTGTATGTTTTGTGCTGCCAGTAATAGGCAATCTAAAATAACTTTGGCAAATCCTTGAGTAAGCATAAATAAAAAATCTAGATCATTTATTATCCAGCCTATAAATCACATCAAATTTCATCCAAACAACAGGTAACGAAGCCAAAGGCACGCCTAAGGAAAGCCCATCTGCACCCATCCACGTCCAGATGGGGGCATGGGATAGATCCCTGCTCGTCTAAATTAACAAGGTATTCAATACATGGCCGTAGAATTATGGCAGAACCGGTATAGCAGCTGAATCCCACCACTCACTTGAGGTAGGAGGCCCATTCCCAGTCTGCAACATGTGTGATGTCTCTCTCAATGGCCAGCGGTGGGTCTAGCAGAGGTATGCTCCGAGGCAGATCATAGTGTGAGTTGTCTGACAATTACTTGTGGATCATTACGCAGACACAAGTGTGAGATTTTGGACATTCTCGTTGAACGGCAACCAGATGCCTTGTTTCTAACTTACAAACCAAAACAAGTGCCAGTACTGAACACTATTTGCTAACCACTTTTTCACTGGTACCAATGCAAGTCTGTCACAGGTTCCATGAACACTCACTTTCAAAAAACCTTTTTTCTTTTTCTTTTAAAGCTTTAGTCTATTTTTCAATAATTACGTACAAATACAAGTAAATGATCAATGAAACAAATACAAAAAATACAAACACCATTCCTTCTCAATTGTACAACTTATAAAGAGACACCACACACTCAATACTTTCCTTCAACCATTCAACATTCCTTCCTGACACATAACCAACTCCACACACTCCCAAGTTCACCTCAGGTTTAAGCCAGATTGACTCTCGTTGTTTTAGAAAGGCAAACCCTAAAAGGGAACACAACGCACAGAGCCAAATAACATTAAACTTTACCACCAATTTAAGTAAAGTAATGCAACAAAATGTCAACAAAGTAAACAAAGAATCATATTACAGTGCATTATAAACAACAACTTAATTTTTAATATGTTTGTTTGACTAGAAAATGCGGAAGGTCGACACGTTTCAAACCCTTTGACTAGCAGGGTTCCCCTCAGGACCATCACAATCTAAAACAGAAAAGAGAAACACATACTCTTACTACTGTGATCATTCTATATAAAACAACGGCATGACTGCACCCATCCGGTGTATCCGCTTCTTACCTTATTTATGAGTGAGAAACTGTTCTAGTTCCATCAATCCTAAGTGTGTCTGTAAATGAAAAAATAATACAAAAAGTATGGACCTACAAACCGTCAGATCTACATATTGGAGTGCATGCCCTATACAAATGGAAGAACGAGCTTACATTGTGGTGTCATCCATAATCCTTGTAACTTCAACTAATATACTTGAGGCATATATTGGGTCAGTTCAGACGATCTTCATCAATCTAGGAGGCAAGTAAGTTGTATCTCCATTAGCCAGACCGTATTATGCCATCGAGAATTTATGTTTGTCAATATCTCTGTTAAGTATAAGGGAAGATCTATTGGTGTCCAATAATAGATCCAATAATGCAGGTTTTGGAATCCCCTTATTCCGTTGGAGTTCGCATTGATCCGCACATTGTGTGACATCGCAGTCTTCCGAGGAAATGCGATTTAGTTTACCTGGATACTAATCACAATGGAACAAAACCGAAATTAGATATATGGCGATATAGAACAGGATCAACATACTCTATTCTAAGTTGAACAACATATCACAAGCTGCATTATTGGATCTGCGACATCGTCTTCCCATTACATTATTGGACACCAATAGAGATTCCCTTATACTTAACAGAGGTATTGACAAACATACATTCTTGATTTACCATTCCACGTGGTTCATGCCGGTGACACTGTCCTTTGGGGATTAAGCAGAACTAATGGTTTTTAATCGTCCTCTGTACATGTGGGCTTGACTGCCTGGAAGAGGTCCTGAGGAAGGTGGCCGTGGGCCGCCGAAACGCGCGTCGACCATAGTGCAGGGTCTCATACTGAGTTTTGAGACTCATTAGTTGGCAGTGGTTCCCCTGCCAATTAAAACTCAGATTCCTTTTTCAGATGTTGTGGATGTGAATGTGATGAGAGTATGAATGTGTTAGCATGTTGTGATGGATTGTGTGATATCAGGGGCATATGTATTTGTATAAATTGTCTTTTTGTGTATATAGTTATTGTTATTTTCTTTTTTTCTTTGTATGAACCATGAAATTATTTATGAAATGTTAATATTGTGATTACATGTCTCTTATGAATTCAAATACTATGAAAAATACATAAACTTGAAAGCAATGCTAAAATAAAAAATTAAAAACCTCATATTTTTTGAAGAAAATAAAAAGTTTGTTGTGAATCTGTCACCTTTAATACTAGGAATGGGATGTACACCTGTATCGAAAAATTGTGGCCATTGAGGGAACATCCTCTTCTTTTGCTGTGCTCTAATTCCTCCCCTCTGTTCCCTGGCCGTACTAAAAATTTGAGGGGGTCCCATTATGACTGCTCTTGGCACCCGATGTAGAGCCCATTTCAAATGCCTGTAAAGACTTAACCGCCTGACTCAACCCCTCACTGGGTGGAGTTGTTGTAAATCTAAACATGGCTATGTTAACCTCTTAATTAAACTATGCACGAGCAAAGCCAAAGCCTTAATCACAAACGTTGGAGCATACAAGATGCTTATCCCAGAGGCCAAAGATAACGGGAAATGCACCAACCTTATTAAGGAGGGGAGTCCACTTAAAGATCCTTCGCTCGGCGTGTGGAGCCCCAGGCATGCTACACCATGGCACCAAGTCCCGCAAAGAATTCTGGGTGTGGTGGGCATCATGGAAATTGAAGTATATATCCGCCATTTCAACTTTATTGACACACCGCGCGGGTGCACAGTCACTGCTTTTCTGTGAGGGAACCGCGTATAGCAGTCAAAGGTCACACATTTTTTTATGCCATAGGCGTGTGTGCACACCAGAGATAATATAAAGGTCACACACCTAGTTTGTAAAGGGAGTCCGTTCCAGATACTCTGCATGGGTGTGGAGCCCCGGACCCAATGCACCACGGCACCACAAAGAATTGTGGAAAAATAGGCATCATGGGAATTGAAGTGTATGACCCATCTCGGCCTCTTCGTAACAACGGTCTGACTTTAATGAAACTCCATGCGCGTGAACGGTCACTACCATGGAGAAAGGTAATAGACACGGCAGCCTACTCCACAGGGTGCCAATCCCTAGAAAATGACAGCTATGTCGGATTGCTATACATAGAGTCTACGTTTAGAACTACACGGGCATTTTCTTTTACAACATCTGCAAGCGGGTACAATACCTTGAGGATTCCAAATCCGGAATATTCCGGTGATTTTCACTGAGGATCCAGAATACAAAAAGGGATATAGCTGTATTGAGACCAAGTACAGTAGGGACCTAATGGTCCTAACGGTGGAGGCCGCACATCAGATTTCTCAAAAACAACTGGAGGAAATATCAGAGTTAGAAGCGGAAATTAAAAATAACCAAATAATTACTGACTCAAAGAGTCTCCTTGAAAAAGTTGAGAAAGAAATCTTGGAGTTCAAAGACTACACCGTTAACCAGAAGAGTAATCAATTTGAGAAGGATAAAAAGAAACTTTTCCTTGGAAAACATCTATCTGTTTTTTACAACCAGATTTTTACACTCGGACTGACTCCGAAAGGTTCCTCACGGAATCCCAAGGCAGATCAAGAAATACATTTCTCACCTTTTCTGACACCTCTTCGTCATCTGAGGGTGAAACAGACATTAGTGAACAATGTGGTAATATAAATAGGAGAGGTAATCAACGTCAGCAGCAAAATCCCCCTCCTTTTTTAGGAAGAGGCCAACAAAGACAAAGGGACCGGAATCGGTACAACAACCAACCATGGTAAATGACCACCAGGAGACAGTACTACAAGAATGAATGAATGAATGAATGAATGAATGAATGAATGAATGAATGAATGAATACTTTCTTTTATAGCGCATGGCTACTCTTGAGCATCCCAGCGCTGTAAGACAAAGGAAAGTAAAGACACTATTGGAAAAGGTGCGTCTTTAAGCGCTTCCTGAAAGCAAGGTGGTTTGACTCATGCCTCATGGCATCTGGGAGTGCGTTCCATTCTTTAGCTGCATGCACCGAGAGTCGACGGCCACCCATCCGGGCCAGCTTCATCCTGGGAACCACCAGCAAATTCCGCTGGTTGGATCTCAGAGATCTCACTGATTGGTGGCGACGAAAAAGGGGATCCAGGATAGGTGGGCCAGCCCCATGGATGGATTTATGCGCCATGCACATGGTCTTAAAAGTTATCCTTCCCTTGATGGATAGCCAGTGCAGGGATTGAAGTGCGGCTTTTGCTGAACATCTTTTAGGGACTTTCATGAGTAGTCGAGCAGCACAATTCTGTACCGATTGCAGAATTTTTATGGTGCCGACCGGGGCCCCCATGTAGACGGCATTTGCATAATCCAGCCGTGACATAATCAATGACTGGACTAGCAATCTTCTGGCTTCGAAGGGCAGAAGGTCTAGCACTTTTTTTAAGACTCTCAGCAGCCCATAGCAGGTTCCGGCTACCTTTTTTGCTTGGTATTGAAATCCTAAAGAGGAGTCTAGCCAGATCCCTAAGCTCTTTATATGAGTCTTGGGTGCTGGGGGAGGTCCTAGGCAATGAGGCCACCAAGGATCAAGATTAATTGGGGCCTTGTAACCTAGGAGCATGATGTCTGTTTTGGCCCCATTTAACTTTAAAAAGGAGGAAGTCATCCATTCCAGAACCTTGGTGAGACAAGAACTAAGGCTGTCTCCTATTTTTAATTTGTCAGACCGTGTGTTGACTGAGGTTGAAAAATCTATACTTGAAAAAGGCCTCTCCTTTGCTCCTTGAGACCAACAGACTTCGTGAAAGTGAAACTAGAGGCTTTGGAGTTCTGTCACAAAATACGCCTCAAAACGTTCTTCACCGACGAGTTTCTCCCGAACAATCTTGAAGTTACAGGTTTCCGGAAAAAATCCCTGTTCTGCCCTCCATCTAATAAAATCCCAAAAGAGGTGTTAACCTTTGAAAAGAAGGTCTTATCGGCTATCAATGAGATGGAAAAATGCAGGCAATATGTTAAATATAACATATCAAAGGCACAGAAGGAAGCAATTGCATGTTTGAAAAATGATACATCCGTAGTTATTAAACAAGCGGATAAAGGAGGCTCAGTAGTCCTATGGGGTACTGCAGAATACACAGCTGAAGTCTTGAGGCAACTGGATGATGTAAGCTGCTACAAAAAAATCACAAAAAATCTAACTTGTGAACTTCAGGGGCAACTTTTTGAGATTTTGAAAAGTGGCTTCGAACAAGGGATTTTGGGAACAAAGGAGTATGCATTTCTTCAAAATAAATGTCCAAGGGTACCTGTTTTTTACGTCCTGCCTAAAGCCCATAAAAATGAGACAAGTCCACCAGGGAGACCTATAGTCTCGGGCTGCGATTCTTTAATCGAGCCCATCTCGAAGTACATAGATCACTTCTTGAAACCGTTTGTCAACAACGTCCCGGCCCACTTGCAAGACACTACAGCTTTCATCAATCGGATCTCAGCAGTTGAGTTTGACGAATCCGTGAAATCATGGCTACCCTTGATGTAGTGTTGTTGTACACTCAGATCCCACAGGATGAGGTAATAGAGGTGCTGACACATTTCTTGGAAACAAGGACTAATCCAACCAGGGTCCCCACGAGTTTTATCATTCAATTGGCTAAATTTGCTCTGTAACGTAACTATTTCAGCTTCAGCAGCGACTTCTATTTCCAAATAAAGGGAGTATCCATGGGGTGTCTATTTGTGCCAGAATTAGCTGTTTTGTATATGGGGCTTTACGACTTTTTTTTAATCTAAAACAACAATCCATTCCAAGAGTGCATCTCTCACTGGATGCGCTATATAGATGATGTTTTTTTAGTTTGGTCAGGAACACAAGAGCAGCTCAATGACTTTCACAGTTGGTTGAATACCAGGACAGAGGATATTAAGTTCAGCCTCAACTCCTCCCGACATCGAATCACGTTCCTGGATGTGGAAGTATACCCTTCTGAAGGCAAACTGGCGACTACTCTCTTTAGATAGCCTAGGGATAGGAACAAGGCTGTGCATTTCAGTAGCAACCATCCTAGGAGCCTAAAACAAAATTTGCCCTTTGGACAATTTCTAAGAATTTGGCGGAATTGTTCGTTCAAGGACGAGTATTGGCTTCATGCTAATAAGCTAGTGAATCACTTAATCAAAAGAGGATACCCCAAAAAACGTATGAAAAATGCCATGAAGCGGGCATGGTGGATACCACGCAAGACACTTTTTGAAAAAAGAGTTAAACCACAAATGGATAGACTCGACTGTGTTTCCACGTTCTGCCCCAATTCCAACCACTTGAAAAAAATTATCAACCAAAATTGCCATTTGCTGAAAAATCTTGATAAAGCACTGGCACAGGCTCTCCTTTTTGCTTTAAAAAAGGAGAAAATCATTGCAAATCATATAGTACGGGCTGATTTACCTAAACCACCTAAGTCTACATTAAGAGGGTACGTCAGACTGGCACCAGTGAGTGGTCATCATAAATGTGGGTCCTGTACTTGTTGTGATCAAACGTTGGAAGGGTCAGTGTTCTCCCATTAGGGGGTACATTAGAAACATGAAACATTCACCAATTGTAAATCTAAAGGTATGGCGTTTGGAATCATCTGCTCATGCCCTAAACTGTATGTGGGGAAAACAAGCCAGGAGATCCGTCAAAGAGTCACGCAGCATAAATCCAGAACTAAGAGAAATGTTGAAAACGCTCCTTTAGTAAACCACTGGAAGGCTAAGGAACACATGGTGGGTGATCTTAAATGGACCGTGATATCAAAAATCAAAGCTGATCCAAGAGGAGGCGACAGTGATTTACGATTGTCTCAACGTGAGGCGATGCTCATTCTGAAATTTAATACAGCTGTCAATGGGCTAAATGAGATCTCGGAAATATTCAAACTCTAAACTTGTAGGTTCTTGGAGGTGACCTAGCATGCTCAGGACTGGCCACCTCCCTCCTTGCACAGGGTCTGGCATATGTAAGCTGACTGTGCTGCAGTTATTCTATTTGTTATGTGTTGAGCATTGCAAAGATGGTGCGCCTGTCCTGCAGTGACTATTACACATGGTCCCACCGGGCACTTTTTTACATAGTCTAAACGTAGGCTCTATGTATAGCAATCCGAAATAGCTGTCATTTTCTAGGGATTGGCACCCTGTGGAGTAGGCTGTAGTGTCTATTACCTTTCTTAATGGTCGTGACCGTTCACACGCACGGAGTTTCATTAAAGTCAGACCGTTGTTACGTGGCGGCCAAGATGGGTCATACACTTCAATTCCGATGATGCCTATTTTCCCACAATTCTTTGTGGTGCCACGGTGCATTGGGTCCGGGGCTCCACACACCGAACGGAGTATCTTGAATGGACTCCCTTTACAAACTAGGTGTGTGCGATTTATATTATCTCTGGTGTGCACACACGCCTATGGCTTAAACAAATGTGTGACCTTTGACCACTATACGTAGTTCGCTCACAGAAAAGCAGTGACTGTGCACCCTCACGTTATGTCAATAAAGTTGAAACAGCGGATATATACTTCAATTTCCATGATGCCCGCCATACCCAGAATCCATTGCGGGACTTGGTGCTGCATGTAGCGTGTCAGAGGCTCCACACGCCGTGCGGAGGATCTTTAAGCGGACTCCCCTCCTAAATAAGGTTGGTGTGTCCCCCGTTATCTTTGGCCTCTGGGAAAAGCATCTTGTATGCTCCAACTTTTGTGATTAAGGCTTTGGCTTTGCTCGTGTATAGTTTAATTGAGAGGTTAATATAGTCATGTTTAGCTTTACAACAACTCCACCCAATGAGGGGTTTAGTCGGGCGGTTAAGTCTTTACAGGCAGTTGAGAGGGCTCTACATCGGGTGCCTCCCTTGAGATCTAAGTCGTTTATCCTTGACTGTTTCAGATTGATGTCAGAATTTCGGGAAGTGATGAGGTGTACATAAAACAACTGGCCGCAACAAATTGGGAATCCCCTTGGAGTTTCGTCTAACTGGTATGTTTGATGATGTTAAAAATCGAGAATTGCCCACATCAATGGCATAATACGGTCTGGCTAATGGAGATACAACTTACTTGCCTCCTAGATTGACGAAGATCGTCGGAACTGACCCATTATATGCCTCAAGAATATTGGTTGAAGTTAGAAGGATTATGGATGACACCACATTGTAGGCCCGTTCTTACATTTGTATAGGGCGTGCACTCCAATATGTAGATCTGATGATTTGTAGGTCCACACTTTTTGTATTATTTTTTCCTTTGCAGACACACTTTTAGGATTGATGGAACCAGAACAGTTTCTCACTCATAAGTAAGGTAAGAAGCGGATGCACCGGATGGGTGCAGTCATGCTGTTGTTTTATATTGAATGATCTGAGTAGTAAGAGTATGTGTTTCTCTTTTCTGTTTTAGATTGTGATGGTCCTGAGGAGAACCCTGCTGGCCAAGGGGTTAGAAACGCGTCGACCTTGGGCATTTTCTAGTCAAACAAACATATTCAAAATTAAGTTGTTGTTTGTAATGCCCTGTAATATGATTCTTTGTTTACTTTGTTGACATTTTGGTGCATTGCTTTACTTAAATTGGTGGTAAAGTTTGATGTTGTTTGGCTGTGTGCGTTGTGTTCCCTTTTCGGGTTTGCCTTTCTAAAAAAGTGCGAGTCAATCTGGCTTAACCTTAAGGTGAACTTGGGAGTGTGTGGAGTTGATTATGTGGCGGGAATGAATGTTAAATAGTTGAAGGAGAGTATTGAGTGTGTGTGGTGTCTCTTTATAAGTTGTACAATTGGGAAGGAATGGTGTTTGTATTTTTTGCATTAGTTTCATTGATCATTTACTTGTATTTGTACGTATTTATTGAAAAATAGACTAAAGATTAAAAAATAAAAGAAAAAAGTTTTTTGAAATTGAGTGTTCATGGAACCTGTGACGGACTTGCATTGGTACCAGTGAAAAAGTGGTTAGCAAATAGTGTTCAGTACTGGCACTTGTTTACGTTGGTACTATATTGGCTCAGCCTTACTGAGTAGAGTCAAGGCCCTTGGTTGTTCCTTGTTTCTAACTTAGACATGGCTTACCAAGGTGTCTGTCCCTGACATTTTAGACTCAATACCAGATGGCTAAAGGATTTTTGAGGCATGATCGCACCTCCCAGAGAGGAGGGGTCATTGTGATTATTTTTTAACAAACCATGAGCTGTTCACTTACTGAGACTAACTTGGTTGATTGTGAGGCACTCTTTTTTACCCTAACGTTGTTGAGCAACTGTGCTCTTATGGGTTTTCTAATTTACTACCCTCCTGGGCCAGCTTCAAAGTTGATCTCGGCTCTGCCAGACACAATTCTCCAGTTTGCAGTTCTCTACAATAGATTGATTATTTTGGGAGACTTGAATCTCCATGCTGATGACAGCTCCTGTAACGGGGCTCGGACATTAAACAGGGATTTCAAGACTGTCCACCTAGTACAGCAGGTTTTTGGGCCCACTCATATGCTGTGTCATACTTTAGACCCCATTTTTTTTTTTTACTTTTCGATGCTCTTGGTGGAAGCCCCTATTGCGGTTACCTGGACTGATCACTATATAATTCCTTTTCACGTTGCACTTCCTAATACTTCAACGCTAAGTAAAAAAAATGAGTCTGTATATCCAACAAATGGACTAAGATTAATCCTGAGACCTTTACGGAGACCATAGTACAGGGCCTGGTAACTTCACAGTGAGACTACTGCAACGTCCTCTAACTTTTAATTGCACAAGAAGCTTGAATAAACAACAAGAGTTCTACAATGAAGACCCAGTCCGCTTAGTCAAAAGCTTTATGTACATCCAAGCTGTTTTGCCTTATAAGTGCATTAAGATAATCCCTCATCTAACTAACATTGTTGGATGTGACTCTGGACTCAAAGAATCACATGAGGGCCCGTACATCTTGAAAGCTGCCCAGCCAGTGATTTCTTAAGTATTTCATTATAGTCATTCATCATTAAAAACAGTGGGTAAGAATAGCATTCAAAATGGTCCTCTTTCTGTTTAGAGAGCACCGCAATTGAGGCTTCTCTAAGGGGTGGGTAATTGTTGATTAGACTTTGTTTCACTAAATGGTTCAAATATGTTTTATAAAATGTGGCCAGAAGTTTATTACCTTCTGGGATCTTGCCTGTGCTCAGTTGTCTAATCACACCACTAAATTATATGGGTTTATATAACATTTAACACAAATCCTCTCCAAACAGCCTTGCTTCTTCCAATAAGGGATTACATGTGGTCAAACATTATAGTTTGGTTTTTTGTAACGGTCCCTGCAATGTTCTGCATATATGTTAGTAATCACAATCTATGTTAGTGTATGGCCATGTTTATCATTAAATATTGTAATTGTTTTGGGTCCCCCATCTCTTTTCATTAGCAATGCACATAGTCTCTAAGTTCTATCTTCCCTCTCATCTCCACCCTCATGTTTTGCCGCTTGTACAATTTGTATTTATGTTCCCCCAATCTGTCAGAGTCTTCTAGTAAATCCATCATATTACATCTGATGTTTTTCATCCAGCCCCTGGATCATTTTCCATTCAAGCCCCTGTTTTTTATTCGCCAGCCCAAAATCTCAGGTAGGATGTAACTCACCTGATTCCAAAAGTAAAGCCCATACACCTACCCCTGTTAGTGACCTTAATGGCCTCCCAGAAACTCTCCAAAAATGTGAGTAAGCCTTCAGCTGTAGCATTTATATATAGTATGTCCTCTACTCCACTTTATGACACACTACTCCTCTCTACGATACACCACTTTAATCTATGACAAGCCACTTCACTGTATGACACACCACTCCACTCTATGACATTCCACTCCACTTTATGGCACTTAACACCACTCCACTCTGCAACATACCATTTCACTCTACAGCATGCCACTCCACTTTACGACACTCCACTCTACAACACGCCACTCTAAGACATTATAATACACACCACTCTATGACATACCACTCAAATCTACTGTATGACACGTCATTCCACTCTATGGCACTCCACTCTATGACACACTACTCCACTACCAAGGTTTGAGCATGCGGATACTTTTCTAACACCTGCTCTGAGCCCTATAGTGTGCCAGTGGTAAATGCATATCTGCCACTACTAATAATCTGCTTTCCAACAGGAATTACACCAAATTTGGGAAAAAGTTGGAACTTTACTAAGAAAGCATGTTTTTGGTGATGTAGTGAAAATCTGTTTAGCAGCTTTTCAGATGTCACCAGTTAAAAAGGTGTTTGGGTAGGCATCAAGGAGTTAACACTTGTAAATAAAGTTAGAGATATCTGGACTGTTGATGGCCAACTTATCTCTGATTTGTTCATTCTAAGTGGATGAGCAGATACTGATTGGCTGTCCACAACACAGAGAATATGTTCCTGGCAGCCAATACCAGCATCCTCAGGGACTTGGTGCCCAAGTCCTGAAAAACAATTCTGTAACCACATAAGGGTAGCTCGGGGCTACACCCTGGACTTCAGGCCATGTCAGGAGATCCCAAGGGGCCTCCTCAATGCCAATTTGGATAGTGGGTACCAGCACCTGGTACTTCAGTGCCAGGTGTTGGACCCTGTGGTGTCACAGTAATGGTATTGGAGTAGTGATATTAAGGTATTGCTGTAGCTCATTACCAGTGTACTGCTAAAACATTTAAAAAAACAACTTTGGCCAGACCCTGCGGCCAACAAACATTGTGCAGGTTGTAGGCTGTGAAAAGTGATGGTTAGCCGCCTGCAGTGATTTGGGAGCTGGGCCAACCCAATTACGCACACCATGGGGTCGATTCAGATTCGGGAAAAAATGCTCCGAATAGCTGTTCGGAGCATTTTTCCTGTTCCTGATTCGTTCCAGGATCCGGACTCCGTTCGAATCGTACAGAGACCGTACAAATCAAATCCCTGTACGAATCTCCCTCGAAACCCGCTGTACGCAACATCTGTATGGTTCGCGGCTGCTTTTTCCGACCCGGCAAGTACGATACGTGTCGGGTACGCACCGTACGACCCTTTTTCTACGGGAGCTGAAAACAGCCGTAAAAGCATAGTTCGCCCCAAAACAGGTACGGAACGCCCCCCCCGGGTACGGTGCATACACCCCATGATCGCAGGGGTATGGTGCGTACCCCTACTATCACGGGGTGTACGCACCGTACCCCGCGATCTTGGGGTGTACGCACCGTACCCCATGTTTGCTGGGTGTACGGTGCGTACACCCTGCGATCGCGGGGTACGGTGTGTGCACCCCAAGATCACAGGGGTATGCACCGTACCTCTGCTATCATGGGGTGTACGCACCGTACGGTGTGCAAGTGATTGTGTGCTTTTCCGTACGAATCGCCCTTACCTGACGTGGACCGTACGAATCGCGTCCTCATACCCCGGTCCGGATCGTACTCGTCGGGTTGTACGACATGTGTACGAGTCGTACGGTTCACTGTTTCAGCCTTGCAATACGTACGGATCGCGACGATTCGGACGGATTGACAGAATACGGATCGTACTACGCGACTCGGACGGACGGGTACGAATCGTACGGCGATGGTTCGGGATGAAAATCGTACGGACGTTTTTTTTCCAGGATCAAAATCGGCCCCCAAGAGTGCGTTCGATACCCATTGGTGGTTGGGCACCCATATTGGGTTGGGTGCATGGCCTGTCCACAGACTGGGCCCTAGGCCAAACCCCCCACCACCTACCAGTTGGGTGATGGGCCTGGTCAGATGCCATGTGCAATGGAAGGTTGGACCCAAGTGAGCAGTTGGATATCCATGAGAGGAGGTGTCCAAGCCTTCAGTCAAATGCCATTGTGCATGTTGTAGGTCTCATGCAGTGAGGGTTGGCCACCTGTATTGAGTTTGGTGGAAGGTCAATCCATTGCTTTACACACCTGAAGGCTGAAGGTTGGCCACCAACTGGGGTTTGGGCGTTTGTAAGGATTGGAATCAGAGCCAGAGTGGATGCCATGCCTTGCAGGTAACTACTGTGAATGGCCAAAGCTTTGGGAGTCAGTGCAGAGTTGGGCTTCCACTGGGGATTGGCTGCTCATAGGGGTTGAATGCCCATGGATTGCCAGGTGCTTGTGGGGGTTGGATTTCTGCAGGGGGTTAGACATCCACAGGGGAATAAGCACAAGGCCTGGCTGGAGGATGGGCATCTGTGGGGGTTTGGGTGCAGCAGAGATTTGAACCAGTACCAAAAACCTTTGGGAAAAAAAGAAAAGAGTGTGGTCATAGATCAGACTCTGCTGGCAGCTGCTATAGTCTAGTAATAGGCCGTGTACAGTAGGAATATGTTGCCCACAGTGGTTTGGGTGCTGCGCACAAACAACACTGCACACGGCTGAAGCTCGTGCACAACAGAGGTCAGGCATCCACTGAGGGTAGGGTGCATGGCCCTAGACGAGGTTAGGCCATACAACTAATGCCCACTGACAATGGCCAAATGGGCTGGGTGTGAGGGGCAGGTTGGGTGCAGAGCCTTTCCTCTGGCCTGGATCTGCAGCCATCCCACTCACACCCATAGCTGAAGAAGGAGCTCATCAAGCGGGTTGACCACAAGTTGCCCAAGGGGGTTTGGTGTATGCTCAACTTTGAAAGTGAGAAAAAAGAAACAGAAATTCTTTGAAAAATAAACAAAGGTTAAGGTAAGATTGTAGATACATGTGGGAATAAAATCTGAGCTTGTGCTAAAAAAAATAAAATAGAAATTGTCTGTAAAAAAAGGCAACTGTTATAGTGATGTCATATTTAAGTCTTGAATGAGATAAGAGTGAATGTTTAAAAAACAAATAAAACACTGAAAATCACCAGTTATACTTCAGCAAACTAATTTTAACTTGAGTCACTGTAATGCACTGCTGATGACCTCACAAATTATATCAGTCATGACATGTTAAATGACATCATTGATGACATCACTGATGACTTCTCAAAAGACAGCATCCATGATACTGCTATTGCATCACTACATAAGTCCTTCATTTTTAAAGGGAAATCTGTTAGTAAAGGCCTATAGTCATAAACTGCATAGAGTTACTCTGTGTGTACATGTGTGGTTGCACAGAACAGAAATAGCATAAACCCTGGACGCAAGTATAGTTGTGCATGTTGAAAGTACATGGTGCTTGGGGTCACATAGTACTCAATGATAAAAAAGGTAAAGGATGAGTACACCAGATGTGGTTTGCAGACCCATGTTTCAAATTAGGTTATTGCTTATAGCCAAAGCCTGTTGAAAAACAATCCATGAGAGGAGCCATAGCTTGTGTTGACAATAGATTATTCACAAATGGATGTCTGGGAACATGCCTATTTGTAAATGTTAAAATACAGGGCTATACACAAATGCTATGTAACAGGACAGTTAAGGGTGTAGATGTTTATTTCCAGGACTTTGCTAAAGGTTTTTAGCCATGGCAGGATGTTGAATAATGTGGACTGTAGGGGTGACCTACTTAGAAGAGGATTAACTCACACTGGGGTTGTAAGCATGGCTCTAAGGTTGTATGCCATTTTGCTGATGTCAATAATGTGTGTAGTGTATTTTACAAAACTCCTCAGAGTTGTCCCTTGGGCCTTACTTGAGATATCTTATTAGCGGTAAATGCATACCTGTCAACCTCTTGACTTGAAACTGCAGTTCATGTGAAGTGTTTATGAGGATGATCCTGCTCACATGACTAGAGTAAAAACTCTTCCTTTGGGGTTTGCGATGGTGGGGTTTTCAGACAGTAGTGGAGGGAGAAGGGAGGTAGACAGCTGGTTATCTGACGTGATCATAATAATGGGAAATGTAATATTATGTATTTCCAATAAACGATCTGATAACAGTATATTTGGCTGTATTTTGTTCTTTGATAAATTATTGAAAAATAATTACACAAACTAAATAAATAAATACATAAATAAATTAATAAATAAGTACATATTCCAAAACCCATTTCTGTGGTGGGTTATATTTCAAATGATTTTGGATTGAAGGGGGATGAAGACATTTGGAGCTATTGTAGCTGACTTTTAAGAGAACTTAAGTTTTCACCATTCCCCTGTAGATGCTACGAATGTACCCAGAACCAGATGATCATGATGTGCAGCTTTGTGACAACACTGAAAGGTGCTACGCAAACAAAGCTATCCTGGCTGATGAGGGCTGAAAGCCCTAAACCGGTACTAGGATGGTTGTTTCCAGTTCAGGGAGGACCTGGCCTGGCAGTTCAGGCTGGAATGTTCCGATTGGGCGCAGGGTCAAGACTGATTTGCATATGGCTGGGTCCAAACTGGAATAGCATGGTGAGCAAAAAAACGATGGATTTAAGCCCAGATCTCTATAATGGGGTGAATGTATGACATTGTTCTGCATTCTGTCCATCAATTGTTCTTTTTGCATTTGTCACCCTGAGTGGGATGGGTATGCCCAGACGTGGGTCCTGTGCTCTCCATGCCACTGGAATCAAGCTATCCTGGCTGATGAGGGCTGAATGCCCGAAACCGATCCTAGGATGCTTGTTTCCAGTCCAGAAAGGACCTGACCTGGCAGTTCCGGCTGGACTGTTCCCATTGGTGCAGGGTCAAGACTGAATTGCATATGACTGGGTCCAAACTGGAATGGCAAGGTGAGCAGAAAAACTATGGATTTAGGCCCAGATCTCTGTACGTGGGTGAATATATGACATTGTTCTGCATTCTGTCCATCAATGATGGCGCCAGTAGGAACATGTAGAGGCCTTTCTAAGAGAATCAGTGTGTGGTAGGGTAGACTCTAAAACATCCCATGTATGCAATTGAGATCCATAGTGAGAATTGGTGTTTGTGCAACTCAGACACCCATTGCCTTTATCAACTTGTAGAAATACATTTCAACATAGCGGTGCCACACAATGGAGAGGGTAATGACACTCGATACCTCAGCTTTAAAAGATCAAATTTAGGATCTGAAGAGTGGAGAGACAGTGCCCAGTACTTGGTTGGAATAAAGTGTCTGATTTTTTGAGGAATGGAGTCTCCAAAATGAATGCAAACTGAAATAATTTACACGCTATTATAATTGTCAGTAAATTAATCAAAGCATGTAGATTTTAAATTCTTAGATGTGTATTATTCAGAAACGTTGGAGATATACATATTATTAAAGTAATCTTCATAGTGTAGTCTGCATGCCTACTGACAATTCAATACTGTGTGTATTAAATATACATTCAAAGAAATAATCATACATTGAAAAGAGGGCCATTATGCACTTACAATATTTCCAAGTTGATATACGTGCGTGGTAATGCGGCCCATTATGCGTCCATGGCGTCAAGAGTGCATTTTTCAAAAGCAACACCCAAGACAGTTTGTAAATAAATAGAACATAATAATGTGATATATAGGAACAATTATGCTTCGCTTCTCTATATTAAAAATGTAGTACAAGTGTTTATTGCAATACGTGCGTTTATAATTAATAAAACACGGAATATAGTAATGCGATGAAAGAAATGAAAAAGGGCTTTCTTGGAAAACATCCTCGCACATTGTGTGGGCAGAAAACAAAAGTATTCCAGGAACACGCCGCCATGTCTTCATGACTAAAGTAGGTATGAGTCACTGAAATATTCACAGGTGCAATTTTTGCACAATCATGTGCTTATAGGTCTGCTTCAGTCCTGTAAATATAGGGTTGGCCCTGTTAGATATTCTATATTATCATCGGCTGGCTTCCAAAGCAAAATCTCCTCCTGCAGTTCCCTAGACCCTATAAAGAATGTATGATTTTGACTGTTTAGGTACAATGTGCTGATAAGGATAAATCTATTCAGAGAAGATGGCGCACAGCTGAGCAAGACTGGGAGAAGTAGCTGGGATTCTCAATTGCAAGTGAAACATGGCGATATTGCTGCGTGCGGGGTAAGCATGTGCCTTTCACTTTTAGAAATAGGGGTATATTCTCAAGAACGTGCGATAATCATCGCCAAAATAGGTTAATGCAATTTTACATATCGCCATGTATCGCAGGAAAATAACTCTGTGTTAACATTGTATTCTCAACTCAGAGGTAAAATGCAATAGTTTCCTGATAACACTTCAAATATTCACGAAAACTTTACCGGGACGGCGATAAGAATTAAAACCCGAACTCGAAAAAAGTGGCGATGGGCCCAACTGCGATGACAAAATCAGTGATAAGCTGTACCAGGCCTGCAGTTCACACACGTCAGGCCGGAAAAATCACCATAAAAGCAGAAAATAAAACACAAACAAAAACAAAAAAACTGCGAAGCACAATGGAGGTGGCCGAAGCAGGAACAGAGAATGACCAGAACCCCACAAGCCCCCGGAGGACCAGGCCAGGACCTCTGGGTCAGGGGAGGGCAAGGACAAGGAGAAGAGGAAGACTCTGTTCAGTCCGCAGGAAAACAGGATCCTGATAACGCAGGTGATAAAATACCATCAACAACTGTTTGTCACCTCCAATGTGTCATTGGTGACAAAAAATTGAATATGGCAGTTCATCGTGGACAAGGTGAATGCAATCAAAGTGCTGAGGAGGACAATGGAAGAGGTCAAGAGGCGCTGGAATGATGTGAAGCGCAAAACCAAGCAGAAACTCGGCAACTACCAGTAGGCAGCAATGCAGACTGGGGGTGGGAGTCCAGCGCCACAGGAGGAGCTAGACAGGATGGAGGAAATGGTGTCCAAAGTCATCAGTGTGGAGACAGTGGCAGGAGTTGGGGGACCGGACACTGCTTGACAGGAGCGAACACAACAGGGTGAGTAACGACCAGGGACTGGGGGGACGGGGGGAGATGGGCCCAATGGCACACATGCACAATTAAGCATAGCACAGTGCAAACCCACAATGACTCTGGAGAATGCCCCTGAGCCCCTTGGCACCCTACAGCACACCTAGAACCTGCAAGTAGGCCCCCGTTGACTATATGACCAGGAGGGGCCCTCTCCACACATCACTAATCTCACAACAAACCCATGCCCTTTTGCTACACCAAGCAAAGCTGCGGGTCCGTGACTCACACTGACAATGCAAGTGACACTGCATGACAATCAGCATGGCTGCAATCCAATCATCATGACATGGTGCATGCCACAACACTGAGGTGGCTGAGTGTGGACCACATCCGTAAAGGAGGAAGTCACACTCTGACACATCCACCTTCACAAACATCCCCTGATGTCAACAAGACATCTGCGGACAAACCATTCCCAAAGAGTTCCAACTCCCACCAAGAGCCTAAATTACCCAAGTCTGTACATCTCAGCACTGTATAAGCACAGAATTGAAAGGCATACCACTGGAAGGGATGAGGGCTTGCAAAATCAGAGCTGCAGGCGCGACTCTCCCACAATGCAGCACACACACAAAAGAAGCAGAGCACATCAACATTGACAACAATGTGGCACAAACTGCAACACATTCACAACAGAACAGAGGACACAACTGCAGCTGCTTCAGTGTAGAAACTGGCCAATCACATATTCACAATATACATTGTCATGCAGTCTGAATGTATGCATCAACATACATGTGAACACAATGTTAAATTGAATCTCCCGTTCACATTGCAGAGGGAGAATCAACACCTCCTGTAGAGCAGAACTAACAACTCTTCACTGATGGCGAAGAGGACCTCCCCACCTTCAACACTGATGCCCTCCAACAGCTCATGGACACCGTCAGCGAACACCGTCAGCACCCCACCCACAGGAGCAGGGCAGCCCAGCAGCATCGAGGGGAACTCACCCCATGCAAAGACCACACAGCAAGAAGCACCTACCACCACAGCTGTCTCCCAGTACCCACCCGAACAACGACATGTGTTAGGGTGCCAGGAGAAGATGGCTGATCAGGAGCGGGTGGGGTTTGACCTCATGACAGCCAAACTAGATGCCATACGTGGGTGTCTAAGTCTCATCAGGGACCACTTATAGGGCCATATGTATCATAGTTCTGTTTTGCGATTCCTAAATAGCGATTTTTAAGGAATCGCTATTTAGGAATCGCAAAATGGTATGTATGAAGAATTTCGCTTTTTTTTAGCGATTCCTTAATCTTCCTTAATTGCGAATTCGCAATTTGCGAATTCACAATTAAGGAATAATTTCCAATGCATTCCTATGGGCCAGGAGGCCCATAGGAATGATTGCGAAATAATTCTCAAATTGCAAATTCGCAATTTGCTAATCGCAATTTGAGAATTATTGCAAGGGTGCAGGGGTGTCTCAAGGACACCCTGCTGCACCCCTGTAAATTACATGTGTGTGCATATGGCGCACATACATGCCCAATGGGCATGTATGTGCGTCATATGCCACCCTCACAAATGCACAATTGTGCATATTTACAAGAAATCGCAAATTACCACCAACTACAAGTTGGTGGTAATTTGCGATTTCTAAACCTGAAATCGCAAGTCTAAAAAGCTTCATACATAGCATTTAAGGAATCGCAAAATTGTGATTCCTTAAATGCTTAAGCAAAATAAGGAATCACAATTTTTTGCGATTCCTTATTTTGCTAATGTTTCTTACCTTTCAAAATCGGTAAAAAGGCCGTTTGTGATTCGCTAAGGCCGAAATTATGCGAATTTCGGCCTAACGAATTGCAAAAGGCTTGATACATATGGCCCATAGTCCCTAAAGAACACCCAAAGTCCTCTCCATGCTCTCCGACGATCCATGGATGATATCCTTTGCTGGGGCAGCTGTGCGCTTTACAAGTATACAACATTTAACATATTGCTGGAGTCCTAACTCTGAGACAAGGACATCTGTCTAGTCAGAGTGGCTCCCGCGCTGTCATCCGGTAGTTGGGACACACCCGGAGGACCATGGAGAACATGGAGGGGGCGCAGGTGTAAAGAATGGCTGCCACCGCCGCACACCAGTGTGATGTAGCTGGGATCTACCATGCCCTGCAGATCCTCATCATGGCATTGCTGCCACAAGGCCTGGCGCAGATGAATGCTGCTGCTGCTGCTTCGACATCCACATCTCCGCCCGCTGATGTGTCAGTGCCACACAGTGCTAGAGACAGAACACCACCACCCACATGTGAGGCACATGAAACATCAGAGGATGAAGATGTGGATGATTCTGCCTTACTGGTAAGAAAGAAGCAGTAGTATTCATCTCCCCATATGGCCTGTTTCTGCTTTGTTCTGCCCTCTGCATCATCACCTTCCACTGTCCCCCGATGCACTCTGCGACACTCACCTTGGACCTCAACATGGACTGCCATATTCTGTTTGTTCACCAATGATACAGCGATCAGACTGTGGACTGAACTCTTCCTCTTCCAACGTACTTGTCGTTCCCTGAAGGACTCTGGCTTCAGGGAACCTCCCTCCATTTCTCCGCCTATTTAAGGCGATTTTAGGCAGCGGGCAGCCTGGAAAAGGTGCCGCATTACCGCGCCGCGGTTTGTTAGCGCTCTGTTTTTATTATACCTGCTTTGAGTCATAGATTACTTTATTTTTCGTTTCCTTAACTTTTAAATGTGGAACTGGTTGGGCTCTCTCCCCCCTCATACCTGCATATAATTCTGGAAAATACACCACCGTTTTGGTGGGCCCGGGTTCTGTGGGTGGTCCGTGGATCGACGATCGGCGCCATTTTGGATTGGGACGCTGGTCTTTAGGCGGGCGCCATCTTGGAGCGTCCTTGCGCTCCTCCCTCCATTTCTCCGCCTATTTAAAGTCGCTCTCTCCCGCGCAGCGGGAACGCGCAGCCGGACGCCGTCGCTTGCCGGAGTCTTGCCAGAGTCCTGCCCGTCTGCGCCCGTCCGCGCTAAGGACGCGTTGGGCGCAGCGGGCCCCTCCCGTTTAGTACCTTTTGGGAGGTAGGATGATTGTTTACACCAGTGCATTGCTCCGGGCGATCGGGCAGTCCCTCCCACGGTGCGCTTCGGCACCTAACCATCCCTTGTGTGGCCCCTATCAATGTGCCTGCAAAGGATGGTCGCTTGACCAGCCAGCGGGTATTCGGGACTATGACAACTCTGCTGCTCCACCGGAAGGCATAAGTGTGCCTCAGCCGAGCAAGGGTCGTGTTCATGGTCTGCGGATATTAAACCTTAATACCAGATCTCTGGTTAAACATCATCTGTCTATCATGGACCTTATCACCGACGAGGAGCCAGATCTGTTTATCATCACTGAGACCTGGCTCCAGGACACAGACGCAGCCATAATTAATTTGGCTTGCCCCCCAGGATATTCTCTTTTTACGTGGAACCGCCTGTCCAGAGGTGGAGGTATTGCCCTAGCTATAAAATCTACCTTTGCGTGCACTTGGACGGGTCTGCATATTGCAGGGTGCGAAAGCACCCTGTTTAAGATCACTATCAGTCCCCAGTTTACGCTGTCTGGGATGGTCGTGTACCGCCCCCCAGGCAGTGATGTAGCATTCAGGGAGCTTTCCCTGAGGCGGTTAGTACGCTAGCTAGTGACTGCGCCAATTTTTGCATCTTAGGTGACCTCAACCTCCATTTTGACAACCAACAGACCTCGGCTATCAGTGGTTTTCTGGTGGATCTGGAGGCCCTTCAGCTGACCCAACTTGTCACTCAATCTACACATGTGGCTGGTCACATTCTGGACCCGTTTTTTACCAACTTACCGGATGTCCAAGTTTTGGCTATTTCCCCAGTGGGTTGGACTGATCATTTTCTGGTGTTCATCTGGCTACCTCTCCCCGAAACCCCCATTATTCCATCTCCTAAGTGGATCCCTCGGCGGCACTGGAATAAGCTCAGGCTAGAGGACCTACATTACATCATGGCTGAAGAGCCACTAGGCCCTCTGTCCAACGTCACCTTGGGCTACGACCAATTCTGCAGCTGGATTACCAAGGCGCTCGACAGATTGGTGCCCATCATCTCAAGTAAATCCAGCTCTAGGCAATCGAGTCCTTGGTATGACAGTGCCCTCCGCGCTCTGAAGGGTTCATGTAGACGGGCAGAAAGGGAGTGGCGGAAGACGTATGATGCCGTCAAAAAAACAGCGTATTTGGCTTCTGTTAAGCTCTACCATCGAGCTATTTGTAGAGCCCGTGCGCCGTTTTATGCGACGGAATTCCGTAACAGCCACAACCCTTCGAAGACCATCTTTAAAGCCCTCAAAAATCTGATGGTTAAGAGAGCGGTTCCGCAAGTGGATGGTTCTACCTCCCATTGTGAGACCTTGGCCGCTTTCTTCTTGGAGAAAGTTAAGACCATTTATCAGTCGTTTCCCAGTACGACGCTGCCACTCACTCCTTTGAATGGCCCTCGCAGCTGCCCGGCATTACATTCTCTCCCTACTCGGTCTTGGGATGGGTTTGTCAAGTTGGCACAGCGAGTCAAGTCCGGTTCTCCTGCGGATCCGCTC
Organism: Lissotriton vulgaris; assembly: GCF_964263255.1. NCBI lineage: Eukaryota > Metazoa > Chordata > Amphibia > Caudata > Salamandridae > Lissotriton > Lissotriton vulgaris. Next base: position 804,987,661 of record NC_141694.1, on the reverse strand, counting down.
AGACCTGCCCTCTTTAGAGATCCTTCTTTTCAGGGGCGCACTGAAGTGTGTTCGCTGATTAACCTTTCCTTGACTTCAGGTACGGTTCCTGCCAAGTGGAAGCAGGCGGTGGTTTCCCCGATCCTGAAAAAACCATCATTGGATCCTTTAAAACCGGAAAACTACCGCCCGATTTCATTGCTTCCCTGGCCGGCCAAAGTCATGGAGGCTCACGTCAACCTGGCTCTATCCGAGCATTTGGCCCGGGCCAATGTCCTCGACCCTACGCAGAATGGGTTCCGTGCTGGTCACAGCACGGAGACCGCCCTTCTGGCAATGGTAGAACATCTGCGGAGTGTGTTGGATGCAGGTCAAACGGCAGCGCTTATTTTATTAGACCTTAGCGCTGCCTTTGACACGGTGTCCCATCGCATCCTTCTGCACCGCCTGGAGGACATTGGCATCTGTGGCTCTGCTCTGCAGTGGTTCCGTTCCTTCCTTAGCGATCGCTCCTTCTGCGTTGCCACCCCTCCTTTTCAGTCCAAATTCCATCAGCTGGACCTGGGGGTCCCTCAGGGCTCCTCGCTGAGTCCCACGCTTTTCAATCTGTACGTGCGGCCGCTGGCTGATGTCGCCAGGCAGTGGGGCCTAACCATGGTCTCGTATGCCGACGACACGCAGCTAGCGGTCACGATCAGCGGGGATGCCGAACAGGATGCCCCCAGGTTCCGAGATGGGCTGAGAGAGGTGGCCAGCTGGATGAATAACAACTGTCTCCAGCTGAACGCGAAAAAAACTGAGGTGATGATCGTTGGAAGGGGAGCGGATCGCTGGGGGGACACCTGGTGGCCTCTGGAGTTAGGGCTGGCCCCTACACCAGTGGTGGAACTTAGAAACCTGGGAGTGTGGCTAGACCACACCCTTTGTTTCACTACCCACACTAAGAGAGTGGCGGCATGCTGTTTTGGTGTCCTGCGTGGGCTAAGGCCGGTGCTCACATTTTTTGATGCTCCGACGAGACAGTTGGTCATCCAAGCGATGATTATCTCCCGGCTGGACTATGCCAGCTCGCTCCTGCTGGGAGTTAACCAGTCTGAGATCGTTCGCTTGCAACGCGTACAGAACGCGGCTGCGAGAGCAGTGGTGGGTCTGCCGAGGTCTTGTCCCATTTCCAATACTCTGCGGTCCCTACATTGGTTACCAATCAAAAGTCGAATCCACTTTAAGGCCCTTAGCCTTGCCTTTAAAATTTTAAAAGGATCGGCACCTGAGATCCTCAATAATCTCTTATCCGCCTATGTCCCGAATCGCTCTCTCAGATCTCTTGGGCAATCCCTTGCGGTCATCCCGCGTTTCAGGCTTAGCCGGATGGGCGGTCGTTCTTTTCGTGTGAGAGCTGCGGCTCTCTGGAACTCCTTCCCTTTGGAAATCCGCCTGTTAGAGGATCTTTTAGCATTCCGTAGGGCCGTGAAAACTCACTTGTTTTAATTTCTTTTATACTGACTCCTGCACTTTTCTGTTCCTTTTGCGTTGTGTTATGTTCACCTTTTCCTTGCGCCAGGACGCTCCTTAGCTGGAGCATCTGTGCGCAAAATAAATGATAATAACATAACATAACATAACATAACATAACATGCCCCAAGTCTTCCCTGTAGTGATCTGCTGATCACAGGTCTAGTTGTCAGCATGCCACAGCCACTTCCTGAGGACTGGTTTACATCCACACCACACCCATCCAGCACAGGCGTCACAGGACTTGTGACTCTTCCAATAAAACAGGCCGGGAACACGTACTCGAGGCCATTTCCACTATGTATCTGAGTGTGTCCGTGTGGTCAAAATTTATGCATGAGATCCTAGGGCCTTACCACACCACATTCCCCACTGTCGGAGGTGACATGATGGAGGCCGCACCACGAGACTCCATCATAAAGGGCCCATGACTTGCATTGCACAGAGTTGGTGGCAGCCGAGGCACTTTGTCTGGCACGGGCCTACCGCCACGACACAGTGACTTGCAGTGCACAGAGTTGGTGGCAGCCTAGGCACCTTGGCCGTCACGGGCCTACCACCATGAGACGGTGACTTGAGGTGCACAGATTTGGTAGCAGCCGAGGCACTTTGGCCGGTACGGGCCTACCACCACGAGACGGTAACTTGCGGTGCACTGAGTTAGTGGCACCAGAACTGAGCGAGTGTAAAGCCTGCGATGATGCATATGCCTCGATACGTTGTCCTGTCAATCAAGATTCAATTTGAATTGTGAGCCCAGCTGGATCGCAGTATATGCAGAAGGCAGCAGACTGCACAGACATGACTCCGCGGCACAGTGCAGCAGGGTGCGCTGGGGGCCTGTGGCACGTAATCCAGCGATCGAATAAGGAGGTTGCACTGGCACGTGGTGCGCCCTCTTGGAGACATGCCATGGTGGATGGTGAGCATTGAGGCCTGGGTGCACAGGGGTGGGCAGTCATCTCTGGGTGGTGGACCGGTCTGGGGAGCATGGCTGGTGTGCAGCATGCGCTCAGGATCGCGTAGGTACCACTGGTGAAGTGAAGGTGCATGGGTATCAAGCTGATACAACCAGTGATGCTGACAGGTATGAGAAATCCTGCATCATGAGTCCGTAACAGAAGTTTGTGTGATTGTGACCTTCCTTTTCTTTCCTACGAAGGTTACGACCACACGTATTTCTGTTATGGTCTTTTTGAACAGGATTTCTCTTTCCTGTAAGCGTTCTGGTTTGTCCATGTGCTATACACTGTACCAGGTTCGGTTTTTGACTATATGGATGCTTGACCATTGTCACCATTTGTCCAACAGGTTTCTGAATACTGACTTCCGGAGTATGGAATTGTATTGGAGAGTTACCGCAGCATATGCAGTTACTTAAATCCACACGTTTCCCTGATGAAGTTCCCTGTTGGTCTTTGGCTGTGCTTTTCGTATTGTTTATTTGTAATAAAGGACTGTTTTTGCACTACTGTTGACTACTGGACTTCAGGACCCTGTGCACGCCCATTTCAGTTACTACAATCTTGGATCTGGAACACAGAGGTGTCTGGCAACAACTGGCATTGGGGTTGGTTGCGCAGGAACACTACGAATTGGATCTTTTGTGGGGTGGGTGTACAGGGGCCCGCCATTGCTATTGTGGTCATGCATGCAAGACGTGTGAGGAAGTTTGATAGGGCTGGCCATGAGACTCCCCCGACTCTGGCAGTTGTTGGTTGTGAGGTACGAGGGGCCAACAGGTGCAGCACAGCCAGTAGCTTAGTCTGTGGAGGGATGATGGTTGTCCACTGTGTTGGTATCTTCAGCCTGTGGGCGATATGGGTCGAGATGCGGAGGATGGTTGTCCTTTTGTGCCTGTAGTGGGCAATGACGTCCTCTTGCGTTGAGTCTCTAAGTGCATGTTAGGAACGTCCGCTGTCCTGTTCTGAGCTGCCTGGGTGGTAGTCCGGAGGGGTTGTTGGTAGAGGGGGGGTGGTGGTCCGTGGGGTATGGGGGTGTTGTGGACCTCTTGGGTCTCCGAGCTGCATGATCAGTGTCTCCATGACATGTGTTGGTCTTCAGATGTGGCTGTGGGCTGGGCTCCCTTTCATACTGCAGGTAGTCGTCCTGCTTTACACCAGTAGAAGGCAGGTGTTAAATTCCTGCTGCTAACGCGCCTTATCGCATGTTTTTGGATGGCATCCCAGATCTGGCTGGTTGTTGAGAATATTGCGGACTGGTGTTTTCATCTGTTTTTGCATGGGAGCGCCTAGTCTGCATATCATTAGTGTTAGTTGTCGCTCTCATCCGTGGCGATGTTTTGTGCTAAGCTATCGCTGGAAATCTGGCTATATCAGCAGTTTGCACCAGCTTGAGAATGAGGCGACAATTCTTTCGCCACTTTTGCTGCCCTAAAGTGCTAATGACTTGTTGATAAGTCCTTGAGAATATGCCCCATAAAGTATTGGATTTTAAATTTCTCCATCGATATTATTATACCGAAGAGATGATTGCCAAATCCACTCCTAATAGTCAAATACACAGCAAGAAAAGTATTTTTTTACATTTGGTATGGGAACGTACCAAAATTCACGAGTTTTGGGTAGCTATTTTTACCTCCTCAACAACATGGTGACCACATCCCTACGTAGATACCCAAGCGTGGCACTGCAGGGAGCAACAGCGGATATTCCTAAACCTGACTTGTGCTTTGTCACCATAGGCCCCTTACTTGCTAAGCATGGATAGCAATCTCCAAATTGTTGGGTAAGAGAAATTACCTATTGTGATGTGCAGTTTGGGGTATATAATGAAACCTTACATCCTACGTCTCAACCTAGAGATTTTTGGCACCCACTGCGATCTTTTCTGTTAGTGCCAAAGACCTTGAGGCTTATTTATGAGAGGCTTGCGCCACCCGAGCAAAACGTTTTCTGACTTCACAACCATATCTAGGAGGCCACGCAAAGCTACTTTGCATGGCTTTGAATGACCTCATAGATATGAAGTGAAGCAAGGCAACACAAGCCGCTGCATTGCCTACTCTGCACCAGGGAGGCATTCCATGGGTATTGCAGTGGGGTTTCCCATACAACACCCATGGGTTTTGACCTGCCTCAAATGTATTTAATCACTTAAACCTGGGGAAGCACCAAAACCATACTCCTCCCCAGGGAAGGAGCAAGTGGAGAAATGTTTGTATTTCTCCTAGTTTTTTCCTCTTTCCATGTGTGCTGCATTTTGTAGCATACATAGAAAGAGCAAAAAGCCTCTTGGGATTGTTTTTGGGCAGGAATGTGCCCCTTCCTACACAAAAACTATCCTGCATGCAACACAGACACCCTTGCACCATGGTTCAGGGGTGCCTGTCTTGACACCAGGCTCAGGGGGAAAGTACAGGAATGCACCGTATTGAATAATTATGGTGTATCCCTGCCCTTTCACATTGGCGTGATGCAGCACAGCAAGAAGGTTTACGGTGCTGCCCTACGCCAAATCCACATACATAAGACTCCTAGAATTGAGCATGTGGCACTGCATTGGATATCAAATAAATGTATACAAAAAATGTATTGAGGGAAGTGGAGGACTACTAGGAACAAATTCAAGAAGTCCCTGTTTTATCTTCGAAACTTTAGGGAAACCCACGGAGATGCAACTATTTCTTTGGGATATACACTAACAAGGAAAATATTGTGAGTGCACATATTTTCTGGCTGTACACAATGTAAAGAATCAATGGGTGAGTGGTTGATCTTAGACCTCCCAATTGGGTGAATAGGATTTGTGCTCAATTTGGTGCTAGTAATTTGCGTTTAGCAAAATATAGCATCAAGTTCCAATCCAGCTTCTCTCAGACGTTAACATATATTTGTTCCCATTTTCCTTCAAAGGGGAAGGTGCCAAACTTGCAGAGTTGTGCATGCATTTCAAAGTGTCAATGAGGGCTAAGGCTGAACTTACACAGAAATCTGTCTATACTAGATAAATAAAATAGTCCACTTTAAAACATATCTTGTATTTTGTGAATTTGAATACCAAACCAATCTTAAATTGAGTGATAGATTTCCAGCTGAAGATTACCAGGGCAAGAGGACTGGCTGACTACGGCCCTAATAATTTTTTGCCTGAAAGTTTGCAGTTCTTAAAACTTTGCTACATGTATTGGGTGTTTGAAACTTGGCGGAAAAGCTAGTTGGTAACATATGAGAGGCAGGGAGCAAAACTTGTAATTTGAATCCCTGCAGAAACTCCTGCGAATGCAGGGATTGGAATTATCCCATAAACTCTGGTCGAGGGTGCTGGTGTCCTCTTGACAGGTAAAGGTAGGGAAATCCTATTAAGCGTAATACATAATTCTATTAATGCACAAATAGAGAGGTTGCTTTTTAGATAAAAGAAGAACAATTAACCGTGCTCATTGTTCACAGACAAAATAGTAGATGAAGCTGCAGAAAAGTAACAGCAGAGCTATTAATTGCACAGATGATGCAGCAGAGAACTTAAGTGCACTGGTAGAGATGTGGGATTTCCAGGTGCCATTGACAGAGCGGTATGAGCCCAAGTGGTGGAATAGCAGGGGCACAACAGCAGAATTGAGTATGTCCCCCCTATTATATTAATGGAGGCTGCATAACTTAGGAGTCCTAACTTTACTACTCCTCAACTTAGAACAATCCTAACTTTAAGACTTTCGTTATTCACAGAAGGCATTTAGGCGTCCTAAAGTTAGGAATATCGAAACGAGTAAGTGCCTTCTGTGAATACCATAATGGTAGTAAGTTTAGGATTTTGTCAAGTTAGTTCTTTGAATCGTGCCCTCTGTGATTGTGAATCATAGAGATGACTATTGTCTAGAAGCGATGTTGGTAGTGCCTCTGGTACACATATCTAAAACACAGGATCAGTTTTTTGCAAGAGTCACTTTTTTTTCTAGGTGGATGTTGACACCAGTGTTTATGGGATATTGTAACAATGGAATATTCATAAAGTTCCTATAATTTGATATTTGTAGTCCTGAAAACATTCAGCATTCTGTAAACTAAGTGTGTTTGTTTCATGATGCACTGTCACTAGAACTGTTTTGGGTGACCAGTCACAGACACAGGTAGGTACAGATCTATGCGGTGCTTAATTTGAGGCAGTGGCTGTTGGTTCATAACATGATCTGCCGATTTCCTGCCTTTACCAACATCAGTGACTCCGCTGATCAGTCTGCTGACCTCCTGGAACTAATTCCAGGACATCAAGAATTGAAAGAGCCCAAATGGACAAGTTGGTAGCCACTGCAGGCGTTTTGCCACTACCATTCGCTGGGCACCACAAAGAGACAATCCGAGATAGCCAACACTTGCCCTCAAGTCTGCTGGGCCCTGGACTACTGTCAAAGTCTGGATTCCTCACACCTAAGGGACAACAGCCCCACCAAAGAGTCTTCATCCAATCACAGTGTTGCAAGACCAGTAATACAGCATCAGCTGACTGACTACTGCAATGTAGAAGAATTCGATGGAATCTGCTCTCCATTGCCAAAGTTGCCCCATAACTCCCATGGTCGGAGGAACCACCACTGGAACACCCCCATCAACTGTGAGTGGAGTGGTGTGGCTCACTGGGTAGAGGCGGCAGACCCGGAAGCAGAGAACGGCCTGGGACCAGGGTTCAATTCCCGACGCGGCAGGGTCGTGGACCAGGGTGAGTGGACTCGATAATTCTCGCCTCGGTGCCTACTCTAACCAGGGATCACACTCGGCAACTCTGGGCATTAGCTTGCCTCATCTCTACAACGGCCCCCCACATTCGCCGGGGATGCCTGGTTTCACCTTGGAGATACCCAGTAGGGACCATCTCACAGGGATAGCCAGGACGGGTTCCCCAGCGGTCTACAGTGCCACAACGCCTCAGGGCAGCAGTGCGCTTTACAGGAACACATACATTACATTACAACTGCACCACAACCAGAGCATTCTTTTGAGCATCTTTGCCTGCATACCTCAACATCAAGACCACTCCTTTGACTACTATGGCGTTCATGTCATTAAGTTTGGAACTTCCTCTAAAAACACTTTGGTGGCCAGGTACCTGTCCAAAGCATCCATACTCACCCCCTAGACCTCATCCCTGGTGGATTTGGTCACCCAACTGGGGCCAGATTTCCCGCACTAACTTTCCCAAACTCTTAAAATGTTTACAAACTTTTTGTTGATCAATGCTTGTATGTGGTTACATTTAAAAGTGATAAAAATGTATCCCCAGAACCCTCCGGTGGATTTTGATGATCAAGGTCTCTAAAAAGTCATGAAAATACGCTCGATTTTTATACATTTTTGGTATGTCTTTTTATAGGTGTGTGATTTTCTTATTTGGTTGTTTGGTGCTGTTAAATGCTTCAAACTGGCATATTTATGGAAATAGTCTCACTGGAAAACATTTATGGTAATAGTGGCACAGGGCAGCACAGCAAGTTACCTCTTCATCATATATTCAAATATTGTATCACTCATACTTATGTGACTTATTTATTGAGCTTGTAGGAATAAATCCAAAAGTGTGTTTGACTCTTTATAGGAGAATCATATTGCATGGTGGCCAGGAAGTTTAGACAAGACAAATGTATTGATATGAATGTATTGATATGTAATCAATTGTTGGGCGTAGATCTAGTTGTAAAACTGCGTAGACATTAGGTGTGTGAATGTGTGTCTGAAGGACCTTGAATTTTACGTATCTTTCCTGATTATGTGGTTTGGTGCAATGTTGTGTGCATTTGAGTGTGGGATATTTAACATAATTTCTGTTATAGGGTTTATAGGCTAAGGATGTGCTGTGAAGAAAGCAATGCATAACAAGCTATGTGCTGGAGCCATGTTTTGTGCATGTTGTGTAGGGTAAATTAGAATGTATTGCAGATGTGCCGCTGAGGTAGCAATGCATAGCCTGTATAACTAGGAGTCATCATGTTGCGAGCATGGTTGCTGAAGGGATTGTGTATTATGCCTAATGTTGGTGAAGGGCAAAGCTTGACATATATGTTGCATTAAGGTGAAAAATAATCTATATCTTAGATAGGTGTTGTGTCCCTGACTGTGCCAGTTGCTGTGCCTGAAGTGTAGTGTTGGTGTGGGGTGCTATGAAGGCTCTGGAAGATCTCATTGACAGCAAGAAGGGCGAACATGCGTCATAGTATTGGTTAGGAACATCTGTGCAAATGTAGGCCTGTGGAATGTTGTGCCTCATAGGCTCTGTTAGATTTACAGTTTTGTGGAGATGAAATAAGCAGGCTTATTTGAGTCTTGAAAGTGAAGCATTTAACCAACGTGTGTGGATCCACAATTTATTCTGTACTCTTACTTGTAATCACCATTTTGGGCTTTTAAATGTATACCTAAGTCTTGTATGTTGCATTCAGTGGCCGCTAACAGAGGGAATACTGCGGGGCGGGCCGAGTTGGCGATGCAGTGAGCGCAAGGTAAATAGTTTATTTATTTATTTACTTACTTTACTCCTGTTGGTCGTATGTCCGACTCCACTACCACCCCCCACACTGCCCCTCTCCGCCCCACGCCCTGCAGCACTCCTTCTGCGAGCAGCCACTGGTGACGTCATATTGAAACCTGCTATTAATTGATGTGTAAAAATTGTAACATCTATTATGCTTTGAAAACACTCAGAAATTCATCGAGGATATATTTTCAGTGAGCTAGCACTTTCGAAAATCCCTTCTGTCTTCCCAGAGGAGGACTGCTCTCGCATTTTTCACTCCAAGGAAGCGACGTTGCTGTTCTTGTCTGGGGCAGATGTTCTTTGTAAGGCATGGGAGATTCTTTGCTTAGCCAGCAACCCTAACAAAGTCTCGAGCATGCAGTGGGCGAGATCTTGCTATTTATACTTCATGGTTAGCTATCTGTTCCTTCACCAAACCTTAAATCCAATTTTTGAAAAAGTAAAGGATGTCTACTTTTTAGGAACACTTGTACCTACTGATTGGAGGTTCACATCTGCATTGTTCGCCAGGAGAAAGGGAGTTGAAGATTCAGAATAAGTGCATGGTAGATGTAGTGCTTATCCACACTTCTATAACATATTGCTCTAAATATTATCAACAACCCATGGGGACCCATTACGCTCCCCTGTCAAGCCGCACAGCCTGGTCCGTCACAAAATAGATCCAATAAATCAAATTGGTACATGTACTCCTTGTTTCTTCTTTCCTCTTTTTTAACCATTTTTTATCAATGTTTTTCTTTTACGTGTCAATTTATTTTATCCATTCTTGACCATATTCAAAAAAACTCCACAAACAGGAGGTCTTTCCACATATCACGACTTTATTAAAAATGCACCCAATGCATTTCGGGAAAGATTTCCCTTCGTTGGCGGTATCTATAAAAAATCATTAACAGATAGCCATTAGTCTACGATGTTCACATAACTTTTTACATACATAACATGCTACATTACGGTCCAAACATCATTATCTCACGTTATTTGCCTCAACTGCTATTTTGCCAACCTAGCTAACTTTTTACTTGTGCAGTTCTGACTCTAATTCAAGATCTGGCCAGTCCCAATGTTAATCGAACACTTGATGTGATACTTTAACAAACTAACAATTATTAAGGTACATTCACAGCCCAATGTCTCTCCAGCTATTTTCATCCCATGATCTAGCATATTAGTGTCATGACGCTTACCGTGATATATATGGGTTTAAAAACAAAGATCGACAGCCTCAGCTTACTCGGTTTTTCATTTCTCTATCGTTTCAGATAGTGCCGCAGCACTTCTCCTGACAAAACAAATCGTATCACCTACTCATTGCTGCCCGCCATCGTAAATAGCTCCACCCACTCCTTACACGTATCACGCTACGTTCACTAATTATGGGCTACACCTGTTTTGCCGTTTGGTGTAAACGGCTTGAATAAGACTAAGGAAAACTACGTTTACCAGCATGCTGTGTACTCAACAATGACACAGTTGAATACCTTGCTTAACAATGATATTTATAAAAATGATGTGCTCGTATATATGCCTGTGCATTCAAACTATATTAACAATGTGGTCTGCCTAAATACGCTAGGATCTTTATATGTTGTAAAAAAATATAGTAAAAAAAATTGAAAACCCAAGTATCACCATCCTGTGCATAAAACATGTAAACAGATATTGCTTAAAAAAATATAGTTGTAAAAAATATAAAAACTAGTTAAACATTGAAAACAACAACACCAACAAATAATACAAAATATTGTCAACAAAATAAAACAAATTGAACATGTCCAGAACCAAAATATATTTAATGAGTAATTAAATGTGTCAGAGTTATTATAGGAAAATCATGTTTTTTTTTGCTAATAACTTTAGTGCTGTTTGACAAATGTTCACAAATCTTTCTTTAAAAAAAAAGTTCACTCACCTCAGGTCCTTCCTGGGAAATTTTAGGGTCGTTCCTCAAGTCGGGGCTGAGAAAAATGGGAACACCAAAACAATATTCCTGCGTACATTTTCCACAGGAAAATTAGACAACAATACAGCCAAAACTACTGAATAGAATTACAGCAACTTTGGCAGAAATCTAGATCTTTACTGAGAAAGTGTGCTTTTGTGATTTGGTTTAATTCTGTTTAGTAATTTTTGAGAAATTAAGGGTCAAAATGTTTAAATATGTTGAAGGTTGATTCCATGGAACTCAAAAATCCAGCAGCAGCAGCAAGCAATCTAATTGGCTGCCTGAAAATGAAAAATAATACCGTGGCTGCTATTACGGGGCACAGGGACTCAGTCCCCATGTCCAGATTTAAAAAAAAAAATATATATATATATATTTATGGGGCCGTGTAGAGGTACCCTGACCCCCACTACCTTCCTTCCACCCACTGAGGGAAAAAAAAAACTATTGAGGTCTTTTCACGATTCTGCAGAACTCCTATCGGAGCCAGCGCAGTCCCATGTACTCCGCTGAGACTGCTGCAACCACCCCCCTACTAGTGCATATGGCCAAAGGCAATGTGCGCCAGTAATTTGGGTACAAGGCCTGGCCACATCATGCCCACTTGGCCATGAGCAGTGAATGGTTGTTCACAAACGTGTTATAATACAATATTACTTTACAGCAAAATAGCCATAGAAATTCAGTGAACGGTTAAAGTGAAGTTATACGTGAGGAAGGTAGTAAGAGTTTAGCTTACATTAAAAAGGAACCTTAGAAGTTCACTGAAAAAAATATAAATAAGCGAAAACAGTGAAATTCACTTGTGATATATAACTGACAGAAGTATACCTTGCTCTGATGTAATGCTCTACTTACGCTCCCATATATATTACATCACTGATGAGATCTGAAATCTTTGGCAGTGCAAGTTATTGTAAGCATATCTGTAAAAACATGTTTACAGCAACAAATGCTAAAATAGAGTGTTTGAGACTGTCAATATGCTTTGTACAGCTGCTCTGGTATTAACAAGTTTAATATAGAAATATGTTTGCCAGCATAACATTGATATTTTGGACAATATTTTTGTACTCAAAATGTTGGTACTTTATATTGTAAATATTTAAGGTTGATATTTTTAATATCATTATGTTGAGAATATTTTTTCAAAACAGTATGTTTGAGGTTGATATTCTGAAATTCAATCCTAAATGTCCTTCTTTGAGGTAGACCAACTACTTTTAATATTGCTTCAGCCTCCAGAAGTGACCTCCATTTCCCTGAGTATTTTCTCCACCAGTGAAAGTTCTTCAATTGTCAAGATGATCCAAGGTTGTGGAAGCTGCTTCATATTTCACCTGTAGCCTGCTTTTACTTGAGAGGATTTACCTTTATAGCATCATCTTTAATCAAATCAGTCCAAAGAAACTCACTGCAGAAATCTCTTGCCCACATATTGTGCTTCCAGTTGTAACACAGATGTTATTTGTTTTGTTATTTTTTTATCATCTGAAGATTGTTCTTGAATGAGCGTTCACACATGCTGCATCCAGAACAAAGAAAACAATTTACCCCTCAGACTGGACTTGGACTCTGTATAAGGGACTCCATCAACACCGTCTCCCAGAACCTTAGTGCTGCTACAGCCTGGTCTGTGCATGTGTGTGTTCAGTGTGCTAGGTGGGTCCATTTGCTTGCACTGTGAATAGCCTGGGTGACAGCAGGGACAGTGGTGAGTGTGTGTGAGTGCAGGTTGAGAGGTGCCTATAACATGAGTGGTGTGCCTGTGTGAGTGATGGGCGAATGGGGGCTTGGGTGATTGCAGGACAAGTGTTGTGTTTATATATGTGCAGGGTGAAACGTATATCTGTGTAAGGGCAGGGTGAGCAGCAGGCTTTAAAATGTAGTGTCTCCAAGCATTGTATTCAAATGTTCTAGAGGGAGGGATCCCCCATGCCCCTCTCTTTTAGTTCAGGATCGCTCCCTGCACTCACTCACATATTATAATCGGGACCAAGCTTCCCACCTCATCACCTTCAAAATCAACCAGCTGACACTGCCCATAGGAGAAGATGTACTCTCCGGGGAATCACCATCTGGGATAATTCTTTTGCGACAACTGCGCAACTGACTTTTAAATTTAATGACTTTGCTGAACAGCCAGTGGATCAAACATTCCCCACACAGGAGGGACATTTATCAGGATTATTATTATTATGATTATTATTATTATTATTGATTTCTTGTTAAGCACCAAGAAACGCCCTAGAAAGGGTCTCTAAGTGCTGGATTAGGCTTGGGCCTGAGAGAAGATGATGTAGAGCAGAGTTGGAATGTGCTGATGACACTTTTGTGCTGCACCAGGCCTAGGAGGGTTCATCCCAACAAGATAAAAGAGAGCAGCCAGCCCTTTGGAGCTAACCACAGGAGGAGTGCTCCTTTAATGTTTTGAAAGGAAGTGACCAGACAGCTGTGGTAGTTAGGAGCACATTTCAAGCTCTCTGATGGGAGATCTTTGAAAAGACCACTTCATGTTGCCATTTTAAAAAGTCCCAAAACTCCATGCAGGAAGATTGGGGCAATGGTGGAGTGATGAAATGTCATTTTAGGATTGGACAGAGGTGTCTACTTTGTGAAACGTTCTACCTCCACATTAAAACCTCAGCACAGGGGAGAGAAGGGGAGAGAGAAAATAAGGTTTGTAGGACTCTGAAGAAGACCACATCTGTGACTGGAGTGCTGGTGCTCTCTGGACGTGGCCTAGATGGAATTCTGTGAACTTACTACTCCACCGCCAGTGCTACTGGCCCCCTCGCATTTTCTTAGGGACAGTAGAGCGATTGACCTGCTGGAGGATCATGGGTGAGAGATTTCTGAGGAATATCTAAGGGCTGGGCCTGCAGAGGAATGATCTTAAGAAAAAGACCCCCCATGACGTCTGCACTAAAAAGGGCAACCTCCAAGTAGGCAAGCAGACAATAGGACCTGAAGTAGAGTACAGGCATGAAGGGTATTCGGCACTGAGGGACGCAAGGGCTGCTGGAGATGACCCCAGACTGAGAGGAACACAAGGCAGTGTAGTAATTTAATGTTTATTAGACCATAGTCTTTAAAACATTACACCATAAAAGCAACGTGGTAAAACATTCATAAAAGTTATAAGACCATTATTCCTAAAAAACACAATGTAGAGAATCCAATTCATAATGTATTCTACGTAATTAAAATCACTCAGGTCTTTGCTAGAATTTAATTCACAGATGAGATAAATTGCCCAAAGGGACATACTACATGAAGGTACCTCCTATCTAAAAAAGAAATAGCTGCTTGCCGCCTATCCCTAATATCATATTTCACAAGATAGGCCCCAAAAGTGCTTACATTGTGCTAAAAACCAAAGACAGTCCAATAAAATGTGCAGTAAATCACCTTTCATTTTTTCCCACACTGACAAATATTATTCCTGTCCATATAAAACCCCTGAACTTCAAAGCTTAAAACTGAGTTAACCACACATCTAAATTTTAGGAGGCCCAATCTTAAACATACATTGGGTAGTTTTTCTAGATAGCGAATCATTTCCTCTTCGAGCTACAAGGTTATCAGAGGAGATTCGGATTTCTTAGTTCGTAAGTATCCTCCATTTCCATTTTCTTTGTCAACTTGTGGAGGTCATTCTCACTAATAATTACTGTGTCTTGTACATTGTATCTTATTGTTAGTTTATTACATAAATCATTAATCCTTACCCTAAGAAATCGTGCTGAGTTTAGTTCGCTGTTCATGAAATTCTTTTTACATATGGGTGATATTTTAGGAAAATCAGCCATGTCTGGTCTTATCCAGAATTTAAACGTCCCTACATAACCTGAATAGCTCCATGCCGTTAGTCAAATTTCCATACTGATAGCTTGGACCATTGTGGAGGGCGGCAGAGACAATGGCCTTTTAAAGGGCTACCCTGTACAGGATCCCAATTTTTTCTCCACTTATGCAGGGCACCTCAGCTCCCTATTGGACCTGTGAGCGCATCATCCCTCAATAAGCTGCCAATGCATGTCTTAAATAGGGCCCTCCATACACTTTATCCAAATTCTTAAGTCCCCACACTGGTGAAACAGCTTTTGGGTGTAAGGCTTTAATGTGTTCTTTTCTTGACAAATTCTTCACAAACCACCTCCCCAGGTATTTATATCTCGTAACAACCTCAATTTCAGTGTTGTTGATGGACCACTTAAACTTTACCTTCTTTTTCCCCAACAGTTAACACTCTGGTTTTCCCCATATTTATCATTAATTTTTTTCTTAGTGCAATAATTTGAAAAGACGTCTAGGTTTCTCTGCAACCATTACAAGAATGGGGTGACCCTGAAGGTATGGACCTGGGTATCTAGTGATATATACAAACAACGGTCCTAGACCTATAGATTTTGGTACATTGATCAAATCAGGAATTGATGAATTATTCAAGAAATAGCAACTTTGGTTAGTCTGCTATCTGTAACACAAAGACTGAATCTTTGAGACAAAACTTTACACCACGGTACTTTTAGAAAAATATATTCTTGTTTAATTTTTTATATATTCAGATTTTTACACAATTTTGTCAATAAAAGCATATAGGTTGCCCCAAGATAGGAGAGTGCAAAGAGAAAGTGTGATTTCAAGGGGGTGAACAAGTGAACTGAAAAGAAATAGCACAGTGGTAGATAAGAGAAATAAGTTTATAATTTAAACAATCAATACTGAATACGAATCTTCACAAAATAACAGTATTGAACACCTAGCCAACAAACATCAGTTCATTTGAATTGCGGACAACAACATTGTAGGGTTCTCGTAACAATATCCACAGTCTTGCACTGCCTACAAAGTTGAGGAGATACTGGTCTAAGGTGTGTGTGTGGAAAATGTCGACGTTTCGACTCGACTTATTCCCGAACGGTGATTTAGACCTGGGGATTGCGAGTCTTCATCAGGACAGAGAGCAAACAACGAGGCAACCAGGGAGTATTGAATATCCCTAAAAACAAGAAAGCGAAAATTCGGAATTATTATCCGTGGTGTAAAGATGCAGCCTATCCCCACCGGGATGTGGCAGTTTCTCTTACCCTTTGTGGTAGAGAAGGCGTTGGTTAGGTGATCCGAATTCACCAACGTCTCAAACAGGAGTCCTGTAGGGACAAAAAAGGAATAGGATCTAGAGTGTATCCCAATCCCTAGCTACTTAATTCCACCTATAATAATTAATATGGCAGGGGCATCTATTTACCTTGTAATTATATTTAGTCCATGTAAAAGGAGTCGTTGTTTCTTACGTGGACACGGTGGGTGATACCTAGAATTAATTTAGACATCATCAGTATACCCTATATGCGCTGTCTGAAGGTAATTGGTGTATTGCTATTTGAACAATGTCAAGTACCTTGATTGTGTATGAGCCCAGCCTCCACGAAGGGAAATTCCAAGCTGTCACTCCAAAGATGCACACTGCAAAAATGACAATAGTTCCTAGTTGATTATGTCATAATATGACTTATTTGGAGAAGGTTATATAAGGGGATTCATTTTTGTAAACCGTATGGGCTTACCTGATTGTAGGTGATGCTGGTAGAGTTAATCCCAAAATACTTCCGGATATAAACTCTATTAATGAAAACATAAGTAGAAAACCGGTCTTACTAAGGGTTCATAGAGCCTCTTTGTGGGTCTATAGTCTCATCACACAGTGATCGTCAATTAGGTGGATCTAGGAGAAAGACCTACCCGCTGTATGGACGATTCTGGCGTAACCATCCGAGCCTCTCAGTGCTTCCGGATGTCTAGTTTCTGTGGAGATTAGTTCCACTTGATTTCGAACGCTATTCTGGAAAAACGGAGGGATATGTTCAAGTAACACATCGAGAATTGGACGGATTTTTTAAAAGATAATGATTAATCATTGCTATTCAACCTACCCATGTCTCCGGGTACAGAGTCTTCCACTTCCGAGCCTCTCGGTGCTGCGGAGTGCCGTCGGTGACTCTGACAGTATTTCCGCATAGGTAAATACCCAGACTGCTGTGTGCAGTCTGCATAGAGAGAGGACTAGATCGGACTGCATTTCAAAGTCCGGAGCGGTATTAGATCACAATAAATTACAGTTGGAATAATTGAAATTAGAAGTTTATAAGTGCATTCAGAACAATTAGGAAAAACCATCTTATATTTTTGCCAAAATAATTGATTCAAGAGTTATATTGAATTTCGAGTAGCATCAGGCCGGTGTGGAAATAAACAAGGGACTCGAATCGGATTGCGTTTGGAATCCGGAGTGATGTTTGATCACAATGGATTACAATTGAGATAATTAAAAATAGAAAATCAGATCAATTGGGTCAGTCATCTTATATTTAGGGCAAGATTGATTTAAAAATTATGTTATATTTCGAGTAGCATCGGGCCGGTGTTTTGGTAGTAAACAAGGGACTAAGATTGTGTCAAACCCCTGTATGTTAGGTAGATGTAACCAAAGAATGGAACTGACTGTGTTGTACCTGTGTCAACTACCGGGACTGAGGTTGTATCAATTGCATATGTAGGGATAACCATAGGTCGAAGTCTACTAAGTTTATACCTGTAGCAACTGAAGTGGACACTATAAGCACATTCAACTGCAACTAATAAATTGTATATAAGTTACATTGATGACATATCATAGGATTCATGTAACACATTGCTAACAATATAAAGAAGAAAAAAAAAAAAAAGAAAGAAAAACAATTGTCATGTCATTACATCGTGCTTAACATGTACCACATCTTTAAAATATATTTGGAAATATAGATGACTTGGTGCAAATGTAAATTCACATATCCAACAGTGACACTTGTTTGTTCAACTCTTCTAATTCATTCAGCCCCTTGTTTACAGTGTCGAGAGTATGTATCCATTTGCACTCTCTTCTGTTCAAGATGTTATGTAAGTCACCTCCTCTGGGGTTAGCCGTTATCTTTTCTATGACCCACCACCTGAGGCTGTTTTCATGGTGTTCAAACCTATGGAAGTGATCCACCAGTGGCGCCCCCTGGGTCTTACATCTTATGCGGCTCATGTGTTGTAAGATCCGGCATTTGATTTTTTGTGTAGTTTGCCCCACATACAAAAAACCGCAGGGACATATCACCGCATACACAACCCATGATGTATTACAGTTTGTATGTTGGGTGAGCTTGTATGTTCGCTCATTGTGGTCAAATATATCACATTCTCGTGTGAGAGGACAGGCTTTACAACTCCCACATTTTCTGTGGCCTTCTACTGGTGGGGCTCCCCAAATTGTAGGTTGAGCTGCGGGTAGCCTGTGTGGTAGAAGGGCTTTTACCAAATGGTCACGGATATTTCTACCCTTACGAAATGCATGTAAAGGTGGCGGCATCCCACCAAGTTCACTACTAATCAGATGCCAATGGCGATTTATACATTTTTTTATGTTGTTACTTTTTGTATTAAACGTTGTAACACACACAAGCCTGTCTTCTTTGGGTTTATGAGTAGTGCCAAGCAAATGTTCACGGTGGTTATGCCAAGCCCTTTTTCTTGCTTTTTTGAGGAGTCTGATGGGATAGCCTCGGTCATTTAATCTGGACAGCAAGGCAGCTGATTCCTCTAGATAGTCATCCTTCCTGAAACAGTTGCGGCGCAACCTCAGGAATTGCCCAAAGGGCAAATTGTCCCTGAGGTTGCGTGGGTGATGGCTCGTATATCTGAGGAGAGTATTGCGCTCACTACTTTTTCTATAAAGTGTGGTATATAATTTTCCTTCCTCAGTTTTTATTTTTAGATCTAAGAAATTGATGGACATTGGGTCACATTCCAGAGTGAATTTGATGTTATTGGAACAGGTGTTAATCCAATTATGGAAATCCCTGAGGTTCGGGTCACTCCTGTGCCAAATTAATAGAACGTCATCAATATACCTTACCCACAATAATATATTGTTGAGGTAAGGATTACATTGATTTTGGACGAATCTATTTTCATACTCGCTCATATAAATGATGGCCAAGTTCGGAGCAAAGCTTGCCCCCATAGCCACTCCACTGGTTTGGATGAAGTATTCATTTTGGAAAACAAAAAAGTTTTTAGTCATTGCAATTTCCAATAACTTAACAATGAAGTCAGTGGGTACTCTGTGTGGGGCAGGTCTCATATTGAGGGCACGCTCTATACAGGATAAGGCCTCATCTTGAGGGATGTTCGTGTATAGAGATGCGATATCCATCGCCGCCAATATACACGTGTTGTGGTCATAGGCGAGGCCCTCCACCAATTGAATGGTGTGTGTGGTATCCCGCACATATGTTGGGGTAGCTATGGCTATGGGCTTCAAGAAAACATCAATGTATTTACATAATGGTTCTAAAAGTGACCCACACCCTGATATTATAGGTCTTCCGGGGGGTCATTTAACCTTTTATGTACTTTGGGGAGCGTATATATGGTTGGCATTCTAGGACTCTTATTGTTCAGGAACTCGTGCTCTTGTTTGTTGATGATCCCCTGTTCCATCGCTCCTTTTGTTAGTCTCTGAATCGTATCACTGATAGTTTTTGTTGGATCCTTCCTCAAGCGCACATAATTGCCAGGTATGTCCAACTGTGCATATATTTCTGTTTTGTAACTTTCCAGATCCTGTACAACAATAGCCCCGCCTTTGTCGGCGGGCTTGATGACGATGTTGTTGTTATTTTTTAAGGATTGTAATGCAGATTTTTCGTCCCTGCTAATGTTGTACGGGATATATTGTCTTGAATTTAAAGTGGCACTGATGTCCCTTAGTACTACTTGTTCGTAAGTTATTATCTTGTTATCGATCAAGTGTGTTGGAGGATTAAACTTCGATGGAAGTCGTAATCCACTTTGTAATTCTACCCTAAGGTTGAAATCATTAGGTAAGTTAGTCTTTTGTTCCGACTAACTTACCTAATGATTTCAACCTTAGGGTAGAATTACAACAATTCTTTCGAAAAATCCGTCTCAAACATTATTTCCAAAAAGTCCCTTTAAATCTAACGTTCTCAGGCAGTGGATTACGACCTTCGCTGGAGTCGCTGTGCGCATAATAAATTGTTATAACATAACATAACATAACATAACATGAATCCTATGATATGTCATCAATGTAACTTATATACAATTTATTAGTTGCAGTTGAATGTGCTTATAGTGTCCACTTCAGTTGCTACAGGTATAAACTTAGTAGACTTCGACCTATGGTTATCCCTACATATGCAATTGATACAACCTCAGTCCCGGTAGTTGACACAGGTACAACACAGTCAGTTCCATTCTTTGGTTACATCTACCTAACATACAGGGGTTTGACACAATCTTAGTCCCTTGTTTACTACCAAAACACCGGCCCGATGCTACTCGAAATATAACATAATTTTTAAATCAATCTTGCCCTAAATATAAGATGACTGACCCAATTGATCTGATTTTCTATTTTTAATTATCCCAATTGTAATCCATCGTGATCAAACATCACTCCGGATTCCAAACGCAATCCGATTCGAGTCCCTTGTTTATTTCCACACCGGCCTGATGCTACTCGAAATTCAATATAACTCTTGAATCAATTATTTTGGCAAAAATATAAGATGGTTTTTCCTAATTGTTCTGAATGCGCTTATAAACTTCTAATTTCAATTATTCCAACTGTAATTTATTGTGATCTAATACCGCTCCGGACTTTGAAATGCAGTCCGATCTAGTCCTCTCTCTATGCAGACTGCGCACAGCAGTCTGGGTATTTACCTATGCGGAAATACTGTCAGAGTCACCGACGGCACTCCGCAGCACCGAGAGGCTCGGAAGTGGAAGACTCTGTACCCGGAGACATGGGTAGGTTGAATAGCAATGATTAATCATTATCTTTTAAAAAATCCGTCCAATTCTCGATGTGTTACTTGAACATATCCCTCCGTTTTTCCAGAATAGCGTTCGAAATCAAGTGGAACTAATCTCCACAGAAACTGGACATCCGGAAGCACTGAGAGGCTCGGATGGTTACGCCAGAATCGTCCATACAGCGGGTAGGTCTTTCTCCTAGATCCACCTAATTGACGATCACTGTGTGATGAGACTATAGACCCACAAAGAGGCTCTATGAACCCTTAGTAAGACCGGTTTTCTACTTATGTTTCATTAATAGAGTTTAAATCCGGAAGTATTTTGGGATTAACTCTACCAGCATCACCTACAATCAGGTAAGCCCATACGGTTTACAAAAATGAATCCCCTTATATAACCTTCTCCAAATAAGTCATATTATGACATAATCAACTAGGAACTATTGTCATTTTTGCAGTGTGCATCTTTGGAGTGACAGCTTGGAATTTCCCTTCGTGGAGGCTGGGCTCATACACAATCAAGGTACTTGACATTGTTCAAATAGCAATACACCAATTACCTTCAGACAGCGCATATAGGGTATACTGATGATGTCTAAATTAATTCTAGGTATCACCCACCGTGTCCACGTAAGAAACAACAACTCCTTTTACATGGACTAAATATAATTACAAGGTAAATAGATGCCCCTGCCATATTAATTATTATAGGTGGAATTAAGTAGCTAGGGATTGGGATACACTCTAGATCCTATTCCTTTTTTGTCCCTACAGGACTCCTGTTTGAGACGTTGGTGAATTCGGATCACCTAACCAACGCCTTCTCTACCACAAAGGGTAAGAGAAACTGCCACATCCCGGTGGGGATAGGCTGCATCTTTACACCACGGATAATAATTCCGAATTTTCGCTTTCTTGTTTTTAGGGATATTCAATACTCCCTGGTTGCCTCGTTGTTTGCTCTCTGTCCTGATGAAGACTCGCAATCCCCAGGTCTAAATCACCGTTCGGGAATAAGTTGAGTCGAAACGTCGACATTTTCCACACACACACCTTAGACCAGTATCTCCTCAACTTTGTAGGCAGTGCAAGACTGTGGATATTGTTACGAGAACCCTACAATGTTGTTGTCCGCAATTCATATGAACTGATGTTTGTTGGCTAGGTGTTCAATACTGTTATTTTGTGAAGATTCGTATTCAGTATTGATTGTTTAAATTATAAACTTATTTCTCTTATCTACCACTGTGCTATTTCTTTTCAGTTCACTTGTTCACCCCCTTGAAATCACACTTTCTCTTTGCACTCTCCTATCTTGGGGCAACCTATATGCTTTTATTGACAAAATTGTGTAAAAATCTGAATATATAAAAAATTAAACAAGAATATATTTTTCTAAAAGTACCGTGGTGTAAAGTTTTGTCTCAAAGATTCAGTCTTTGTGTTACAGATAGCAGACTAACCAAAGTTGCTATTTCTTGAATAATTCATCAATTCCTGATTTGATCAATGTACCAAAATCTATAGGTCTAGGACCATTGTTTGTATAGGTTTCTCTGCAGTCCAATTTCTGTCAAGTCCATAATATCTAAATTGTCTGCGTAAAAAGTAACCCTGGGCGTGGTTCGCATAGTAGCGCTACGCGTAGCTATGCAAAGTGCACTTTGCACTACGCGAGCTACGCGTAGCTACACAAACTGCATAGTGCACTGTGCAAAATGCTGTTCGCACTGATTGCAGAGTGCTGGATGCTTGTCCGCACTGTGCAATCAGTGCAAATCTCATCTTGCACAGTGCAAGAGGTCGTTTTCTGCAGCTCGGGTAGATTTCTACTTGAGCTGCAGCTTTCTCAACGCGGACTGGTAGTTTCTCATCGCGAGCGGTTGCGAGCATACGCGACCACTCGCAATGAGAAATCTGACCTCCCCGCGTTGAGAATCTCGACGGGAGGTTTATTTTCCACGCTCGTGATCGGCAACTTGATGTTGATGAGGAAAAAGTCTCACCGGGATGTCATTTTGCTCACTCACGGTTGCCAACTTGATGTTGAAGACTGCCAGCAAGCAAAAAATGACCACTACGCCTGTTTGCACTGTGCTACGTGCTATTCGCGTACTGCGAAGTAGCGCAAACTTCACAAACTACACTTGCTTTGGGTTAATAAAATGGCTACAAATATAGGTACCATTCATTTTAGGACTTAGGCTGCTTGGTATGCCTAATATTTTGAGTAGATCGACTCGGAATAAGGAACACCATAATAGTGCCAGAACACAGCCTTGCCTGAGGCAGTTCTTGATATATATTCTCAGTGAGAGAGCCCCTTCAGTATCTTTTTCTACTTGTGCCAAGATTTCTCTATGTATTTCAGTATTGAATGCTGAGCAAAAGTCCACAAAACAACAATATAGGCCTCGTTTTGACTCTATCAAGTTTTTATTGATGGCCCACAAACTTAAACAATGATCTGCTGTAGAGTGTTCCTCTTTGAAACCACCTTGCGCTAAAGTAAGTGTCTCCAAACGTTTCTGTAGTGAGAGCTACTTATGATCAGTGAGAATCATCATAAGCTTCTGAAGGCTCAGCAACTCGCGCGTTGTTACCAGACACCCTCATGCCCAGATCCATTAACTTTAAGCATAATGTCCATAGAACCATATACTATGGTTTGAACAAAATACTTTCAATAGGCATACTATGATAGGGCTGCCATGTATGTAATTGAGAGTGTGGTCTTTGGGGATGTATGAACATGTGTGTGCATGAATGGAATAAATGTGTATGGGTGACTGAGAGCCAATGTTGTTGTACTTGTGACACTGAAATATAAGGGTCATATATATAAGAAAAAAAATAAAGCCATTTTTTTAAATGGGAGGAATTTAAAGTGAAGAAACATGCTTCATAAAACATTAAGATGTAGTTGGCATAATTGAAAGTGGAGAAAAACATTTTATGGTTTAATTATTTTTATTGGGCAATGCAGAAGTCAAATTCACATTCAACGGACCACGGAGGGCCCACTTCAGATGCTAAGTAATGCATTGGCTTTACAAAAATCAACAAATAACAAGGATAGTCCCACCCCCCACCCTGGGAGAGAAAGTCAAGGAAAAGAAAAAAGAAGATTTAGAAAGAACCACCCTCCACCCTTCCCCAGTCCATTTCCTTCTATGCGGTGCCGTACTGAGCGTAAGGTCATTCAGACAAGTAAATTGCCTTGAGCAGAGGGATCTGGTGCATTAAGGCGTAGTGGGCGTAAGTATCTTGGGCAGGACAATTCCCTAAAATCTTGCACAAGCATAGAGAGTAATGGCTGCCATAGAGCACTAAAAGAGGAGCCTTTCCCGGCCAAATTAAGGGAGATCTTTTCCATGCCTAATACATGCCACAAACGCTGATACCACCCGGCGTGTGTGGGAATACGAGGTGTTCTCCAATGTATTAATATATTCTGGATGGCTGTGCCTAATGCTATGGCTACCTGCTTCCCTCGCCTGGATTTTAGAGGATAGGTAAGTGGATTTGGCACCCCTCAAGGACACATTCAGGGAGTCTAGGAATTTCTGTGTCTAGGTGTTTGTCTACCACGTCAAGTATTTGCATCCAGTAATTCTGCAGATGTGCACAGTCCCACAGGAGGTGAACCAATGTGCCCTTCATCCCACACTCTCTCCAGCAGTATGGGTTTTGTGTCACGTCAATCTGATGTAATTTCTTGGGGGTATAATACCAGTAATAGACAAGCTTGGGGAGTGTTTCAGTAAGGCCTACATGTGTTGCTGTAAGGCGCGCTCTATAACATGCCCCCTCCCACTCCTTGGTGATAAGACTACGCCTAAGAACCCTCTCCCAGCACGCTCGCCCTGCTTGATAAGTGTGGGTGTATCAGGACAGGAGCATCCTGTGCAGGTAAGAAATCTGTTTTTTGTTTGAAGACCGCATGATGAGCCACCGCTCGTAGATAGTGAGAGGCCTAGACGCTTGTGTTTGGTTGCCCGGTTGCATGGCCCCAGGACGCACTTGTAAGTAGTGCAGGCGTTCAGATTCAGGAAGGCTGTGTTCAGCCCTAATCTGGGAGAAGGGGATAATGTCACCTTTAGCGAATAAAAGGTCGCAGGCTCGGCAGCTGGCATTTCTCCACAGTCGGAAGGACTGCGACCCCATCATGGGGCTAAAGTCTGGATTGTCAAAGAGTGGAGTAAGTGGGGTCAGGAATGTTGTTCCGCTGTGACGTATGTTAGTCCTGTCCCAAACTGCAAAAGTTGTGGGTGTCACCTGCAAAGCATATAAGTTAGGTGGGTGGTGAGGTTTCAGAAGAAAGGGAACATGCATCAGGGGTGTACCTGCGATTGCGCGATCTTGAAACAGCCAAAGTTTCTCGGACTCAGAGCGACTCCATTCGACCAGATGTCGAAGTTGCGCAGCATTATGATAAAGCCTGAGGTCCGGAATCTCCAAGCCCCCTTCGAGTGGAGGGAGGAAGCTAACCAGCCATTTCATTCTTGGTTTAAGCCCTTGCCAGATAAAGAGTGAGAGTTCTGAATGCACCTTGTGTAGCTAACTGGTTGGAGGCGGTAGGTGGAGCGTCTGGTAACGTACAACATTTTTGGGAGGACTGTCATCTTAATAGCTGCAACACGACGCAGCCATGAGATCTGGTGATGTTTCCAACTTCGTATCTCAGCACGAATGTGTGTGTGAAGTTGGGAGTAATTAGCCTTCCTCATGGCCTGTAAGGTCGAGGCCAATTGGATACCCAAGTAAGGGACAACATCGTCAGACCATCGCAAGGGGTGTAGTGCCTGAAGGTCCTCCCGACAGGGAGAGGTTCTACACTGTGGATTTTGTCAGATTATCCTTAAACTCAGAGGCACTTGCGAAAGTGTCAAGCTCCTCCAAGAAGCCCCCCCCAAGGCCCTCCCAGGGTTCATTCGGGTGACTAGCACATCATCTGCATAGAGGCTTATAGTGTGGGGGTCTCCGCCGAGACGTATGTCGGTAATCTGGGGGTGGTCCCGTACACTCTGTACCATAGGTTCCATGTAGAGGGCAAAGAGCAGGGGCGATAGGGGGCACCCCTGACTCATGCCTCTGTGAATAAAGAAGGGTGTGGATGTGTGCCCGTTGATCCTTACCCTGGCTGTGAGCGAGCGATAGCAAAAACAAATGTGTGTATGCATCTTTGCATCTATGCAGCTGGTCGGCAGGTTGCCCTAGTCCCAAATGGTGCACTGGAGTGACTCTGATTTCCAGGCCTACGGGCATCCTGGCGTGTTGCTAGCTGTGTCAATGGGGGGGTGTTGGCAGTTCCAACAGCCTGTCCTTGTATGCAACCGCTTTATCTTCAGGGCTGAGTTGCAGGAGGGTGGGAACTAGACCAAGTGCTTTCAGGGGTGCGACAGTAGCAGCCAGGTGCAGACCCTTCACATAACTCCGTACTCGGCCTCGAACTAAGGAGATGGCAAGGGGTGTTGTCTGTGCCGTGACAGCACCCTTTCTGCAGGGCTCAGCAGGGAGGCTAGGCCGCAACAGGGCCTATCACTGTCAAGGTGCCTCTGGGGGGCCCCGGGGAGTTGCCGCTGCAGTGGGCCATAAGCGCTGGGAGAAACTCACCGCAGGGGCACCCTGGTTCGGTCT
This sequence comes from Lissotriton vulgaris, assembly GCF_964263255.1. Classification (NCBI taxonomy): domain Eukaryota; kingdom Metazoa; phylum Chordata; class Amphibia; order Caudata; family Salamandridae; genus Lissotriton; species Lissotriton vulgaris. The sequence goes on along the minus strand of NC_141694.1, from coordinate 804,961,219 downwards.
GGCAAGCCGAAGGCCGATGTGCCCACCAATGGCTTGCTTGGTTCTCCGGCGACGTCCAGTAATGCTGATACGGTGCGCTGTGTATATTGTCTCCATGCAAGGGAGGATGCTGCTCGACCCAAGATGGTACCCGCTATGCCGCTGCTAATTTCCGCCTGGCACTGCTTGCCGAACAGCTATGGCGTGGGTGGTCCCTGGCTCTAGTGAGCCGCTCCAGTGTGGCGATCTCACTGCGCACCCAGGAGCATAGTCGACCGGCCCATCGCTCTGGCAGCACCGTCACCCGCTGCTAGATGTCTCCCCAGCGCTCGGGCCCGACTTGGAGCCGGAGCTATGTTGCACCACCGCGGGAGCCCTGGAGCCGCACCCGGTAAATGCAAAATGTAAATGAGTTGCCGTTTGTGCCGGTATGCTCCAGACCTTAGTTTTAGTCGCTTTTTAGCGCCCTGGCTAGTGCTGTAGATCGGCGGGTGGAGGAGCGAAGGCAAAACACGTCTTAGCTCTCCGCCATCTTGACCATGCCTTGAAAGAAACATTTTAGACTTAATGTTTGATAGAAATATTTGTTTTCACTTTAAATTTCTCCCATTTAAAAAAAGATGACTGTATTTTTCAGTTATACATATGGCAAAGGGTCTACTGGCTACTGGGTGCAATAGGCCTGCTGTTTGTAAATGCTACACTTTGAAATGGGAGTAAATTAAAATGAACAGTTAGCTTAATCATCAAAGTCACTTTTCATGTTCTACCATTTAAACACATTCAGAAACAATTATTTGTTTTCACAATCCAATGTTGAGTTGACAAGTACTTATTTAAGAGTTAAATACCTCAGTGCATCAGTTCTTCACCTCTATGCTCTGGGTCATAAATCTGACTCCAGCATTGCTCATTATCAGGCCCTGCTAGCTGCAGCCTGAATATAATAATGTAAAATGAACATCAGCCTTCCCTTAACTTTAAGATAAAAGGTGACCCTATGCTTTTTTTTTTAAATGAACTTAAGAGGGTGTGAGCTACGCTTAATGTGTCACGGAGCTACTGGTATCGATCCACTGTTTGGAGACACCTGTTCTGATGGGATTATTGAATTTGTTTCTGCCAACTCTTTCAATACACCCAGAAAAATGTTTTAGAAGATTTTCCCCCCATATCTAACACATTTATTTACCTATAGTTTTGGGAGTCAGAAGCATCTTTTTTAAATATGGGTTTAATCACCGCCCCTTCCCAACTATCCGGGAACATTCCTGTCATTAATTTTTTTTTTGTAATAGCTGACGAAACAAGCTAGATCACTAGACAATATTTGTTTTTACTATAACAGCCAGTAAATTATCTGGGGCGGCTGCTCTTGTACGTTTTAATGATGATATAGTCTTCTTAATTGTCCCTAAGGAAAATTACCCCCATATTTCATCACGGAAATTAAATGTGGCGGTTCGCTGTCTATTCAGGGCTCCCTTATTGAATACTTCTTCCAAGAATGAGACCCATGCATCTTCTTCCACCAAACATCTCAGCTTTCCCTCTTCCTTCCCTAGGCCATGTTGCCTCAACTCCCAATGTCTATTAATATTATTAGTCTCGATTATTTCAAACATGGTTTTCCAGTATTTCTCATGTTGGATCCATTTTGTAGTCGCTATAAGCCCTTTAATCTTTCTTCGTTGTTAAATGAGACAGTTTCCCCCCTTGTTCCGCGAGAGCCTTAAATACCTTTCCTATTTTCTTGTCTGCTTTTTTAGGTGCATATATTCATCATCATAACAGGATTTCTATTTCATTTCTCAAGCATTTTCCTATTTTTATTATTATTTATTACTTTAAATTTAAACTTTAAACATGGCACCACTTATTTAATTATATCGTCCTACCAACTGATGAATTTACGCGTATCTCTTCTTTGTGAATTACCTTATACTCTTGGTGGGATTTTTTTGTAACAAGTTTAGGTGCTTCTCTGTTGTCATTGTACTTAGGAGTCTTGGAAAACAAATTTTTATAGCAAGCACTTGCTGCCTTTTTTAGGGCGGTTCCCATATCTATCGCTATATGTAAATAATAATATTAGGGCTCAGCAAACACTCGGGGGAAAACCTTGCTGCTAGCGTCCACCCGGCCAGGGGGCCAATCATCCTCCACACCTGACCGCCGACGCCGCAAACCAGCACCAGCGGCCGCGAGGGGCGAAAAGACTACATTCCTCAGATGCCCTAGCGGCGCAACAACGGATTTCCGCCCAAGGAGGCGCAACTAAAGGACACCAGACCCGGCGAAGCGGGGGGCTCAGCAAACACTCGGGGGAAAACCTTGCTGCTAGCGTTCACCCGGCCAGGGGGCCAATCATCCTCCACACCTGACCGCCGACGCCGCAAACCAGCACCAGCGGCCGCGAGGGGCGAAAAGACTACATTCCCCAGACGCCCTAGCGGCGCAACAACGGATTTCCACCCAAGGAGGCGCAACTAAAGGACACCAGACCCGGCGAAGCGGGGGGCTCAGCAAACATTCGGGGGGAAACCTTGCTGCTAGCGTCCATCCGGCCAGGGGGCCAATCATCCTCCACACCTGACCGCCGACGCCGCAAACCAGCACCAGCGGCCGCGAGGGGCGAAAAGACTACATTCCCCAGACTCCCTAGCGGCGCAACAACGGATTTCCGCCCAAGGAGGCGCAACTAAAGGACACCAGACCCCGCGTCACGGGATCGCACGCGGGTCGACGCCCGGGGCTAAGCCCGGGCAAAGGGCTGGCCCTCTAATGCCCTCCAAGGCCTGAGGAGGACGGGACGGGCCACCTCCCTTGGCATCCTGACAAGAGAAGGTACAGTGATCTACACTACACATTGACTTTCCATTGACACCTTATCTCCCAGTTAAAGACATTAATATTGATCAAATTTCATCAATCATGACACGCAAGGGGGCTTACTAAAAATCATTCCCACAGCGGGGCCCGGGGCAGGGGATGGAAAAGCAAATCCCGAGTAGGAGGATACTGCCCACTCTAAGTGAAGTTGATATTGATGAATCTCGCCAACCCCTAGATACTACGCAACCTCCGCAATCTCCCCCATTAACCCCGGATAGTCCGCAAAACTTGTCTTACTGGGAGGAATTAAATGCTTTGTGTGGTACTAAGTTCGTTCCAGTAGTATCCCCTTCCCCTGTAAAATGCTCCAGTATCGACACCCCCGTTGACAGACTGTGTGAACCATCCCTATCATCGAAGGAGGTCAACACCCAAGCTGCTGCACTGCCTCAGGGCCCAAGCGCTGAAAGGAAGCATGACGGGGTTAATGACTATGGAAATCAACCAAAAATACAAAAACTATGTGTTGGTCCCTCATCGCCCGCCATTAACTCCATCTCATCTAAGGGGGATGCTGAAAGTTTGGATGACCAAGTATCATCGTCCAAGTTGCCACTACTGTTCCAGTTTGAGCAAATGTTAAGAATTATAATAGCACCTTTGGTAGAAAAAATTAATATCCTAGGGAATAGGCTGACAAGTATAGAGAGAATCATTAAAGTCAACTCTTCACCTCCTATAAAGACGGTAATATCCAATTGTTCCAACGTACCCACTGCACCCGAAGTGCCTATGCCAATTAATACCAGAAAAAATGTCCCAGCTGAAAGTCAATCTCCTAACATACCACCCCCAACTGTTACTAAAATTGCCCCCAAATCTGTGTTAACTAACTACACTGTTGCCAGAGCGGAGCGAAACAGAGTAGCATGTATACATTTACCTCCGGAAGCCGCCCCCTTTGTGCTTGATCTCTCAGGAATACCTGCACCCACTTATGGGAAACCCGAAAGACATCAGGACCTATTAAATAAGGTCATATTTTGGTTAACTAAAAATAGACCCCTGTTACCCAATCAAGATGGTGGAATCCTGAGCGTTAGAAGGGTGGGCTGGTTAGGGTCACTACCTAAAGACATCCCTGGGGACTTAATTCTAGTTAAATTTAGAAATTGGAACATTATCCCCCATCTACGATCCTCCCACCCCAAGAAGGAGATGGCCCCATTTCCATTTGGGACTTGTACGATTTTTACCCAAGTACCCCACATATCCCCCTACTAAGATCAACGGCAGTACACAAATATCTGATGGGAAGGGGACCTCGTGCTTTTACTGGTAGTAGCTCTCCTGCCCTCAATAGATTTGATTTACTGTATAAAAATTGTAATTTCTGAAGACCCCTTTATAAAGGGACAAGCTTACGTATTAACTCAGACGGTAAATGCTAATTTTATGTACAGTGCGATATAATTAAGGAAATGTTTCAACAGGCTGGGCACACGTTCTTTTTTAACTTGTAGATATATTACTGTATGTATGTTCCTCTGTTTTTATTCTAAAATTGTGTTTTATCTGTATGCTTTTATGATTTTAAATCAAAATCGAATAAAGCTAAGTGACTGACTAGTGATCACTACCTTTAAGTTGCAAAACTTCAAACTGCTCAACTTGATTATATACCAAAGAATACACAAAGACATAATCAATTGGGCAATTCTGATTACCATTCAAAAAGGATTTCCTTGCTGGGATATCCATAGGTACATGTCCAATAAAGTTGGATAATCTATTTGAGGTGAGAACATTTAAAAGAGAGGTATCCCTAACAGTTTCAGCACTTTCCAGATACATAGCTGGGCTTATGTTGAATATGGACAACATTTCTTCATAAATTGAGTCAATGCTAAAAGGGGTAGTCTTTGGTTAAAATCCCCTTACAGTACAAGCAAGTGGTGTGGATACATTGAGGAGATTTTAATCAGATCGTCCTCAAAAATGTCCATCTCACTATCATAAATGGATTAACCTTTTGCTTGTAGATAAATATTAAACACAATAATACAATCAAAGTTCATTTTTCCATTACATAATTATTTACCACATGCTGGCATTCAATTGCTGCTGGTACTAATTTCCCATACATTAGAAGCAACCTTTGTTGTCAGTCAGTCAAATATCTTTATTTCGGTTAATAAAAACCATAAAAGCAATCCAAAATTCATTATTATACATATTAAAATTATACAGATATAAAGATATACACATGATTACAGTTCATTATGGACAATCTAAAACAGTTAAAATCTTTGATACAAAGAGCACATACAATAAAATCAATATCATAATCCAATGAACCCACCCCAGTTTCACACTATCCTCAATACATTGTCTGCTAAAAAAAATTTCGGGAGACTATCATCCTGGTAATGTATTCATCTGGGTGAGTCTTATTTTATTTATACGCGCTGCCGCTACCAAAAAACTGGCTACACTGTATGCGACCTGAACAGAGTCAAGCAGTCTCACCTGGACAAATTTTAGTTCCTTCAGGATTGGGTATAAAATTTTTTTGCGAACCACCAGGTAGTGCTCACAGAACATCACTAAGTGAAGCATGTCCTGTGTGGAAAAACTATCGTAAGTGCAGGGTGGGGTATTTTCTGGGGTCCCCCACTTCGGATAGGTGCCAAGCGTGAGGTGAATGAGGTTGAACCTAAATCTGACTAAAAGGAAATGATGGTAGGGTTTAGTCACGTACTTCAAATAAGGTTCCATGACTGGGGAGATTACCAGTTGATAAATTGATCTCAACATAGGTTTCCTGAGTTCAACCTCCTCCCTTTCTAACTCCCGCAGTTTGAGGAAATTGCGCTTGATCCATCCTACGTCCTCATTCCTGAGGCCCTGTGGTGATAGATACATGTTCGGGTGCCCCAGCCTCACGCATGCCGCTCTAACATACGCAAGCCAGGGTATTCTATCCGCTCTGTCCAAGGCCATACAGTACTTGAGTATCAGGTGGTTCAGCGTGATCTCCTCATTTAGCCAGGTTTTGACCCATCGTAACAGAGGGGCTATTTTTAAATAATCAGAAATATGCTCCAAACCCACTTCACAGTGAATTGAATATGTAGGGGATGATTGTGGGAGTGACAAAAGGGATCGTATAAACTTATTTTCTATAATTTGGATCCCTGATGTTGGGGCATAGCCCCAAATATCGGCCCCATATGAGGCAACCGCTATGCACTTTGATTTGTAGATGCGGATCGTGGCCTCCATGGGTCTCGAACCCAATTTTTTAGAGAAATTCATAAGGGCTGTGGTAGATCTTGCAACCACATTGCCCTTGAGTTTCAACTGGGGGCCCCAGTTCCCCCTTTCATCAAATATAACGCCTAAGTAACAAAAGAAGCGTACCCTTGAAATTGGTGTCCCATTACATCTAAAGGTTTTGATCTTCATAATTTTCCTGCGTAGACCAGTCACCATTACGTGGGATTTCGAGGTATTGATTTTTAAATCCGGGGCTTCCATAAAGGAGCCAAAGTGATCTAGCAGTCTTTGTAATCCCGTACCTGTACGTGCAAGTAAGACGGCATCGTCCGCGTACAGGAGGACCGGAATAGCTGACCCTCCCATACGCGGGACGTCCAGGGTGGCCAGGTCTAGGGATTTACCCAAAGAGTTAATATAGAGCGTGAATAGGAGAGGGGCCAGAATGCAGCCTTGTCTGACCCCTCTTCCTGATCTAAATTGCTCGGTACACCTGCCATCCCTTGTTACCCTAACAGAAGCCGACAAGTTCTGATGAAGATCATTAAAAAAATTAACCAAAGTGATGTCCAGACCCATATCCCGCAAAATAAGCCATAATTTAGAACGATTAACCAAACCAAATGCTGAAGATAGATCCATAAAACCCAAATATAGAAGCCCCTCCTTCACCACTTTGTACTTGCTAATAATAAAGTGAAGGTTTAAGCATTGATCCATGGTCCCCCTCTGTGCTCTAAATCCGTACTGGAGATCAGAGAGAACCCCACTCCCCTCAAGCCAATCCCCAAGTCTCTGCAAAATGACTCTGCCTAAGATCTTAACGGCAGAGTCCAGCAGGGAGATTGGCCTGTAGCAAGCGGGGTCCCCTCTGTTCCCCTTCTTAAAAATCGGAACAATAATGGAGGTTGACCAAGAGGAAGGGAAGCCTGCGGTGGGTATTGCGTTAAAGACATTGGTTAGGATTTTGGACCAAAATTGTGGGTACAGGATATAGAGGTCTGCAGGGACCCCATCGGAGCCAGGGGCCTTATGTTTGCTTGTATCTTTTATCGCCTTTTCCACTTCAGAGGTGTTAAACTTAATGGACGTGGTATTTCGAGGTGCAGCTGCGTCTGAGGAAGTTAAGACCCCTAACTCGGTTTCATAGATGTGTTTGAAATGCTTAAGCCAACTCTCATCTTCAATTACACAGTCCATATCTGATTTCCCATCCTCGGTGAAAAATGACTGGTTAATAATGGCCCAAAATTTTTTGCTATCCCTCAACACATCTGCAGATTGCAGATTATCCCAGGCTTCTTCCTTAATTTGTTTCTTGCGTTTCACAAGTGCCAGTTTATATTCCTTACGAAGGTTCGCCACAAGAAACTTGTCCCTGGGTCTGTGTTTTAGTGCTTTAAGTAAGGCACTATGGGTGAGTGAGCACTCTTTATCAAACCATTTATATATCTTCTCACAACGTGAGCCATTCCTAGACTCCAAGTTCTTAGAAATCCGTGAGCATATCTCAACATAGGCAACCACAACATCAGCCCCTGATGAAGTGGGGTCAAGGCAAACAGCCATATTAGCCTCGGTTTCCTGTGCAAGTGTCTTAAAAAAGGTTTCTGGGATGATCTTCTCCCACTTTACCCTCCTGCCCTGCTCCCTAGTTGACAAGTCTCTTGGGGCCACCACACCTAAGTTCCTTCCATGCAAAAAACTCTCAAGGTCCACGGCCAGTAAGACCTGGTTGTGGTCACTAAAAATTGCGGTCACTACCCTATACTCCTGCGTTTTGGCTAGCACCCCAAGTGATACAAAAATATAGTCAATGACGGTGTTTGCATCCCTCCCAATAAATGTGGGCGCTCTAACCTCGTCATTGCCTAAACCTGGTTCAAATAAATTTGAATTGGCAAGGAGGCTCTCAAGGGCATCACCCTCCTTGCTATGTTCAAAATGGGGGCTCCCCTCGACAGGTGATCCTCCATGTCCATCATTATAACAATCCCCCTCACAGGGGTGAATATTAAAATCTCCCAGGTTAACCATCTCTGGGGCAGAAGTGCAATCATGTTTATAGACTGACAGAAAATCTGCCAGGGTAATCAGGTGCTCGTTCCCAGATGAACACTCCCTGGAGTTATAAAAATTGATAAATAAAAATTTTGGATGGTCCGAAATGGTCCATTCAATTATTAGTGTATTCATAGGAGCAGGTTCTATTTTTTTGAAAACCCCAACCAGGTTAAGCGAAAACAATGTAAGCAACCCCCTTTAGCTCTTCCTCTTAATCCCGATACTGCTAGGGTAGAGAAACTGAGGAAACCGTCCAATGAAAAACTGGGCGATGTATCCCAGGTCTCTTGGAAGGCCAGTATATCATACTGCTTAACAAACCCCTGCCAAATAGGATCAGAAATTTTAGCGCTTAATCCCGCCACATTCCAAGTAAGAATTTTACAACATGGTCTCTGTAAACTAGGCAACCCCTTGTCCTCAGCTACAGCATCTGGGAGTCAATCGTTCATCTCCATTGGAGTCAAGGCGGAGAAACGGTTAGTAAGACTAATGGCAGGTGGGCCTAGACTATCCTGTGATACATGGTCAACTACGCCAAGGGAAACACTTCCCACCCCACCTGTTAGCTCGCGGGCAGGTCTTTGTTGTACCGTGTTAAAGCGCTGCTGGTAAGATGGATGTAAGGTAGCATATGAAGGCCCCACTTGACGAGTCACAGGGAATTTACCCAGCGATCTTGTTATCCCACCTGGAGGATAAAAATAACCCAGAGGGAGGGGTCTGATACCATAATTTGACAAAGCTGAGGCATCCCAGAACAGTCTATATGCACTATCATGGCTGTTAAAATTCACAACAAGGCAGTGCCCTGGGATAGTTTTAGGATGGTACCCCACCCAGCGAACCCTTCTTGCCGCAATGACCGTACATGTAATATCTGTGCCTCCAGAGCTAAACTCTGCGCAGTATTCCCTAGCCAGGTCCATCAAGTCTTTATTTGTCTCGCCATTGCCTGACTTCAGTGGAGGAATCCCTGTAAAGACTGCCACCAAGGGGGCCGACTCTGGGGGGAGGTGCAAACATTTTGGTCTGTGAAGGGGTTCACTGGGTGCCTGATTTGTAGAGTTTTCACCCAATTTTATGTACTTGGACCCCTGCACAGTACCCCGTTTATCCTGAGTTTTCCCACTAGGCATTTCCGTGCACTTAGTTGCGATATTACTGCATATTTTACTAGGGATAGCAGGTGAGGAATTAACCACCTTCTCATTCTGATTTACGAATTGTTTAAGGAGGCTATCAATTTTCTTGCACTTAGCCAATAGGCCCGCTACACATTCGTTTAGTGTGTCCACTATGTCCTTTGCTACTGCTTCCAAAGCTGGTTCAAGTCTTTTTATGAACAGTTCTTCCACAATGTCACAAACATTATCCCTTGTGGTGGCAGCTTGGTAGGTAAATTTCCCATGAGTAAGTTTCCTTTTGACACCCTTGGCATGGGATCTTCGTCTTCGCGTAGTCGTGAGCAGTGGCACTTGTGAGGTTTCATTTATTTGAGTGGGGTTTAATAAAGCTGGGGGGCTTGGGGGTGCAGACTGCAGGGGTGCAGGACAGGGGGTTTTGATGGTAATAATTGTAGGTTCTAGTGGTATACTCTGTACAGAATCAGGAATGGGGCCATTGTCTATAACAGAGGTGTTGCTGGTGGGTTCCAAACCTTAGTTAAGACCCCCACTGCAGAAGTTAGATATGATATTATGGATTCTGATTTACGTGGAATCTTGGCAACCTTACCTTCATGGTCGCCTCGACATGTCTGTTTCCTTTTTCCCATGGCAGATGGAAGAGGGGTGGCCCGACCTGACCACTGCTGACCCCTGATGGCCACAGATGGCCCGCCCTCCGCTCGGGCTCAGCCCGGCGCAGACCCGCGCGCATACAGCGACGCGGGAGGTGTTCTGCGCGGGAGCGCCGGGGTGCCCGGGCTGCTGGGGAATGTAGTCCCGCTGTGGCCATTCCCCTCACGGCAATGGACTGCTGTTTGCTGGCCGTTCCCCTCACGGCTGAAAGTTACTGGGCGTCGGCCGTTCCCCTCACGGCAAGGCAGGACTGCCTGGATAATGTCCCCCGCGCCCCGCTCGGTGCTCCGCGCTGTTAAGCGCTTGCGGGTGCAGCAGGAGCGTCACGGGAGCGCCGGGGTGCCGGGGCTGCTGGGGAATGTAGTCCCGCTGTGGCCATTCCCCTCACGGCAATGGACTGCTGTTTGCTGGCCGTTCCCCTCATGGCTGAAAGTTACTGGGCGTCGGCCGTTCCCCTCACGGCAAGGCAGGACTGCCTGGATAATGTCCCCCGCACCCCGCTCGGTGCTCCGCACTGTTAAGCGCTTGCGGGTGCAGCAGGAGCGTCACGGGAGTGCCGGGGTGCCGGGGCTGCTGGGGAATGTAGTCCCGCTGTGGCCGTTCCCCTCACGGCAATGGACTGCTGTTTGCTGGCCGTTCCCCTCACAGCTGAAAGTTACTGGGCGTCGGCCGTTCCCCTCACGGCAAGGCAGGACTGCCTGGATAATGTCCCCCGTGCCCCGCTCGGTGCTCCGTGCTGTTAAGCGCTTGCGGGCACAGCAGGAGCGTCACAGGAGCGCCGGGGTGCCGGGGCTGCTGGGGAATGTAGTCCCGCTGTGGCCGTTCCCCTCACGGCAATGGACTGCTGTTTGCTGGCTGTTCCCCTCACGGCTGAAAGTTACTGGGCGTCGGCCGTTCCCCTCACGGCAAGGCAGGACTGCCTGGATAATGTCCCCCGCGCCCCGCTCGTTGCTCCGCGCTGTTAAGAGTTTGCGGGCGCAGCAGGAGCGTCACGGGAGCGCCGGGGTGCCGGGGCTGCTGGGGAATGTAGTCCCGCTGTGGCCGTTCCCCTCACGGCAATGGACTGCTGTTTGCTGGCCGTTCCGCTCACGTCTGAAAGTTACTGGGCGTCGGCCGTTCCCCTCACGGCAAGGCAGGACTGCCTGGATAATGTCCCCCCATATCAAAGCAACCTTTGTTGATATTAGAGTTAGGATACCACCTAAGGGATAACCAGAGGGGTTATTTATTGCTCTCTGTGATTCTTGCTAGAAACCATCTATCTGTGGGGGCTAAACACACAGCCATGTTTCCTAAAAATACAAGATCTCATATAAATCTGTTATCTGTTTAGAAATCGGCTATTCCTTTAAATTCTTGATTCCATGAGTGTTCCAGGAAAACATTGTAATGCTGACGACTGAGTACCATCCCTAGTCTACATCACTTAGATCATGCTTACCCTCCTCATCATCCTCTTCCCACCCCAGGCAGGCATACCTACTTGGCTCTAGTCTGTACTGCCCCTCACAACTACATACTTCTCGAGGTAGAGTAATCCTCCTAATACCTTCTCTATCACTTTGTACACTTTGGACATACCTAGTACACTCCTGAGCACCATGAATATCCCTTCTAAGTTGCTTTTCTTGTAGCCCACCATAGCAGTGTAAGAAAAGCATGCTGGGAGTTTCTCCATGCTCTATCTCCACTTTTGATGCAAATCTTATTCCTTGGGTTTTTATTTCTCTTTCAGCTTTTAACAAGGTACCTCTGACTAACACAGTGAACAGTAACATATTTGTCACTTCTGCACCTAATTTGTTTTTCACAAAGTCTACTGGCTTTGAGTCATTAGATGATATTAAGTGGAGACTTGGACATTTTGAAAATATCTGGTGAGGCATAGACCAATTAAGCGGATTTAATTTTCTACAACTTTTACCACTCTTGATTTCTTGGTCAGGTTCCACAAATGCCCATAAGCTATTTCAAGTTCAAGTTTCAAGTTTAATTTATTTATTTGATTACTTAAAATCTTACAAAAAAGCAGCTAAAACTTCATCAATGTTTAAAATAATAAAACAATCGAATTTTCAATTAATTTTCAAGGAGTTAAATATATATCGCACACATTTAATTGTCTAATAGCCAGTACTTATTGATTATTTCAAGAGCCGTATCCTTTAAAAACCATATTCACATAGTCTATTGTTTGGTCAAACAGAAGCCTCCAATTTTTTCTGTACCACGCAAAGAAATTTGACAAATGCAGAACTCATTGGAAGACCTTCTGGATTTAGACTTGCAATCATACCCTGTCTGCATGTCCTTACACCACGCATGATGAACATTCTTTTAAGCATAGTTTTTCTTTCGATTTCCAAATCCGGGCAAAGACACAATAAGTGTAAAATGTTTTCTTCTCCTAGCTAACAAAGCCTGCATAAGTTATTTCCTTGTAATTTTTTCCATGGCGCTAAGTGACATGTGCCTGGAAAGGAGCCAAATCTAGCTTTAATAAAAATGTGTTTATTTTTCTCAGACCATGGTGTTTCCAGGTAAGTTTGGACCTTTTTTTCTTAAATCTAGAGACAATTGACCATGCATGGCTGAGTTTAACCAGAATGTCTTTATCCATGATCATGGAGAGGTAATTAGTGAGTTTGTTTATTTTTTTTTTTAAGCTCTCCGACATAATTGTGGTTTCCCAGATTGGTGTTATACCAAATTCTGCTATTGCGCTATTTAAGTAGGAGCTGACAGTTGTGTTTGTTTTATTATTTACTTCCTGCCACAATAAATGGGACATTTCGTTCTTCTGATCGTTTTTTATTCCTGTCCATACTTTTAGTATATGCGCCTTCCTTGCGTAGCGTTGATTGTTTAACCCAAACTCAAGTCTCACCTGGGCTTGTGAGACATTCTTCGGGAGAAGAAATAAAGATCTGTACGTTTTGGCCACGGCTATATTAATAATCTCAGCATCTTTACAATTAAGTGCCTCACTACCATAGGTTAAGGCGGGCAGTAGTTTTGCTGCAATTATTTTTAATAAAGGGTGATAGGACAGATCTCCTGTTGATTTCTGGATGATTTTAAATGCCCCGACTAGGGAGTTGGCTTTCCTTATAATGTCTGTTTTTTGTGTCTGAAAATTGCCGTTGTCATTAAAAGTAACTGCCAAGTATTTATAATCAGTGACTTGCTCTAATTTTTTGCCGTCCAAAAACCATTTATGTTTGGATTTAAGATGCACATTTTTCGAGATGACCATTACCTTGGTCTTAGATTCATTTATTCGCATGCCATTTTTTTGTGAATACCTAAAAATCCCTTCGATTAATCGTTGCATGCCAAATTTTGTTTGACTTAAAAGTACAACATCGTCTGCGTATAATAGGTTAGATATCAGTTTGTTTGCTAACCTTGGAGGATGTGCGTTGATTTCGTTTAGGTCTGTTGAAAGGTCAGCTAAAAATAAATTAAAAAGTAAAGGGGCCAGAACGCACCCTTGTTTCAAACCACTCGATGTAGGGATTGTATTGGTTAGTGTATTTCCCTCACCTAACCTCACCCTTACCCAAGTTTCAGTGTGCAGGAGACGGATCATTTTAAAAAGGTTATGCGGAATTCCTTGGTTGTTAAGTTTTTCCCAAAGAAGTTCTCTGTCGACACAGTTAAAAGCGGACTTAAAGTCTACGAAACACAGGTATAGTGGTTTTTTAACTATAATTGCTTTGTCAATTAGTATTGATAGTATTAAAATGTTTGTGGAAGTACCAAGGCCCCTAATAAAGCCTGTTTGATTCGGAGGAAGTACCTGTTTCACCTTTGCCCATTCCGTTAAATTCTTCAGTAGGATTCCAGCAAACAACTTTGCGTCGGTATCCTGCAATGTAATTAGGCGATAGTTTTTAAGTGATTGCCAGTTTCCTTTCTTCAGGATCGGTGTAATCAACAACCCTCTCCGTGATTTAGGGATTTGGCCACTTTCGGCGATTTCTCTAAAAACATCTGTATGAAAAATAGACCAGAAATCAGGTGCTTCCTTGTACAGAGCAAATGGTATGCCATTAGGACCAGGCGCCCCATCCTTTTCTCTATTTTCATCCTTACTTCTTATGTTTATGTTTCTCTTATGTACCATGTTTCCTGTGTTACTTACAGGGGTATCAGCATTCCTTAACCTCTTGCATGCGCAGCGAATTTTCGTGCTGTGTGAGGCATTTGCATAGTGGGTGAATTCGGATGGCCCCCGGCCGTCATGAGCACATGCCCACTGTGACTCATGATGGCTGGGGGCCGTCATCTGCATGCACGGGGTTAAATTACTTCCCGGCACTGGTCAGAGGGCAGGTACTGAGCCAGGCGGTAAAGGGCAGGAGGTATGCTCTGAGCGCCTCCTTGACAGTGGGATGGGGCAAACAAAAACAATACTCCTAGAAGCCAAGAACATTTTAGGGGCCAGGAGACCGAACACTGAACCTTCTAGTGGCTACAAATCACTGCCTGGGGCACAATGAACCCAAGAACATGCCAACTGGCCCACTGGGGCAAAAGGAATGGGAAAGAGATGTTTTTGCCCCGGTGGCTACTTTTAGGATCTGGGGCACATGCTTCCCAGATCCTCAGCTTTAAAGATCCCCTGGAAGGACTAATGCCCTGGTAGAAATATGCACCATGGGCATGTGTGGCACCCCCTCCCCGATTCTACGTATTTTCTTCCTGGGTACTCCAAAGCCCATGGAACAATAAGCTATCACAGCTCCCGGTAATAACCAAATCTCTGGAGCATCACTGGGTGCACTCCCTCACTCCCCAAGTCCATGTCTGGGATGCTTGGAGGGCCTCAGGTGTGGGATCTCCTGTCTACATCAGGAAGAGTGACAACTTGCTCTCCCAACCCGCAAGTAAAGGAGCACAGGCTGGGAAATGAGGATGTGAGCTCCGTGCAGGCACACAATAGGTGTGTCAGTGGTGGGAACCGGCAGGGTCTTACTGGAGTTGGCTACCCACAAGGCACCAGAGCTTAACACATGCCAGGTGCTCCATTGGAGCGGTCAGGGGAAAACCTGGCCTTGGAAAAGGAAAGTGAAAGGAGCAGCACAAGATTGCGATCGAAATGAAAAAGAAAATTAATTAAATTGTTGTGCCACAAAGCTTCTAATAGAATATACATGCCTCATGGCCTAGAGCATCCCATAAGATCCTGTGAGAGGCCTAAAATTTGCAAACTTTGTTTCCAGTGTGTGAGTTGTTGTTTGCATGGCTGTTGTATCAGTGATGGATTGCAGAGTTAGCCAGAGCTTACACATTTCCATGGTTGTTTTGGTTTTAATTCAGAACCATAACACAACTTTAAGTGTGTTCTTTTAAAAGAGTTTAAGAAGTGTTTTAATTATACATCATGATGTTATAACCAAAGATAAACATAACTACCCGTTAACCTTGGTTTTATCAGTTAATTCGTTTTTTTCATTTTTGTCATATACACCATCCAAACCTGCTGCGAGTGGCCAACCATAGTTGGGCATGGCCTGCACAAAACATTCCAATACAAATGTTCATTCACTTTCGATTTAGCATAGCAGGTTTTTTGTCAATCAATTGAGCGCGGAATAGAAAAGAGGTTCAAAATGGAAAACAGCATTTCCAAATATATTGCCCATAGGTATATTTGTCCCCCAACACAGAAAAAACAACCAAAATGAATTACATCGAACTGGAAATGAACGTAGAATTGTACTCAGAAAAGTGATTTTTGCATGTTTTGGTGTAATTCTGTGCAGTATTTTTTGAGAAATGTGTCTTTAAAAATTGTTTCGGTCTGCTCATGAAGAGGTTAAAATATAGAATGATATGAACAGTTGGGAAGACATGCGTTTGATCTGCTTATAACTTTAGAGCTTTTTGATGAACTTTCACAAAAGGTGGCACATTCTTAGCATGTTTAGCTTACTCTTGGCCTTTTTTGAAGGTGTGCAGATTCATCAAGGAGAAGCATTGTTAAAGGGGGGTGTCAAAAGGTGTTCATTTAATATTACCTGTGACGTCATCTGGTGAAACCAAATGATATTGGGCAGACATGTAGCATTTTTATGTTAGTTTTCCTGTAGATCTATCAGTTGCAAAGTTAAAAGGGGAGCAACAACTTTTCCATGTGCTAAGAGTTAGGTACTCCTTGATTAAGTGCATGCAATTTGTCAGGCTGTTAGCACATTTAGCCAGTGAAGAAATCTCAGGTTTCATGTGGATCTGACAAGGGGGTGCAAATAAAATAACTCTGGCACGATTGCGTGGATCTGTAAAAAACTTGGTAGACACTTACCGTGTTTAGCTTACTATTGATATATTGGCTTTCATTTAAATCCATCAAGTGGGAACACTTAAAAGGCAGTGGTTTATATTTTAACTCACATAGGAGTTGTTAATCTTCCCCACAGATTAAAATGCCTGAATAGGACTCCACCAAATTTGGCATGAAACTAGAACTTTACTCAGGGAAATGTTTTAAGTTGATTTGGTATAATGCTGTATAGTGTTTTTTTTTAAATTTGTATTAAAATAACTGTGTTGGTGGGTTTGAAAGGGTTTAAAGTTTAAGCTACCAGTGGCCATGTTATAGAATACAGTGCACTCTGCTTGTAAGCGCGAAGCGCACCTTTCGAAAGGTGCGTCCAGCACTAAAAAGAATGGTGCACCATATAATGTTAAATGCGTAGCCCCCAGGGTGGCCCAGAAGTCATGCTCCCTGGGTGCAGCGCATTCAAGTGAAATATGAAGTGGTTTGAAACAGTTGCTTTGTGTTTCACTGTGCAGGAAGCAACCCACCAGCACTTTTAAGGGGGATTACAGATCCACTTGCAGGCGGATGCAGTGAGTGACTGCACCACCCTGCAAGGCGATGTCTGGGGTGGTCCATCAAACCCCCCTTCCCCCTCTAAAGTGCTGCCATCAGGGGGCGCACCGACAGTGTGCCACCTTTGAGATGGCGCACTGTAAGTACGCCTCCTGATAGCTTCTTTGCCTCTGTGCCCACGTCTATAATACAGCATGGGAATAGAGGTAAAGGCATTCACTCCTTTGCATGGGGCCACACCCCCATGTAAATGAGGGAACACCCTCTAATGATAGCGCTAGCCCTATATGTGTGCCAACGCTATCTGTATTATAGAAAGGGCCAAACACGCATCTGCTGCCCTTTCTGTAATACCAAATGGCCCCACGGCTCACAAATGGCCCTTGGACGGGAAACATCCTTTACAACGCAACTTTTACCACGCAGTGCCTTTACGACGCAACTTTTACAACGCAAACCATTACAATGCATTGCGCTGGGGGGCGCTCTAGGATAGGGAATAGGTTTAATTTACTATCCAACACCTTCCCTACTATCCACGGGGACTGGAGTTGGAATAGTAAATTAAACAATTCACTATCCAGCGCCCCAAAGCACTATGCGTTGAAAGGCATGCGTTGTAAAAACCGCGTTGTAAAGGCATGCGTGGTAAAAGCATGCGTTGTAATGTCATACATCCCCCTTGGACCGTTGTCTGTGGACAGTCCTTGAACCCTGGTTCACAAACTGCTGGCAGACTCAAATTTTAAAAATCAACCCCCCACCCCCAATTAAATAAAGAAGCTTTGTGCTCCTACCACGCAATTTGTGTTTTAAGTTTAAAAGTTGGATCTGCAAACTTCGAAACAAAGTCTGCAAACCCTCAAAATAATTTTCATAAGGGCTATCCTTGGCAGGCTGGGAGTAGGCAGGCAAATTCTAGCAGACAAATCTGCTGTGCATTGCCTTCAACCCCAAAGCTGCAACCCTGGGATTGACCAATGCCTGCTGTGCTCTGCTATCAACCTCATATGCTCCCCACGGAGCTTGGCCACAGGGGCGCTTTACCTTTGCCCGTCAATGTTAGCTTTTACTCCTTTGTCAAAACTGATAGAAACCTAATCTCCCGGTACCAGGTTTATCTTCGTTATAGCCTGCCAATTACCTAGACAATTCATTGACCACTGCTCAAGTTATTATCAAATGCAACCTTTTTTGCATTCGCTTAACTGTGCTCCTTCTTGACGGATTTGGAAGAAACTCAATATATCATGAGCAAGCTAAAGATCCAAAGAGTCTTAAAATGTCATACAGGTCTGTGAAACAGCACCAGAGACATACACAAACCAAAGGGACAGGTTACGAGTAGCTCAAGTAATTCCAACCCATATGCAAACCTCTGTTTATGTACAGTACGGAATTACAAATTTGGCTGCAGATGCATTAAAACCTCATTTGTTGTTAAAGTTCAGCAGATCAAACCTGCTGAAATTTAACATGGGAAAGTTGTGTTAGGTGTCGTATCATGCCCATAGGCTATTTGACCTCCCTTTAAACGTACCCCCTTGATTGAGCTGCTTACAATTTGACACACCACTGGAAATCTAAACATGCTAAAAGTTTGCCAAATTTCACGTGAATTTGTGGAAAGGTATTGCAGTTACTAGTGAATGAACACTTTTTGACCCCCCCCCCCCCATAACTGTGATCCTCCCCCTTTGATGAATCAACACAAATTTTAAAACACTGAGGGTGAGCTGAACTTGTTGAATGTCTGCGAAATGTTGTTCAAATTCGGCAAACTACACTAAAGTTAAAGGCAGACAAAAAAGCCAAGTTGCCTTCGTGTGCCGGTTGGCAGTAATTTTGGTTTTACAGAAACAAACCAAGAAACAGAGGATTCTTTCGGCAGAAAACAATAACATTGGCCCAGACTGCTGGAGACTTTCTCACAGAGGGTGGGGGTCATTGTTCAAACAGGAAAAGAGGGTCACAAACAACAGTGTTGGAGAGCCACTGTAAGGAGGGTGGCCATGTTGCAGATGGAACACCGGCAACCAGTTTCTCCCAGCGGAGCCAGCTTAGGCTTTGCTACTGCAAATCAAGATGTTCCCCACCTTTAAACAAGGTTTAGGAACATCAGTGTAGCGGATGGAGCATCCACCATTTTTCACCTGAAAGCCCACCCCCCCCCATTCTAAATGACCATGTTAATTTGTTTAACTACCTTTCCACTATTTATAGTCACAAATGAAAATGTACTATTATTCATAATGGAGGACAGTTGAAGATATTTCACAAGCCAAAGCATTCTTGAATATTGTCATTTTCTCTTTTCATTTACCATTCAAATATAGGGCTCTGCTTGCATCTTCAAAAGTGACAAAACATGAATATATTTACATAAATGTACTTTTGGTTTGCATTTACCAGAGCCATAAAAAAACAATGAATGTGCCTAATGACTTTTACTACTTTTCATCCATTACTATCAGATATAGTAATCCCTCACGGATGTTTCTCTAAAATATTCCTCACACTAAAAGAAAAAATGACGCTATTTTTCTCAAAGATAGACATGAAAAGGGGTAAGCTTCATGCAAATCAAGTTGCAAACATCTTTAACCAAAAAAAAAGAAAAATGAGCTAAATATTAAGCTGTATACTAGTTGCCTTTATTCATGAGTTTCTTAGAAATGCTGAATTTTACAGACAGGTATCTCAATTCCATCTGAAAACATTTTCCAGTTTGCAGGTAACTTAACGACTTTATAAGAATCATCTCTGTGTTAGCTTTGCATAACTGTGACTTATCAGAAAAAGGAAACACATGGTCCTAAAACATCGCCATGCATAATGATAATATGCAATTAAATGGATATTTATATTAGGTTCAAGTAAGCTACAGTAAGTAATATAGTTTAGGTGAATAGCTAGCTATTCATGAATCTAATTTGCTTAAAAGTGATATATTTTTATTGTCAGTACACTTCTCTAGGTATTAATAATGTGAAATTTTTTTTAATCATTAGTGGTAATTGGCTAATAGAAAAACATGTGTCTGTGTTGTGTAATTATCACACACAGCAGCAGTAATTGGCACAGCATAGGGGATTTCTTTATGTTTTATTACTTCAGTGATGTTCTATTCATAGTACGTGTCCAATCATATTAACATCAGGTACATTCCATAAGGTTATAGTGTATTATATTCTCATCTGTATGTTGAGAACTGGTCATTATCTCAAATGCACCACCTAGGAGGATGATGTGTTATATTCATCCTTCATCAAAGCCCTTCCTGGGGCCAATCTCCCAACCTTAATTAAGATTATCAATGTATTCCTCACTAAAGACATCCTTCCTAAACCCAGACACTGATGACCATGCCAACTACCAGGTTATTCCTCACCTACGCTTTATCTGCAGAATCATTGGAAAAACAGTCTCTACACAACTTCAAGAATACTTCCATCTCCTGTACTTCTATTATTCTGGCTTCAGATCATGCTGCAGCATTGAGATAGCTACCTTACAAATCATAGGTGATTGCCTTCTGGACCACAGACATAGATGGCCCCTGTCTCCTAATATTTCTGTAAACACAAGGAGATGATGGACGGAGCGCTGAAACTTTTCAGACACTCACTCCCAGTCAAAGATCTGGATTGAATCCATCATCCAGAGTGGATTCATTCTGGATAATGATCTTACCCAAAAGCAATACAATCTCAAGAAAACTAAGTTGTCCTGGTGCCGGCTCTCTCTTCTGAAGGAAGTGAAAGTCTTTGTCTGAGAAAGCAACTTTACTACTTCCTTTCAAGCCCTCATATTCTTGCATCTGGATGGTGGCAATACCATACTCCATGGTCTCCCAGACTCCACACTGGCCCTGTTTAGTAGCATCCTATATTCCTGCAGCAACATGCCTCATTAAGGGTGTGTGGAAATATGACCACATCACCCCACCATGTTAGAATTCCACGGGCTGGCTTGCCACTCTGCACCATCTTCTAAACTAGCTGCATAATCTACAAGCTATTATGACCAGCACGTCTATCTGGCTGATAAGATTACAATCTGTGGTAGCTCTTGCCCCAGCTGCAGCCAGGACAGTATCAGACTGGACATACAAAAAGTGCAAAAAATAAAAAAACAGGTATTTTTCCATCTATACAGCCAATCCTTACCCTGCTCCAATTTAGAAACAGGTAAAGACCCACCTCTTTAAAGAACACCACATCAAATCATTACGCAGTAACATACTTCCTTCACTCTACCAGCTACCCATACAATCACACATTGACTGTGTCTTTGCCTTGGGTCCTGTAAGAAGCACTGCTTCCATTCAGACCAGGTTTGTGCTATATAAATACCACATATATACATATATGCATTTATTCTACTGAGCTGCATAATGAATGTTGATGGTTAGTGTTAAATACAAGCCAAAATGAGCAAGGTAACCCTGTATTATGTGTTGCCGCACAACTGAAATATCAATATAGAAAAAAGTAGATAGATACATTGATAGAAAGATAGATAGACAGACAAAAAGATAGATGGGTGGAAAGATATGATAGAGCGCGCAGGCCACCCAACTATAATTTTTACCAATACTCACCTGGGTCCATAATTCAATTACTTATTTTCTTAATCAGGTAACCCACACTTTACTACCAGTTTATTTTGTTCTACTAATTCCGATTATCATTGACTCACCAATCCTTGTCACTTAGATACCTAAGACCACGATGAATCAGGGAGTTAAGTAAAGAAAGACACTCAAAAATACCATAACATTTGCATTTGTATAATAACCACAGACTCGGGGTAGGTTCAAACTCTTTATCTAATCATCATCAAAAGTCATCAGCCACAAATTAAAAGCGATTAAACTAACAATAACTAAAATCAAGAACAGTGTATAGCTATTTAAAAGATAGATTATGCCAACCATTTAGCAAACTCCAAATAAAGGGAAGGTAAGAACAAGAAACATGCTATTTTCGAGAAAAACAGGCTTTCACAATTTTGAGTAAAGGAAGGTAAAGAAAGGGAACATACTAAACCCAAGAACTTTCACAACTATTGACAGTTTGGAAAAAGAGAACTCAATGTGCAAAAATCAAAAATCAGATTTAGCACATAACTATAGGGAAGGTAAGAATGGGAACACTCTGTAGATTCAGATAATCAAGCTTAACTCCTTAAATGGAGGGTAAGAAATGGAACATATACTATCATGAAAACATTAAGCATTGACTAAAAGGTGGGTCCAAAATGGAACACCCTAATAGACAGTAATACATGAAAATATCTCATTTACCAAGGGACGGGGAAGAAAAGGAACCTATGCAATCAAAGCTTTGCAAATTCAGGGAAGGTAAAGAAAAGAACGCAAATTAGAAAGACAATTACCCACACAGATTTATATTTACCTAGAATAGTGTGAAGACCAACCCTGGCCACGGGTCAGTTGGAAAGGACAGGAGAAACCCCAAAGACTTCAGTGGCAGTAGGCGAGCAGGTGCAGATCATGGAAAATCAGGACAGGATAACCCCAGAATTTGGATCAGTACCGGACCACTAAAGGTTAGGACCAGCACCCGCAGTTTCGGTTGCAACCTCAGCGCTACTCCCTCTCTGCAAGGAATCAGCCAAAACCCCAATGGGGTTACAGCTTTCACCAGCAAAGTGCTTCGCCAGCACTTCAACTTCCCAAAACCCCGATTGGGTTCTCGTACCTCCCGACAGAGTGCTCCGGAGCCCTCTGCTCTTAGTCACCTATTGAGTGCATTCGGTCAGTGACAGGTCAGCTACTCAGACAAGTCAGACAATTTCTCTAGCTAAACCTACGCTAATTATACTATTTTTCAGGGCAATGTACCACCTCCCAATGTTGCAAGTTTAAGGATCCCCAATTTTGATTGGACAAAGGAGGAGGACAGTCATCAAACCACCTACATTTTAGACTTTCTCCGTCTCCCTATTCAAATTTTTGTTCACACCCATCAAATTCAGGTTCTCAGGGTATCTTCATGTCACATAACAATGAATGTTCTATTGACAAATACATTGTAGTCTTTTGACTTCTTCTAGTGGGGTCAGACACGAGTTCCCAGGCACATCTTGGCATAGCTGCCATCTGGCTTGAGTTGAATGACACAGAGTTCATCTTCTCGCTGCAGACTGTCATGCGTGGAAAAGATTTCCAAGATGGAGTAATAAGCACCTCCCAGGCCCAAAGAATACGATACATGAAAAGTAAAGGAAACAGTTTTAGAACACAGAATAAAATGATTACACTGTATACCATGAATTTCTACACTATACCCATTACTTTATAATAAACTATAGCATTAGGATTAAACAGAACGAACAGCTTAGCAAAAGCAGCAGTGCAAGCCACTCGCATGTGAGAACACAGAGTGCCATATTATTACTAGTGTGCAGATGCGACAGACTTCCCTCCAAAACTGCGAGTACATCATGTCACGTGGGTATGACAGACGCATGCGCAGTAGAAATTCCTGCATAGCAGCAGCGATTTTAGACGCAAGCGTATTAGTATTAGAAAACACATAAGCAAGCTCCACTCGGAAACCCGATGTCAAAGGGAAAAAGAAAAGAATTAGTAAGACAAACATGTTGATTATATAGTTAGGGTTATTCGAGGCTCATGACACAAGCAAGTCGCTTTTCGTGCGAATCCTTGCTCCATCAGATAGATAGATAGATAGATAGATAGATAGATAGATAGATAGATAGATAGATAGATAGATAGATAGATAGATAGATTGATTTGAATGATCTCTTCTACACTAAAGAGATTCATTTGAGTATCTGAGAGAAACTTGTCAGTTTGATTCTCTGTCTTGCTTTTTTACTTTTCTACTTTCTCTCGACCCTAGGTATGCAAGGATAGCTACTGGTGCACCGATTACAGATTAATGCTGGGGTTTAAAGTCCCTATTGGTAAATTGTTTAAATGAGGAGGATACATACAAGTCATTATCTGCAGACCTATGTCCTGTAGTAACCTGGTAACCAGTTTCAGTCAAATGTCTGTGTGTGTGTGTATATATTTATATTCCACACAATCTCTTCATCTAGGAAGCAGTCAAGGGGACACAGTGGGATCTCCAGAAAAATCCAATTATTAAAGCAGCGGCATAATGCGTTTTGGCAGACGTGCCTTTCTCAAATGCGTCTAACACCAGAGATTTTCGTTGTCCGGCACTTTAAATGTTCTGCCCCACTCCTATTGGCGGAAAGCACAGCTGACCCAAGACCATTAAGAGAACATCCTTGCAGCGCCTCCTCGCGGACTGCAATTCCCATCATACATCATTTTGGAAAGCTGGGTGAGTGTCTCTTTTAAGCCCTGTCCCATTGGTTTAAAGTCTCCTGGTGAGTGCGGGCTATAATTACAGAACGTGGTCATATGCAGTTCTTATTGTCCCGGCATACCTTACACCAATAAATCAGCTTTCCTGACCCTCTGCACCCTGACCCAAATACCTTGTTAAAGCATACCTGGAGATGTGACTGTAGTGACCACGTCTCTCTGTGAAGTCATGGACTGTTAATTTCACACCAGTTCCTTGCTTCAAACGGTTGCTGCCGTCCTGAGGTTTCCAGTAACTTGGAATTGCACCTTTTCTTTTTGCCAATGAACCTCCGATCACTTGTAGGATGGGTCCCTGCATGTCAATGGGGTACACGCAAATATTCCGCACAATCTCTTCATCTAGGAAGCAGTCAAGGGGACACAGTGGTGTCTTCAGGAAAATTCATTTATTAAAACAGCTGCATAACATGTTTCAGTGGATGTGCCGTTCTCATATGCCTCTAACACCAGTGATTTTCTTTGTCCGACATTTTAAATGTGCTGCCCCATTCCTTTTGGCGGTAAGCACAGCTGACCCAAGTCTATCAGGAGAACATCCTTGCAGCGCCTCATGGCGGAATGCAATTCCCATCATTCATTATTTTGGAAAACTGGGTGAGTGTCTCTTTTAAACCCCATTGGTTCACATTCTCCTTGGGAGTGCGGCCTATAAATACAGGATGTGGTCATATGCAGTAATTATTGTCCCATGCAAAAAGAACAATTTATGGACAGAATGCAGAACAATGTCATCCATTCACCCCAGTACAGAGGTCTGGGTCTAAATCCATCTTTTTTTTGCTCACCGTGCCATTGCAGTTCGGATCCACCCATATGCAAATCAGACTTGACCCTGGACCCAATTTTAACAGTCCAGCCCGAACGGCCAGGCCAGGTCCTCCCTGGACAGGAAACAAGCATCCTAGGACCAGTTTTGGTCTTTAAGCCCTCATCAGCCAGGATAGCTTGACTCCAGTGGCATGGAGAGTACGGGACCCACATCTGGGCATACAAGTCCCACTCGGGGTGACAAATGCAAAAAGAACAACTGATGGACAGAATGCAGAACAATGTCATACATTCACCCCTGTACAGAGATCTGGGTCTGAATCCATAATTTTTTTGCTCACCATGCCATTCCAGGTTGGACCCAGCCATATGCAAATCAGTCTTGACCCTTTACCCAATGGGAACAGTCCAGCCCAAACTGCCAGACCAGGACTCTCCATGGACTTTCAGCCCTCATCAGCCAGGACAGCTTGACTCCAGTGGCATGGAGAGCACGGGACCCACGTCTGGGCATACCTGTCCATCAATTGTGTGTCTTTTGCTTTCTAGCCCTAAGTGCACAGGATATGCCCAGACGTGGGACCCGGGCTCACCGTAGTTAGTTATAATTAGGACCTATTATCCTTAGGAAAAACTTTTGTGATTTATCAATATATTTTGTGCAGGTTGACGAATCTTCGTGAAATTTTCAAAACTAATGCGGCGCTCCAGTCAGCTCCTGTCTTGAAAGTTTGGGGGTGATTTGTCAAGCAGGGCCAAGAAAAAAGGGTGGTCCCAAAATGCATTTTCCCCATGTTAATTTCCGCAGGAAACTTTAGACAAAGATACAGCCCAAACTTCTCAACGGAATTACACAACATTTTGCAAAAAGGTAGGTCTTAGTCTATAAATCTTGCTGTTTTTAAATGGTGTAAATCAGTTCAGTAGTTGCTGAGAAATTAAAAAAATAAAAATATCGATATCTGAGCACGTGCAGGATTCGCGAACATTCCAGGACACGAACCTTCACTCTTATTGCCTGCCAACACTCTAAACCAGAATGTGTTGGCAGCCATCTTGTGACTCGGTAACCAAGTCGAGTCACAAGAAATAGGTAAAACAAAGGTAAGAAAAAACAAGAAAAGGGGTAGGGTAGAAACACCAGGACCCCTAGGCCTGCTCAGGGGGTCCCACAAGGACCCCCAGGCTGAAAAAAAGCATTTTTTTTAAAGTGGCCAATTTCGTGCTGGGTGCGCAAATCCAGCCGAGAACATTTTTAAAAACGAAGCACGGACTCCTGCGCTTCCTTGTACTTAAGCCCCCGGGTGGGCCAGGTCCCAGCCCCGGGGACCGCCAACTCCCCAGGGCTTGAAAAATAAATGCATGGGGTTCCCAAACCCCCATGCTGCCCCGGGGACCACCACCTCCCAGGGCTTTATTATAATAGAGGCAGGGGGCCTCACTGGCTCCCCATGCCCCAGGGACCACCACCTCCCTGGTGCTTCCTTGATTAATGGAAGGCTCGGGCCCCCCAAGCACCGGAGACCACCTCCTTCCCCTGGCTTCTGGTATTAACGAGGGTGCCTCGCAGGCCACCCAAGCCCCTGGGACCACTGCCTCCCCGGGACTATGTGAAATGTAGGGAGGGGGCAGTGCGGCCCCCCTCTTGGAGTCCTTGATGGCCCTCGGGACCGCCA
Source organism: Lissotriton vulgaris (assembly GCF_964263255.1). Taxonomy (NCBI): domain Eukaryota; kingdom Metazoa; phylum Chordata; class Amphibia; order Caudata; family Salamandridae; genus Lissotriton; species Lissotriton vulgaris. The sequence continues at coordinate 804,934,582 of NC_141694.1, read as the reverse complement.
CCCCCCAGGGCCATCTCCTGCCGGGATGCCCACCCCTGGGACATTACCGTTTGCAATGACAGGAGCTGCATGTCAGCAGCTCCCCTTGTCCAAAAGCAATGCCGGCTCCCGTAGGATGCGGGCAGCCGGCTGGGACCGTGGGGGCATTCGGGCTCCCCTCACGGTCCCCAACATGAGGCCAGGCCCCATGGCCAGCTTAGCAAAGCAGGTACCGTGTCCACAAGATTGAGACTGCGCTGCGATATAGAGGTGCGGGCGCTGCTAACTTCGCGCTTTTAAAATACAAATCTTTCCTCATTTTAAGCTACTGTGTGGTGATTTTAGACTGTATGGCACTTTTAAAACGGAGATTTTAAAAACTGTTGAAAGAATTGCTATGCTCATTGAGCAACTGTATGGTGATTTTAGACTGTACATGCGCTTTTAGAACGGGGATTTAAAAAACTGTTGAAATAAATGCTACGGTGATTCTAATACTGTAGACATCGTTCCTTACCGCCTCTGCTCTGACTCCTAGGCTGCAGCTACCCGCCTAAGCTGCCCAGTCCGTCACGGCAAGTGCCGATTGTACGGAGGGGGCGGAGGACGTAGGTAGCAAGCACATCACTTCCGGCTTAGGTTAGCAGTACGGGGGTGAGCGGGCTAGTCATGGAAGCCCTGGGACACGCATGCGCGCAGCGGGCGCGCGCAGTGGGCGCGCCAGCGGTGCGCCAAAGGCGCGCCAAAGGCAAGCCCCTCTGCGCCCGTCCGTGCCTGGCACATGCCCATGGCCATAATCCCTGCTCAAAATTTACCCAATATCAATAGGAAAGTCTACCACAGCACTCAACTGAAGGACCTGAGGCTAAAACCCTCCTGTACATCCCTCAATCCTGAAGACGAAGTCAAATACTGTTCAAGCTGCCATCATGAGTTTTCCTACTCACATTGTAAAATAACAGCTCCACGTGGCCATCTACAGGGTCAGTCTGTAAATATACAAATTAAGGCCGCCCTAGTGAATGCTAGATCCCTTGTGAAACATAATACTGAAGTGGCAAACATGATTTACACTTATAACCTGGACCTACTGTTCATAACCGAAACCTGGGCGGATAGATCGGCAGGCATTGACCTTGCATTAGCAGTGCCGATGGGTTATTCACTCCTTCGCGCCGACAGAACCAGGAAATGGGGTTGAGGCCTAGCCATCATCAGCAAGGACACACTTCATGTACAAGGACTCGAGAGTCTTAACTCCCCTGAGTTTGAAACTTTACCTTTTAAAATTCGCATCACGAATAATTATACATTCTCTGGCCTTCTACTGTACAGGCCTCCCAAGGCAAATATACCCTTGTAACAACTATTGGGGCCCGCTTTGGAGTCCAGCTTATCCAGGGCAGACTTCACGATCCTGGGGGATTGTAATATCCACCTGGAAAGAGTTAATGACAAAAATATGACTACATTTTTAGAGACTTACAGCCTGATTCATCATTATGAGGTTTTGCGAGTCTGAAATAGCGAATCATAAGGAATCGCTATTCCAGACTCGCAAAACGGGATTCATGTAGGAATAGCAAACTTTTTTGCGATTCCTACTGATTCCTTATTTGCGATTAGCAAATTGCTAATCGCAAATAAGGAATAACTCCCCATTCATTCCTATGGGCCAAAAGGCCCATAGAAATGAATGGGGAGTATTCCTTATTTGCGATTAGCAATTAGCTAATCGCAAATAAGATAGCGATTTAAAGGGTGCCAGGATTGTCCAGAGGACACCCTGTAGCACCCCTTAAATGCTAATTTAAACAGGTGTTGCGCACACACATGTCCAAAAGACATGTGTGTGTGCAACATGAAACTCAGAAAAATGCTTTTAAAAGCATTTTTCTGAGTTTTCGCTATTTACCACGAGGTTTGACCTCGCGGTAAATAGCGGGCCGAAATTGCGAATTCGCAAATTTTAAATGGATGATGAATTGCATTTAAGGAATCTCAAATAGAGAATCCTTAAATGTAATTCATCGCAAAATAGCGAAATCGCTATTACCGATTTTTGCATTTGGGATGATGAATCCCAAATGCAAAAATAGCGCTCGCAAAGGGCCAGATTCTCAGAATCTGGCCCTTTGCGAGCTGATTTCGGCTTGATGAATCAGGCTGAATGTCCAGTTGTGGCATGTCCCAATTAGTGAATCAAGGAACTCACTCCGCCGGGCATACCCTGGCCGGAATATTTACCTCGAATCCCAACATCACAATAGGAGAAGTGATGTCTATTCCCTGGTCCGATCACAAAGTAATTCATTTTTTCCTAAACCTGGACCAGACCAAAATGGTCAGGGCACCTCGGGAGAGGGAGCTCCCTTACCAGGACTGGGAAAAGATAGATATCTCCGAACTTCACTCACGGCTTGGCTCCACCACTTTCGAATTAGATAAGGACTGCGACATAGCCTCATCCCAAGTCGAGAACTGGATTAAATCTGCAGTGTTGTCAGTCGCCCCCATCAAAATAAAAAATAAAAAACGAAGTAAACGCTCTGAACCGTGGTTTTCGGAGAAATTAAGACTGCAAAAACAAACGTGCAGGAGGGCAGAAAGGAGATGGAGGGCCAACTATGGGTCAAAGGAGAAAGTCGATTATTGTAAAACCATAGCCACTTTGAAAATTTAATTTTGGAAGAAAAATCAGCATTTTTCGTAAAAAAATTTACGAAGCCAAAGACTCTAGGAAAGAATTGCTCGCCACGGTGAAGAAACTTACAGAGCCCATGACCAATCAGGTCACTGGTAGCACAGACCTATGCAACAAATTAGGTCAGTTCTTTACGGACAAGGTGAGACTAATATACGATTCCTTCCCCCAGAGGCCCACTGTACCAGATGCAGGGGGTGTTAGGTTACCTGATCACCCCACTCAGGACAGTCCCTCAGTCCTTAGCCCCCCTATTCCCAATTTTAAGTTTTCAGTTCCCTCAGTAGAAGAGATCAGACTATTGATACTGTCCACCAAATCCGGAGGCCCTATGGACCCTTGTCCACCGAAGGTGATGCACTTGTCCCCTGAACTGCTTAGCGCCCAACTCCAGCCACTCTTCAGGAACATAATTCAGTCCAGCTGCTTCCCGAAAGCATGGAAAGCAGCCTCGGTACTACCATTACTCAAGAAACCTAGTCTCGACCCTTCCATACCAGCTAATTTTCGGCCAATTTCAACTGAACTCGCAGTTGGCAGGGTTCATCAGGGACACGCATGCCCTAGATGACTCCCAATATGGGTTCTGGGAGGAACACGGGATTGACTGCCTTGTTGATGGCAGCGGAGGAAATCAGGAGCATTTTGGACACTGGAGGGAAGGCCGCCCTCATCTTATTAGATCTGTCGGTGGCCTTCGACACTGTTAACCATGATATCCTGGTAAGCAGTCAAAGAGATATAGGCCTTGACGCATCTGCTATCAAATTGCTGGCCTCCTTCCTAGCAAACAGAACCTTCTCAGTTCAGCTTGGGGAATTTGTATCCAAATCCTTCAATCTGCCGTGGAGGGTTCCCCAGGGTTCGTCCTTGAGTCCGTCCCTTTTTAATTTATATACTTCCCCTTTAGCCAACATCATCAGGAACTGTGGGTTCGTCCCTTTATCTTACGCGGATGATACCCAAATAGTGGTGGCAATCTCAAACAACACCTCTGAGACTGCGGAGAGATTCAAACTCTGCATGAACCAGGTCAGTCACTGGATGCAGGACAACTGTTTAAAGTTGAATGGCGATAAATCGGAGGTTATGTTACTGGGGGCCGATCCGGACATCTGGTCTAGCCTCTGGTGGCCAGACAGCCTGGGCAGATGTCCTTCACCGGTGGACAAACTGAGGAACCTAGGCGTCATATTTGACTCCAAACTAACCTTTGAAGCTCAAATAAACAACCTTTCCTCAACTGTCTGGTACACACTGAAACTAATCAGGAAACTGCTCCCATACATTCCGCCTGACACTTCCAAAACCCTGGTTACCTTGTTAGTCCTATCTAAATTAGATTATGGTAATGCACTATATTCAGGGCTTCAAAAACAGCTGTTACTAAAGCTGCAACGGCTCCAGAACGCAGCAGCCAGGCTGGTTCTGAACATTCCGAAGTTCGAATCAGTAGCCAAAAAAATGAGAGGTCTTCACTGGCTCTCTGTAGAAAAAAGAATCCAGTTTAAGTCAGCCTGTCTAGCCTATAAAACTCTGCACGGCTCAGGCTCACGCTTCCTAAAAAGAAGCCTAAAACCCTATGAACTGATCAGGACTCTTAGATCCAGCAGCGCCAAGCTCCTCTTGACCCCCAGATTTAAACAACTAAGGTGGGGGGGAGAAGCTTCATAGGCAACACAGCAAAAATATGGAACAAGCTTCCCGTCGAACTGAAAAACAGCCCCTCATTGTGGTCATTCCAAAAGAACCTAAAGACCTGGCTTTTCTCATCTTAGTCTGAGGGACCACCCATTCCACTGGCTAGCAGCCTTAACCTTGGACAGCGCCAAGATGCCCTCAGGCATTCGAGCGCTCTATAAATCACAAAATCAAATCAAATCAAATCAGAAGATGGGGTTCCCCGGGCAAGAAGTGGCCCATGGGTGGGGGGCCAGGCGGCCCCCTTCCAGGGAAAATGAATAAAAAATAAAAATTAAAAATAAAAATAAGGAAAGCAGACCCCAGGAGATGGGGTCCCAAGACCATAATCAGCCTCTAGAGGGGGCCACACTGCCCCATCCCAAATTATTCATTTTTAAAAGAAGGCTGGCCAGGCCCTGGGGGATGTGGTCCTCGGGCCATAATTAGCCTCAGGAGGGGGCCACGCTGCCTCCCTTGAAAATTAAACAAAAATATAAAGGCGGGCCAGGCCCTGGGGGACCTCAGAACATAAGTGGACTTTGTTCCCTGAGCAGCAGTGCACCAGGATGTGCGTTTGCAGAGTGTTGTAAAAAGGGGGGTTGGACTTGGACCACTCTCAGCAATCCAGCTGTATGGGGCTTACTGGAGGTAACAGCAGGGCTAGTTGGCACCCAGGGACCCTCAGTGGGACGTAATCCCCCAATTTAGAACGTGCAAGGAGGTGTGTTTGCAGATTGTGGAGGAAGGGGTTGTGGCCTGTGTCCACCTCTCAGCAATTTCACTGTGTGGGGCTTACTGGCAGTAAGAGTTTAGCTAATTGGCCCCTAAAGGACCCCCAGCTCTGAAGGGGACTTCAATCCCCACACAAAGCATGCCATGGAGTGTGTTTGCAGAGTGGTAGGCAAAGGGGGCGTGGCCTGCTATGAGAACTTAGCAATACTGCTGTGTGGGACTTACTGGACATAATAGGAGGGGTAGTTGGCCCCCAAGGATGTCCTTGGGGGCCAACTACCCCTCTTGTTACCTCCAGTGTTAACACAGGGGTATTGCTAAGACGTCTTCGGCGGCCATGCCACCCTTTCTCCACCACTCTGCAAACATACCTCCTGGCAGACTACAGGATGGGGATGAAGTCCAATTTACTCCTGAGGGACTTTGGGGGCCAAGAGGCCCTCCTGGTACCTCCTGTAAGTCCTATGCAGCAGAATTCCTGAGCGCCGGTCAAAGGCCCAGAACCCTTTTCCACCACTTAGCAAACTCGAGTACTAGTTAAAGAAGTGTTTGCAATGTAATAGGTTTGGCATTTGCGAGAGTTAGAGCTATTGACGTTGTAAAGGTAAATGTTTTTTACAGATTTTTTGGAGTGGAGCGGATGTATGTTGTGTGTAGTGGAATTATGTGGTATGTTGTACAGTGAATTTATGTGGATAGAAAGTATGTGGTATTTAGTGTATAGGAATTATGTAGAGTGGGATTATGTGTTCTGCAGAGTAATTGTGTGGTATTGTAGTCTGTGTTGTGGAGTGGTAACCTCAGGTTTAGTCTTCCTTGTTTCCAAAGAATCTTAACTATGAATTCAATGAGACAAAAAAAGAAGGAACTGTTTTACATTTTCTGCATTAGCCACATAATTCATTATCTGCTCCCTAATCTGCAGATTTGAACAAGAAAAGCCTTGTTACTAGCACATAAGTTTCAAACATTACCAAAAATGCAGCACCCAGTGTTACAAGGTGGTGGAAGGTCCTTTGCAAACCTAGAATGGTCACCTGTTACCTATTGCTAAATGTGGGTGTTTAGTTGGTACCAATGGTGTGCAACCCACACTTGCTTCCTTCTGTGCCTCTCTTGCCTCTTTTTGCATTTCTGTTGCTTTCTGCACATTTTATCTTTTTCTGCACTTCTCTTGCCTTTTTCTGCACATCTCTTCTACTTTCTGCACCTCTCTAGCCTCTTTCTTCACCTCTGTTGCCTCTTTCTGCACCTCACTTGCTTCTTTCTGTGTCCCTCTACCCTCTTTATGCATACCTTTTCCTCTTTCTGCATCTCTCTTGTCTCATTCTGCACCCCTCTTGCCTCTTTCTGCACCCCTTTTGCCTCTTTCTGCACCTCTGTTCCTTCTTTTTGCACTTCTTTTGTTTCTTTCTGCACTTCTCTTTCTTCTTTCTTCTGCACCCCTCTTGCCTCTTTCTCCACCCCTTTTCTCCCTTTTTGCATGTCTTTTTTCATCCTTCATCCCTCTTTGTGGACCTCTCTTGCCTCTTTCTGCACCTCTCTTGCCTCTTTCTGCACCCCTTGTGCCTCTTTCTGCATCTATTTTGCTTGTTTATGCACGTCTTTTGCCTGTTTATGTACCCCTCTTGCCGGTGTCTGTGGAGTGGGAGGTTCCGTTGATTGTTGTTTGCACATGATTTTAACTTTTGGTCTAAGTATTATTAACATGTATTATCTACTGTATGGTTTAATATATGTAGGCATGCTGGTTTCAATAGAATTTTACTTGGGATATGTCTTAAATTCGTAGATGCACACTGTGAAGATCCATTGCTAAATATTTAATTTACAGTCTCAGATCAAATATTGCAATGGCACTTTAGGAAGAAATGTTCTTTGGTTTTTGCACAAGATTTGGACTCAGCACTTTATCTTTGTAAGGATTATTGGAAATATTGGCGTCCTTAGCACTTGCCTCATTATTTTAACATTTTTTCAAACATCTGCAAGCTATTCATGTATTTAATGATAGAGTTGCATTTATGTTATCTGATTATTATGCACTGTTTTTGAAAATAATTTGAATGCAATACAGTTACAAGCACTTACGGCCACATGCATCAACCTATTTAGGAAGTGCAAACGGTGCAAATCGCTAAATTCAGCCGTTTGCGATTCCTAAATAGGTTTTTGGGATGCATGAAACATTTTTGGAAAAATCGCTATTTTTAGCGAATTCCAAAAATGCGATTGCTTTTAAGGAATCGCAAATTTGCGATTCCTTAAAAGCAATGCATGAATATTTTTAAAATTGCGAATTAGCAATTAGGGGGTGCAAATTACCACGAGGGTGAACCTCGTGGTAATTTGCGAAAATGTATTAAAATGCTCAAAAGTGCATTTTAAAACACTGTCATGTTACAGACACACATGTCCTTAGGACATGTGTGTGTGAAACATGCACTTCAAAATACATTTCAGGGATGCAGGGGGGGGTCCTTTGGACCCCCCTGCACCCATGGAATGCATTAACATTTTGCGAATCGCTAATTGAAATTCGCAAAATGTCAATGCCTTCCCATTGATTCCTATGGGCCTTTTGGCCCATAGGAATCAATGGGAATTGCGAAATCGCAAAATAGAATTCGCATAATATTTGCGATTCGGTAAAAATTGCGATTTTTACCGAATCGCAAATATTATGCGATTTTAATCATGCATCCCATTTTGCGATTCCTTATTTGCGATTCCCTAAAAATCGCAAATAAGGAATCGCAAAACCGGACTTTGATGCATGTGGCCGTTAGGACTTTGCCTGATCAACAGATCACATATTATGAGATGTTGTTTTTCTTACCTTTGCTTGCGGGTCCAATATTTGGATTTATATACTTGGGGCACTTGCCCAGTATTTCTCATGTGTATTTAAACATTAACTCGCATGTATGATCTATGAATGAACCAGATTTTTGACATACATGGATCTAATTAGCAATATTTTTTTATTGAAATAGATTTCTGAAATGTTGTTTGTCTTAATGGGTTTTTAACTTTACATCATCAAAATGTATCTATAGTCTTTTGTTCACCTCCATGACATTGCTGGGAGGAGCTAATGTTTAGTGCAACAGTATTTAATCACATGGGTGGTCGGGGAATGTCATGTGACCAAGTCCGGGGTTCCCGGTCGAAAGGCGTCATGCTGTTGATGGTGGAATAAAGCACTGAAAACTGAAGTGCCTGCTGTGTGGTGGTTCGTTCCTGGTTACGCTATTCAGAGGAAAGAGCGCTTTATCATCAGGACTGTGTTTGCAATATAAATAGATGCCATTCCCGTGATCAAGGGCGGATTGCACGCCAGAAACGCGTGGGGGAACTTTTGGTAAAATTCTCTCTGACCATGAAGCTGATTTTCCTGTGCTACCTGGCGGAATAAAGAAATGTACATGCTGTGTGTGGGCCTCCGAACTGTTGGTCTCTTTTTGTTGAATTTATAGCGGCTTGTCCCAGGTCAGGGACTGCCCCCCTGCAGACGAGCAGGTCCGGCGCGTACACTCTTTCGATGGAAAAGGAACAACGTGTATTCCCCCAGGAACAGAAGTTAGCATGGCGGCAACTGTTATGAAGCAGAGAAACCCACTGAGAATTATAAACAGTTAGGAGTGATAGAGCACACAGGTCATCCAACTATAAATTTACCATACTCACCTGGGCCCATAATCAATTACACATAATTTAATGAGGTAACCTTCGCTCTACTACCAGTTATTTCACTTTCTAGGTTCTATACCATTAACTTACCAATATTTGTCGCTGGTACCTGTAAACCTATTGGATCTGAGTGTTAGATTGAAGATAGAGACAAAATAACATTTGCACTCATTTAATAACCACAGACTCAGGAAGTTTTTAAAATCTTTATCTAAGTTCTTAAATGGTCATGATCCAAAGATTAAACATCGATAGACTTTCCTTTACGAAGATCAGAATTAATGTGTAACTATGCAAAAGATATATTATACTAAACATTTAGCAAAAAGGGAAGGTAAGAAAAAAAGAACATGCTATGTAATCAAACGGTTTTGCATTTAACAAGGGAAGGGTAAGATAAAAGGGGAATGCGTAATGAAGACTGTTTTAAGATTTCAACAATAGGGAGTATAAGAAATGGAACATAAATATGCAATCAAAAATTATTTTAAGCGGTTATCAAAGAGAAGGTAAGAGAAGGAACATAATAAGCAATCAAAACTTTTATCGGTAGGAAGGGTAAAAAGAAATGGAACAAAACAAAGACGAACCCACACAAATTTACATTTACCTAGAATGGTGTGAAGACCAACCCTGGCCACAGGTCATTTTAATGACAGAACCCCGAAAGTTGCAGTTGCCAGTAGGCTAGCAGGTGCAGATTCAGAATCAGGGCAGGTAAAGCCAAATTGGATCAGGACAGGACCACCAAAGGTTAATACCGGCCCCCGCAGTTTAGTTGCAACGCCTACGCTACTCCCTCTCTTCAGCTAACAGCCAGAACCCGATTGGGTTATTGATTTCACCAACAAAGTGCTTCGCCAGCACTTCAGCTTCCCAGAACCCCGATTGGGTTATCGAATCTTCTGACAGAGTGCTCCGCAGCCCTCTGCTCTTGGTCGCCTATTGAGTGCGTTGGGTCAGTGACAGGTCAGCTATTCGGACATGTCGGACAAATTAACTAACTAAAAATACCCTAGTTATACTATTTTCCAGAACAGTGTACCACGGTAATCAGACAAAATATCGAAAAAAAAATATCGGAAAGACAAAATATCGAAGTAAAAATATCGAAGGTCACAAATATAGGGAAGCAAAAATATCGGATACAAAAATATCGGAATAGGTAAGTTAAAAAAAATATCGAAAACAATAATATCGTTTGACAAAATATCGACAATACAAAATATCGTGTACTAATGGAAATAATCAATAGTATAGGAAAAAGTAAAATAATTGTACATAAAATGTAGTAAAAAAGGAGTATCCTTAAAAAAAATATATTTTATTATTTATATTTTTAAAAAAACATATCTAGGTTTAGGAGCGGGTTATTGGGTTTATAGGGGATAAGGGTGGGAAGTAATTTATTAATAATTAATTATTTAATATATGTTAATCAATGTTCCTAAATTATACCTAATTGGTAATTATTTTTAAATATTTAGTTAATTAATTAAGATCATATAGTCCATATTATTAATGAGTAATTAATTGGTATTTAATTAATAATAATTAATTATTTATATTAATGAGGTTAATTATTTTAACATATATAATATTTTTTTGTGTTAATTTAAATGTTATAAATAATATTTAAAAAAAAAACATTTCTAGGTTTAGGAGCGGGTTATTGGGTTTATAGGGGATAAGGGTGGGAAGTAATTTAATAATAATTAATTAATTAATATATATTAATCAATATTCCTAAATTATACCATATTGGTAATTAATTTTAATTAATTAGTTAATTAATTAAGATCATATAGTCCATATTATTCTTTACTAATTAATTGGTAAATAATTAATAATAATTAGTTAATTATATTAATGAGGTTAATAAGTTTTAACATATTTTTTTTTATTAGTGTTAATTTACATTTTATATTACAAATTTTTCTTTTAAATATATCTAGGTTTAGGAGCGGGTTATTGGGTTTATAGGGGATAAGGGTGGGAAGTAATATAGTAATAATTAATTAATTATTATATGTTATTCTATAATTCTAATTTATACCTAATTGGTAATTAATGTAAATTAAGTAGTCAATTATTTGAGATCATATAGTACATATTAATAATTACTAATTTATTGGTAATTAATTCATTATAATTACTTAATTATATCAATTATGTGAATTATTTTAAAGTATATAATTCTTTTGTGTTAATTAAAATGTGAAAACTTATCATTATTATTTGAATTCTTTTATTACAGCTAATGAGTTCATATATGTACGTTATTGTTAATTTATTTTTAATTGGTAATTAAATAATAAAAATTCATATTGGGTAAAGGATTTTGTTGAGAGTTATTGGGTAGTTTTCAGTTTTTGGGTAAAGGGGTATTTTTAGGGTTCAGGGTAAGTTTTCAGTTTTTGGGTAAAGGGGTATTTGTTGGGTTCAGGGTCAGTTTTCAGTTTTTGGGTAAAGGGGTATTTTTTGGGTTCAGGGTTAGTTTTCAGTTTGTGGGTAAAGGGGTTTTTGTTGGGTTCAGGGTCAGTTTTCAGTTTTTGGGTAAAGGGGTATTTGTTGGGTTCAGGGTCAGTTTTCAGTTTTTGGGTAAAGGGGTATTTGTTGGGTTCAGGGTCAGTTTTCAGTTTTTGGGTAAAGGGTTATTTGTTGGGTTCTGGGTCAGTTTTTAGTTTTTTGGGTAAAGGGGTATTTGTTGGGTTCAGGGTCAGTTTTTAGTTTTTGGGTAAAGGGGTATTTGTTGGGTTCAGGGTCAGTTTTCAGTTTTTGGGTAAAGGGGTATTTGTTGGGTTCAGGGTCAGTTTTCAGTTTTTGGGTAAAGGGGTATTTGTTGGGTTCTGGGTCAGTTTTCAGTTTTTGGATAAAGGGGTATTTTTAGGGTTCAGGGTCAGTTTTCAGTTTTTGGGTAAGGGGGTATTTGTTGGTTTCAGGGTCAGTTTTCTGTTTTTGGGTAAAGGGGTATTTGTTGGGTTCTGGGTCAGTTTTTAGTTTTTGGGTAAAGGGGTATTTGTCGGGTTCAGGGTCAGTTTTCAGTTTTTGGGTAAAGGGGTATTTGTTGGGTTCAGGGTCAGTTTTCAGTTTTTGGGTAAAGGGGTATTTGTTGGGTTCAGGGTCAGTTTTTAGTTTTTGGGTAAAGGGGTATTAGTTGGGTTCAGGGTCAGTTTTTAGTTTTTGGGTAAAGGGGTATTTGTTGGGTTCTGGGTCAGTTTTCAGTTTTTGGGTAAAGGGTTTTTTTTAGGGTTCTGGGTCAGTTTTCAGTTTTTGGGTACAGGGGTATTTGTTGGGTTCAGGGTCAGTTTTCAGTTTTTGGGTAAAGGGCTATTTTTTGGGTTCAGGGTCAGTTTTCAGTTTTTAAGTAAAAGGTTTTTTTTGGGGTTCTGGGTTAGTTTTCAGTTTTTGGGTAAAGGAGTATTTCTTGGGTTCAGGGTCAGTTTTCTGTTTTTGGGTCAAGGGGTATTTGTAGGGTTCAGGGTCAGTTTTGTGTTTTTGGTTTACAGTTGTACAGGGTAAAAATAAAATTATTTTACATTCAATTAATTAAAGGAAATTAGAAATATATAACATTACACCAACTCTAATTTACTGTAGACTGCAGTTGGAATATTCTTTTATAATTAATTAGTGTCCAGCACATATTTAAATTTAATGTAGAATGCAGTAGGAATATTATTTATTATGTCATTAGTGTGCAGCATCTACTCTAATTTAATGTACACTGGATTTGGTATATGAATCATTACATTATTAGAGTCCAACATATACTCACATTTAATATACAGTGAAAAATTATTAATAAGATAGATACTTTCTAGTAAGATAATGATACAAATTGATCAACATGATTGTAGAAACATTTATTTTATTTATGTTTCAAAAATAAAATATTTTTTCATACAACAATATTTTTATTTACATTTCCTTTTAAAAAAATTTTTTATAAACACAATCATAAACAACTATACAGAAGCATTATTATTTTGTAATTTTTTTTAACAGAAATTAACATTCTTTATTATCTCTTTTACATATTGTTATGTCAGAAAAAAAATATAAATATCACAAGTATTTTTTAATTAAGCTTTTTTCTGCTTCATTTGTGAAGATCAAATTTTTATAATATAAGTCACACATTTTTTACACTTTTTTACATTATTGTCTTTTGTGACAATGTGCTTATATTTCTAGACATTGTTAACATAAACATTATTGTTTTCATAATCTTTAATTATTACATTCATGTACATTTTTGATAATCAAATCATTGTAGGATTAAAAAAAATATTTTTTTCCAATAACATAAAATAATATTTTTTTTAAACATATTTGGTTCAGTATAGATATTATATTTTTAACTTGGGACTATTTTATTGCATTTGGGTGCTTTATTTTGTAACCGGGTTAGGTCGTTTTGGGTTATTTGGAAGAAGGGCTGATCGCGGTTGGGAGACACTTCACGTCGCTTCAGGTAAGGTTGATTTTATATGTTTTATGTGTATTTTTATGATGTTTTTAGACTAGTGACCGTATATTTAGTGTTGTTGAATGTGAGGGAGTTATGTTTTAGATTTTGAAAACAGATATTTACGTATGGTATATACACGTCGTGTTAGTTAGTTAACTATTTATTTATAGAGTGAATTTTACTCTTTTAGGGTATATCTAAAATTAAATCATCAATGTTAATAAGTTGGTATCTAATTACTAGCTAATTAATGTGGGTGGGAATGTCTGTTTTCTATGTTTTTGTAATAGGTGTACGCTACATCGGAAGTTCCGTTTTTTTTTTAAGGAAGTGTTTGTTTGTTTCATTCAACACTGATTTACAAACACTTCTTTGCATTGTTCAGGTTTCCAGGAGCGATTCTTTCTATTTTTCTACTTTTTCGAGTTTTTTATGGTTATTCGATGGCTAAGGACCACCTGGATTTCTTAATTTTGGAACAGTTGTATTTTTACATTTTTTTTTGGGTTAATTTTGCACTACCTGGATTACTTTGGTGGAGAAGGACGTTATTGGATTGACAACATAATTGGTAAGTCATTGTTTTCTATTTTTGTGTGGGTGGGTAATGTCATATTTATTATGGAATTGTTTTTAACTTGTTATTTAGTTTTAATGTGTGCATATATTATAATAATATCTTTATATATTGCATACATTAAATACTTTAGAAGCTCACGTTACATATTTTTGCATACTTAGATGATACTTTTGGTGTTTTATAACAGTTTGAGAATTATTTACAGTAGTGTTTTGGCTATGATGTTTAGGTATTCTATGCCTTTGGTATTAGGGTAAAGTTTAACTTGTTCTTCCAGGTACTTGTGCATTTGTTTATTTTGCTTGGATGTTTTTGGGACAAGTTCTGTTACAGATTGGTCCATTCTAAATTCTTGATAGCTCTGTTCTTTCTGTAGGCATGTAATGAATTTTTCTAGAGTAGGTTTGGTTCTGCCAGTTGATTGTACAAATGCATTGTGCCAACCTTCCACAGCATTGTTAGTTTTTGATTCTCCGTTAAGGGTACTATTGTACACGTTCCACCAGGGTATGAGGAATTTCGGATTTCGTCTGTGGCCAGATTTGTGGAGTCTGCCTACCCAGGTGTCTTCAAAGTAAGCGAGAAAAGGACTTAATCTAGCTTCGTTTTGTTTGTAGAATGGACTGTCTATAATAATGTTGTAATGTTCAGCTACATCTGTTGCAGGGACATAGGCAAGTGCAATGAGTTTTTTGATTTGGAAAGCAAATGATGAATTTGTAGCATATTCGACACTTAGGGTAGTTTTTTGAAGGTGTCTTCATAAACACTGGTTGAAATGATAATAGCAGCCTTGGATGCAGGTATGGGGGTGGATTCTTAGAATAGTTGAGAGCATTGCATGCTCAAAATCAAGAATGATTTTTTCTGGAGAAAAATCATTCGTTTTTTGTTTTATGATATTTAATAATTCCATGTATGTTGAATTGTTTTTGTTTGGCAATAGGGCATATAGCAAAGGGATGTTGCAGTTGTGGGAGAGGCCATGTATTGTGTATAATTGGAAAAATGGTTTGGGACAGATGTTAAATGTTCCATCCATCATCCAATATTGGCTTTGCTGCAGTTTAACTAAATTCATATTGGTACCAAAAATTATAAGCCTTTTTTCATTGTTTTCGTTGTCATAAACTATAAATGGTTGTTTATTTAAAGTAATTATTTGGTTTGCAGTTAAATTTATATCCTGATATGTTCTGGGAGATGGTGTTGTAGCAGTTGTAGCTTTTTTAGTTTGTGCTATAGTTTTTTTTATGGACAGGATATTTGGCATTTGGGTTGTGGCTGTTTTGGGGATTTTAGGAATGGCTTCTTTTAAAATGACATTTGTTTGCTTTTGGGAACCTGTACTAGCTTCTTTTATATTTTCCAAAGCTGTTCTAAATTCTATTTCAGTAATATTAGGAGGATGATTGTGTTCCCTAGTATATAGTACTGTAGCTTCTCTAGTTGTTGCTCTTCCATAGCACTTGTTCGAATAATATTTACAACATTTCCAATTAACTTTCATGCCATATTGCTTTTCTTGTGTGTACGTGTAACCCATGTAGCATAGTAATAGTTTTCCTTTTTGGCTGGTCACAAATTCGGCTCCTTCGGTCATTTTGTACTTTGTATATCTATAAAACATATATATATAATAGTTAATGTCAAATAAATGTGATAAATAATCTATGTTAGTGATAAGTAGGAATGTTTATACTTACGTGTTTTAGAATGTACAGCAAAACTTAGGAGTTTCTTGCTTCTTTAGTTGGGGATAAATAGTTGTGATGTTGTTGTAGCTGTTATGAGAAACATGAAAGTAGTATATTATTAATTAATGTTTAGGTATATTTGCAATGTTAGAGCTCATTTCTACTACAAAAGTGTATCTTCATGATTCACATTGTGAGGATACTTACATATTTTTTAAGGTTGGTATTTGGCAGTATAATTGTTTCTTCAGCTTCTGGAGAGTAGTTTGTAGTGTTATCTTAAAAAAAATAAGGAACATATGTGTTAGCTTAATCACCATGTTGGTAGGTTATTTAAAACATTATCTGGTAAATATGTTATTTAATATACTTACTTTGTGATTTGTATCAGTATTATTTAGAATGTGAAGTTCTGTATGATGTCTGTATATCTATTCGCCGTGTTTGCTCTGTAAATAAACAATATATAATAGAAAATAATTAGAACAGTTATAAATGTTTGTATGGTTTTTCCACATTTATTTCAGTTGCATAATACTTACTTAGTAAAATGTATTCTAGAAATAGTAATGATGTCCTTAGTTCATTAGTAGTGCAGTTTTCAGTAGTCGAATCTACCGAAAAAGAAAAATATGTGGAGCACAACTGATTATTTCTGTGGGTTTAGATTTTTGTGCACATAATGAAACAATGTGACATTACTTACATAGTTATTCAAATCTGTCTTCCTATGCTTTGTTCACAGTTAGTTTGAGTAGAATATTCAGTAGTCGTAGTATCTAAAAAAATAGTATTATATAATTATTTAGCATGTTAAGTAGTATGAATAGCAAAGGGGCACTGGGTATTTAGCAGGTAAATAATTAGTAGTAGCAAATTATGCATTTCTATTTATGTACTTACTTAGCAAAAAGTATTGTAGAAATAGTAATGATGTCCTTAGTTCAGTAGTAGTGCAGTTTTAGTAGTAGAATCTATAGAAAAAAAAAATATGTGGGGCACAAATGATTATTTCTGTGTGTTTAGATTTATGTGCACATAATGAAACAATGTGAAATTACCTACATAGTTTTTTGGATCTGTATTCCTATGCTTTGTTCACAGTTATTTTGAGTAGAATATTCAGTAGTCGTAGTATCTTAAAAAAATAGTTGTATATAATTATTTAGCATGTTAACTACAATGAATAGCAAAGAGGTACTGGGTATTTAGCAGGTAATTAAGTAGTAGTAGCAAATAATGCAGTTGCTATTTTTTTTACTTACTTAGTAAAAAGTATTGTAGAAATAGTACTGATGTCCTTAGTTCAGTAGTAGTGCAGTTTTCAGTAGTAGAATCTACAGAAAAATAGAAAGATGGTGTGCAAAAGTCATTATTTCTGTGTGTTTAGATTAATGTGCACATAATGAAACAATGTAAAATTACTTACATAGTATTTAGAATCGGTATTCCTATGCTTTGTTCACACTTATTTTGAGTAGAATAATCAGTAGTGGTAGTATCTAAAAAAAATATTTTTATATCATTATTTAGCATGTTAAGTAGTATGAATAGCAAAGGGGCACTGGGTATTTAGCAGGTAAGTAAGTAGTATTAGCAAATAATGCTGTTTCTATTTTATTTACTTACTTAGAAGATGTAATAGTAGGTTGATAGTCTTGTTCTTCTAGTTGTTGTGCAGCAATTCCGATAGAGATGAATCTCCTTCAGTGACTTTTGGCAAGTAGTTTGTGCTTACATTTTCATTGCTTATATAGGGGAGTGTCAGTAGTAATTACTTTGCTATTGGTTCATTTAAAAAATTAGGGTTGTGATTGGTTAGTTAGTATATTTGAATTTCAGTTGTGATTACTTTGTATTAGAATTGAGAAACCAAAAATAAATATAAAAGTATACAAACTAGCATAGAATATTTTTATATGTGTAGGTGATATAATTATACCAATAGTAAATATTTGTTGAATTTATAGTGTGTCTATAGTAGAAATGAAAGTATTGTATGTTTATTTTGATGTGAAAACATATAAAGCGTTAATTAATTATGTTAAGAAATGCTTATAAAAAGTCGATATAGTTTTTAATCCGATATTTATGTGCACGATATATTTGAAGTCGATATTTTTGTTAATGTCATTATATTTTGTCGAAAGCGATATTTTTGTATTCCGATATTAATGTAGTCGATATCACAGTAAACGATATTTTTGTATATCGATATTTAAAAATCGATATTTGTGTATATATCTAGTTAAGTATAGGAACCCAATATTTTTGATTTCGATATATTTGTTCCGATATTTTTGTACATCGATATTGTGGATTTCGATATTTTATCAGACATTCGTGTACCACCCCCTATGTTGCAAGTGTAAGGATCCCCAATTTTGATTGGGCAAGGAATGAGGAGAGTTCATCACACCATACCAAAATGAAACTTTCTGCATATCATATTTAAATTAACGTTCCCGCCCATCATTTTATTTTCCTCATGACATCTTTATTCCACCCGACAATGAATGTTCTATTAGTAAATACATTGTATCTGACAGAGGTAAAGGGTCAGCTTCCCAGGCGTATCTTGGATGAGACTGTTATTGGCAATCATTCAATGCCATTTCTGAAACGTCCCTTGATGTCCTTTGCGCATGTTCACAATGGATGCAGTGGGATCTCATCAGGCCCAAAGAAGTTACATGTAAAAATTGAAAAGAAACAGTTTGAGAACACAGACTAAATGAATGCACTGTATACCATTTATCCCTACTCTATTCCCATTACTTTATATTTAACTATTGCGTTAAGGTTAAGCAGAACGAACAGCTTAGCAAAAGCAGCAGTGCAAGCTTCATGCATGCGGTTACATAGAGCAGCCATCCTTATTCTAGTGCGCAGAAGCAAAAGTCTTTCCCCCCCAAGCGAAAGGTACGTCATGTCACGTGAGTATGACAGACGCATGCGCAGTAGGAAATTCCGCATAGCAGCAGCCATTTTATTTGCAAGCGGATTAACATTAGTAAAAGTACATATGCAAGCTTCCTTCGGATGTCGTGTGATGTGATATTATTAAAACAAACATGTTGATTAGTATATTAACGTTATGTCGAGAGGACTGAGTACAAGCAAGTCACGTTACATGCGATTCCTTACTCCATCAGGAGAATGGCGGCCTAAACCTCAAAAGCAGAAACATATAACTTTGAAAAACTTCAAGGACCGAGATGCACTATGCGGACATGCCCAGTAGGCGGGACTTTTCTACAATGATTAAAACTCACCTGCAAGGTGCAGCTTCTCCATGATGCCATTCCTGTGATCAAGGGTGGATTGCACGCCTGAAACACGCGGGGTAACTTTTGGTAAAATTCTCTCTCACCATGAAGCTGTTTTTCCTGTGCTACCTGGTGAAATAAAGAATTGTACACGCTGTGTGTGGGCCTCCGAACTGTTGGTCTCTTTTTGTTGAATTTATAGTGGCCTGACCCAGGTCGCGGAGTGCCCTCCCTGCGGACGAGCAGGTCCGGCGCTGGCACTCTTCTGACGCAAAAGGAACAACGTGTATTCCCCCAGGAACAGGGGCAACTGTAATGAAGCAGAAAAACCCACTGGGTATTTTTCCCGTGCTACCTGGCGGAATAAAGAATTACAGTCCTTCCTGGCTGCCCCTGTCCTGAACGCGACCCAGACCGCCACCGCTGATCGCCCCCTCCTTGCCTGACTCTTGGAGTGGGACGGGCGGCTCCACCATCTTGGGCGGGTCTGGGCTCGGCACTGCTGTTCTTTGGCCCCTCCCCCCTCAACAAGTATTTCAGGCGGTCAGCTGCATGCGCGCCTAACCTGCATCTCTCCAGAACTCCAGAGGCTTCTCCGGGAGCAACGCTGCTTTTTAAAAACACTTGGACATTTGTCTGCAAGTTTTAGCCTGCCTACCTGCTCAGCTCTTCAGCGCTCCAGACCCAGTGCTTCAGTCCTTCCTGGCTGCCCCTGTCCTGCACCCGACTCAGACCGCCACCGCTGATCGCCCCCTCCTTGCCTGACTCTTGGAGTGGGACGGGCAGCTCCACCATCTTGGGCGGGTCTGGGCTCGGCGCTGCTGTTCTTTGGCCCCTCCCCCCTTGCCACACCCCCGGAGTCTCCTCCCCATGTGTCCCTATTTAATGGTTACCCAGTCCCGGCCGTGCAGCGGACGCGCGCAGCGGGCGCGACGAAGGCACGCCGAAGTTGGCCTAAGTTAAGCCCGTCTGCGCCCGTCCGCGACGGGCCGGGACCAGGGGCCATGCACTTTGCCCCTTCTATGGTGTACACCTCAGCTCAACTCTTAGCTCTCACTGTTGTTTCCCCACCCTCTCCTCTACTCTTGCGACACCTTGACACACTTGGTATTCTTGTCTCTTCCCCCCCTCACCCGACCCCGGTTCCTTCTAGTACCACTAGTATCACTCCTCCCGCTGCTGATCCCCCTTCTGTCCCTTGTTCTCCCCCCGTCCCTGCCTCTACTGTAGCCTCTGCTATACTGCTTAACACCCGATCTGCGGTCAAACATCAGACAGCTCTCTTTAACCTTCTGACCACTGACTCCCCGGATTTCTTCTTTCTGACTGAAACTTGGTTCACTGCTGACTCCCTCCCCGACCTCTTAGCCATTCTTCCTGACACCTATTATGCCCTCCGGGCTGATCGTCCAGACGGCAAGGTGGGGGGAGGGGTGGCGATGATCATTCGGTCGACCCTCAAATTCCAACTTCTCAATCACCCCTCTATTTCTAATGTAGACTACCTTGTGGCCCGCTCTCTCAATCTTTCTGCCCCCCTCACTGTCGTCCTTATGTACCGTCCTCCTCAATCTATGCCCTCCTTTGTAGCCTCCCTTCAGGACCTCATGGCCACTCTTGTGGTCAACAATTCCTCCGTTCTCCTGCTCGGCGACTTTAATTATTGGCCGGGCGACCCTAGGGAAGACCTCCCCTCGAAAGATTTTTCAGGTACTCTTCAATGTCTAAGCCTTACATCTCATGTCTCAGTCCCTACTCACGTCCAGGGTCACATCTTGGATCAAATTTGGTCCTCCTGTCCCATTGTTTCATCCCTTCTCATTTCCCCATGCGTCTGGTCGGATCATTTTTCCATTTCTTTCGCCATCCACCTGGGAGCGGTTGACAAGCCCCCCCTCCCGAAGAACTTCTTAGCCCGCAATAGGAATCGGACCGACCTCGACTCCCTCTCGCTCACTTTGGCTTCTTCTGCTCCCACCCTTACTAACCTTCCTCTTGACTCCCAGGTTAACGCCATTGGCACATGGCTTTCCTCTTCGTGCGACCTTGTCGCTCCGCTCAGAAAGATCAAGGCGATTCGTCCATATGACGCGCACAAATGGTTCTCTCCAGAACTCAAAACTCTTAAACTCGACCTAAGGCGGTCGGAACGTCACTGGAGACGGAACTATTGTCCCTCATTGCGCGCCAAATACAAATCACTCCTTACTGAATATAAAAAAGCAATCCTAGCGGCTAAAACCACTTGCTTCTCTGAGAGAGTAGCTCTCACGGCCAATAAACCCCGTGAAATTTTCTCTCTGGTCCACAATCTCGCCACCTCTGATCGCTCTATCCCTAGCCTGGTTCCCTCACAGTCCCTCTGTTCCTCACTTAATGATTTTTTTATCGACAAGATCGTGAAGATCAAAGCCAACATTCCTACAGTGCCTCAACTCCGTTTCATTTGTCCTTCCATCTGCCCCTCCTTTTCTTTTGCCTTCTTTCCATCCTCTCTCCACTGATCTATTTCTAAAACTTCTGGTCAAAATCAAGTCTGGCTCCCCCATGGATTGCGCGCCAGCACACATTCTTAAAACCCTCTTTACCAACTGTCCTGCGCCTCCTCTTGCTCTCCTTAACTCCTCTTTGGCTCTCGGATCTGTCCCCTCTTCTTTTAAATCTGCCATAGTCCTCCCTATTCTAAAGAAAACTGGTCTAGATCCCTCTCTTCCTTCCAATTTCCGTCCCATCTCTCTTCATCCCTACCTCAGCAAGATCCTCGAAGCTCATGTCACTTCCCGCCTCTCCTCTTATATTGAGGAGAATGGCCTCCTTGCATCCCATCAGGCAGGATTCCGCCCGGGCCACTCAACGGAGATGGTGGTCCTCGCAGTCCTGGACGAGCTTAAGGGGAAGGCCGATTCTAATCTCCCCCAAGCCCTGGTCCTTCTCGACTTGTCCACTGCGTTTGACACGGTTGACCACTCCATCCTTCTCGACCGTGTCAGCGCAGCGGGCATCCGGGGCGTGGCCTTTTCCTGGCTGGCATCCTTCCTTCAGGATAGGTCCCAGGCAGTTCATCTCCCCGGTTTCTCTGCACCTCCCCGCCCAGTCACCTGTGGCGTTCCCCAAGGCTCCTCTCTCTCCTCTCCTTTTCAATCTTTATATTCATCCCCTCATCACCTCTCTTCTTGAGCTGGGGGTCTCTGTGTATAACTACGCAGATGACCTTCAGCTCGTCTTTGATCTTTCTTCTACCCCTGATTCTCTTCCCAAGTTCTTTTCCACTTTAGTCTTCATTTCTGACTGGATGTGCGCTAACCAACTGAAGCTCAATCCAGACAAGACGGAACTTGTTCTCACTGGTGGCCCCTCCAAACCTTGGTCCCCTTCACATTGGCCCCTTTCCTTTGGTCCCCCCTTGTCCCCTCTTCCTCTGTCCGCACTCTCGGTATCAAAGTCAGTCATGACTTATCTATGCACAGTCAGATCAGCTCTGTTGTGTCCTCCTGCTTTCTTTCTCTCCGTTCAATTCGGAAAATCTCACGCTTTTTTTCTACCGATGCACTTAAATCCATAGTCATGGCCCTCGTCATCTCCCGCCTTGACTATGGGAATGGCCTGTACGTGGGCATACCTGCCTACGCATCCCGCCGCCTACAGGCCATTCAAAATCAAGCTGCTCGCCTCATCCTCTCCCTCCCTAAATCCTCTCATATCACCCCAGTTCTCAAATCACTTCATTGGCTCCCTGTTCGTTTCAGATCCTTCTTCAAACTGGCCTGTCTAGCATTTCTGGCTCACTTTTGTTCTGCGCCCTAATTCATCAACACTCTTGTCTCTTCTCATGCCCCTGTTCGCACTCTTCGCTCTTCCTCTCTCTCACTTCTTCACATCCCTCGCTTCCGCAAATCCAGAACGGGGGGCACATGATTCTCTGTCCTTGCCCCCCAGTTCTGGAACAGCCTTCCTCTTTCTATTCGTTCCATCCCCATCTACACTAACTTCCGCAAAGCTCTTAAAACTTTCCTCTTTTCTCAGGCATTCCCTTTTTAATCTCCTTGGGTCCTCTCTGTTGAGTTCTTGATCAGGTCCCCAGCGCCAGGAAGCCGCTCGGCCACCGTGCGCTCTATTAAATATTTTTTTCATTCATTCATTCATATACACGCTGTGTATGGGCCTCCGAACTGTTGGTCTCTTTTTGTTGAATATATATATATATATATATAATCAGGATAATACGTACCCGGTAGCTAGGCATTTCAAAGAACACCATCAAAGCAATAACAAGGGCTCCAATACTATGTTATAGATACAGTGAGTGCCAGTAGACGGGGTGGTAATAGAGAGTCAAAACTGCGCAAATTGGAATCCAAATATATCCTACAATTAAACACTAAACAACCCGGGGAACTCAATATCATGGAGGATCTTCATACTGTATTAGTAGCTGGAAGGTCCATATAGGGTATATGTTGGGTTAACACATTTACAGAATTATACAGTAGGGGTTAATTTAAATGGTTTTTACTATTTTGGATAATTATTTATTGTTTTAATATGATACATTTTATTGTATTTATATACCAGACTGTCACTAATCAATGTGCGCAGTTATTACATAGTGGACCCTATGGACTACAACTGATCAGGGCCTATCTATTTACTGATATAACTTGAGTACCCTCTAACTTTGTACACAGTATTCACTCTAAAGTCATTGTGTATCCATTAGTTTAGTCGTGTCTAAAGAGATCTACGGTACTTATTCCTCACAGTTACATTATGGTCATACTTAGACACAATGTTTGGATTTCAAAGTGTATACAATATATCCAGCATTTATCGATCTGCATCTTTAGGACTTTATCTGAGCTCCTACATGAGTTATTTACAAAAAAGTAATTTTTAATTCTTATGTGGATTTTACTTGGGACTACTTTCAGTGCAGGTTATTAAACTCAGACAGAACTGGCCTCAGTCTGTCTAAGGGAGTTGAAATCTGTGAACACAACATTATAATTGGTTTTAATTGTTAAAAACACATTTTTCACTTTTTTAACACCTTTTGGGAACTTGGCACTTTATGGGTAGGTCGCAAGTAGGAGTTATATATTAACAGTACTGCATTGTGAAATGGGATTTAACCCAGAATTGTCATGTGTGAAGTAAAAGCTATCTATATGCAGTAGTAGGGGCCACCTTCAAGGTAATACAGCATCAAGGGTGGTTGATTCTTAGTTGAGAACATCCAATATCAGTAATGTTTTAAACTTTGATAAAGGCCATTGGTGATGTACTTCCTTTGGTATATTTTAAGGTATGTTCAGGAGATAGCATTACAATATGTACGTATTTTACGTACACTTCGGTGTATTAGCTATATGTGCACACTTTCTCCATGGCATTAATGCAGAGATATTGCGAACATTTTCACAACCATTTGCACTTCCAAAGCGATATTTGCACATTTAAATTGGAATGAAATGTTGGTTCAAGTGATCTTACTTGGCTATTCAGTATTTTACCATGATACAGAAAGTTTTTTCCTATAGTATTTTTAACCAATGCAATTTTGAGTTGTAAAACGCTATATAAATCTGTTTTCTATGTCTACTCCATGTGACCTAAAGAACCTTTAGCACTTGCACTTTAAAAATGGGTGAATCACCTAATCACGCTGTCATGTGATCAAGGCTCTGCAGAGCCGAAACTTTATGGCAACAACACTGAAATAAATTACTGGCATCCAATTACTGTGGTCCGTGTCCGTTCATGCATGCTGCTTACGAGGGAAGCATTAGCGTGAAAACGACGGAGTTCTGCATATATATATACACAAATCCACAAAAAAGTTCAGATATTTGCGGAATCATATACTCTTTGGACCACACTGGTTTGTACGTTTCAGGAATGTTTAGAACTATTCTCCGTAATGCGTTTCGGCTAAAAACAGCCTTGCTCACATGTCAGAAGCAAAGTACACACATTGTCTATATACAGATATCTTGAATTAGAGAAAGGACACACAATCGTATTGGGGAGTGACTTGTGAATGTTGGCCATCTTTAAATGTCAAACAAACGTACATATGTGGAAATACATCTCATCCAGTCTTGTGACCCTAGCCAATATAGCTAAAGAACATGTAAATAAACAAAATAATGGTCACAATAAGTATCACATTAAACATTATGGGCCAGATGTAGGTAAATCCGATTTACCGACTCTTAAATACCGAGTCATACCGATTCGGTATTTAAAAGTCGGTAAATTGGAAGGAGGCAGATGTAGGTAAAAAATTACATAATCTGTAAGAGTCAGTATTTACCAATTCTGTAAATACCGAATCTGTATTTCCCATTGATTCCAGGGGGCCTTGAAGCCCTTAGGAATCAATGTGAAATACAGATTCGGTATTTACAGAATCGGTAAATACCGAATCCTGCAAGGGTGCAGAGGGTGTCACTTTGACACCCTCTAGCACCCCAATTCTGAACTTGTGTGCCATGTGGCACACAGACATGCCCTAAGGGCATGTCTGTGTGTCACATGGCACAGGTGTGCATGCACAGATGTGCATGCACACCTGAATTCGGTATTTTACCACCCAATAGGATTGGGTGGTAAAATACCGATTTTTAAGGGCCTGTGGCACTCTTAGGAGTGCCACCTACAAGTGGTTTTTCCGAATCGGTAAATATACCGATTCGGTATTTTACTGATTCTGTAAATTTACCAATTCGGTAACTTTACAGAATCGGTAAAATATAGGCCCCCTACATCTGGAAACCCTAATACCGGTCGATACTGTGACCTTATGCCCCTATTCGGCTATAAAGCCCTTTATTCCCTATATTGGCATAACCGTTCAAGTACGATTTTCTGAAAAGTCATCTCTGGCCTCACACGAACAGAGCCACATTCCAGCATGACTCTCTGCTACTTCCTTTGCGACCAATTAGTGCAATGACAGAGCAGCAGTCACTATCTGATATTCCTAGATAACACTCCGAGTTCTTCAACAAGATAAAAACTCAGCAAACCTGGAAATCCCCGCTTGCTATGTTTTGATTAGTAATGGAACTCTAATGAGCAACTGATAACTGTCACTTCCTAGTGACATCTTTAATTGACGTCTTATGTCCAGCAAACTTGCGTCAAACCCGGCACCTGTCAGGTATAAATATTACCAACGTTGCCTTAAGCAATGAGCGAACCTGTTGCTGATGCCAGCTGCCTGCATGACCCCGTGTTGGTAAAAACTAGCACTCTGTCGCTGCAGCCTGCTATCCTGTGGTGGTGAAGCTGCTGATTACCATTATCGCCGCTACAGCGCGAACTATGGTTCAGTACGCTTGAGGAGCCGTGCAGCCGTCCTCTGCGAAGACATCCAGCCCAGCTGCCCGTGGACGCTGTCACCCCTCCTTCCTCGACGCGCTGAGAGAAGCCGCTGCATTTCTCGTGCAGAGAAATCCAGTCCCGGCGCTTCCAGTTTACCCTCGCGGGTGACTGGGATATCGAGAGAGACCCCTGAAGGAGATACCAATCCTCCATCATTCTATTCAGAGGTATGGTGTTGACTAAACCCTTAAACGAGAATTCTTGAAACAAACCTTGGCAAAACCAAGTTAACTTAAGCTACTTACTTACTCCCCTTCTCACGTGTTAGGCTTAGGTCAGGCACACTGGGGTAGGCTTAGTTAGAAGCACCAGTTGAGTATGTTAGCCTAATGTATATATGACTGTATATATGTTTTATTACTTTTAAACCATTGTATGGCTAAGAAACCATATCAATGCTTTTACAGTTCTATTTCGCAATACTTATCTTACTGTACGTACTTTTCATAATAACAGTTATTGCAATTGTGGCAATACATTTCTCTTGTACGAGAAGAAAGACTGTTCAATAAATGTTAATCCTTTATTGATACACGCCCGTCTCTCTATTCTCTACATACTGTGAAAGTAAACTGCACTAGACTGACTGAGTGAAATCTGTGTCTATTGTTTCACACGACCCTAGAGATCGACTCTTGATCTGAGGAGCAAAGTTGTCATGTTGCACGGTTGTTGGAAAACTGAATCCCTTCTTGTCTGTGCCAAGGAAGCTGATCACTTCCTATGCAGAGAAGAAAGTTTCCAGTGACCTCTGAGCTAGTTGGTAACACAACCCAATTAAGTTTAGCATAGTCAGTGGAGGCCTGGAATATCCGCAGTTCCACGTCGATACTACTGTTTATGTTATTCCAATGCGCAGGGCCTAGTGGGAAACTAGGAACTACACTACATGGCGCCCAAACGTTTGGTAAGGCGATAAACTAACGCAAGACTTGTAGAGTAACTCAGTCGTGCATATTTCACACCCCTTTCTCCCGTAAATACTCCAATAGACGTCTGGAGTGGGTGAAAGGTTAAAATCCGCCCGACCTTAGTAGGAAGAGATTCCCATGTAAAGCTCTGGTTTATTCAACGTTGAAGGATACAGTGTTCCAAAATATTGTGCATCTAATCTTTGTCTCCTTGGAGACCTACTCTGCAAAAACTGCATTTTTAAAAAAATGTCAGTAGAAAACAACGGCACCACTGGGGTCGCAGCAGATGCGACTCAGCAAGGTCCCGAATACACAGACCCGGGTGCTATTATCATCCCGGTCCAGTTAAGAAGATCTATAACTTTAAAACTTATAGAAAACGGACTGACACCTCAAGGTGGTACAGTAATTTTCGTGATAGAGGCTCACGAGTATCGGCAGACAGAGGTATTCTATTCATGGATAAACTTTCCAGCGGTAAACGCTATAACACAAGAGTTTCACTATTACAAAATAGAGGAACCTCCGGGAGAGTACGCTCCTTTCGAGGAGATTGAAATCTCACTTAAATTTCAAGAGCACCTGCTCTGGTTTAATGGCGCCCTAAAACACACTGATCAAATAACTAGGCTCGGTCCACTAGGTAGACCAGGAGCCACGTGGCCGGTTCTAGCCAGCTACACACCACATCCTGACATTACAAGAATGTCTAGAGAAGAGCTGTTAGAACAGCTCAAAACATTAATAAAAATACATAGGCAATTAGTCCAATATGTAATGCGGACTGCAACAGTCCAGCCAGCTGTTAATTCACCACAGCTGACCCCTCATCAGGGGAACACAAATAAAATTACACCACAGAACATACAGTCATGTCTTGGTAAAACACCCGTAAAACGGGAACAAATTCCTTTCTGGTTAGCCCAGAAAATCACTCAAATAGAGGCAGTATTTCCTGATACTACCCCTATTGAGAAACACAGAATCTTGACCATCTGCCTTCCTATGGGAATCGCACCACACGTGGAGGACTGTGACACTTGGGGTACAGTCTTTGCTTCCATTTACACAAAAACACACGGTGTTCCGTCTATGGCGGTAATACCAGACGTGCTAAAACAGATTCAAAATGAATTCGGTCCAGAGCCCGCTTTAAATCTAGGTATGAAATTACTGAAGACTTCAAGCAGGTCACGGCTATATTATTAGCCAACGTAAAGGGAGAAGCAGCATCTGTGGCGATTCGCCAGAAGTTGAGGGAAACAGATATAAAAGATCCTGTTGAGCTTGCAAAAATCATAGAAAAATGCTATGAAGAATTAGGTAGAGACAGCTTGGGTGGAAAACCGGTAAAACCCCAACTGCTCGAAAATCCTGAAAAATTGTTTATTAAAAATAATTCAAACACTCCTAAAAAGAGCTGGGATGGAAATAAACAATCCACTCCCAAGGAAAAAGTTTTCCAGTCCAGAGGAAGGTCTCCTCGACGGAGGGAAAGAACTCCGACTCGGGAACGCCAGTCTCCCCAACGGGAGCCCTCTGAGAAAAGATATAACCTTAGAAATAGGGATAATCTAAAAAAACCTGATAGATATCAAAGTATTGATACACGTCCCTCTCGATCTTCTCCACAGAATTCGGAAAGAAGAGGACGGTCAGACCCAGGAGAGCACACCAAGTCCAAAGACAAGGAACCTGCTCAAAATAAGAAATCTCAATTTCAGAAAAAGAAGGTAGCCAGTATTAGAGTAATCAACCATGCCGAGAATACTGAGGACACAGTTGAAAAACGGGGAGTGGGCATTGACAATGTTGGAAAGTGCAGCAGAGATCAGTATAGCGCGCAAGATCTTGATGAGTCATCTGGAGACAGTGGACACGAATGAATACATTCAGGTTGAAACTGCCGACGCCAGACTTAGCGAGCCCCATAAAATATACGAAATAACATTGCGTATTGAGGGTGATAAGACTAGGAAAATTAAGGGTCTATTTTGGGATAAGCTCTCAAAAGGCTATGATATTCTGTTAGCTGAAAAAGATTGGCCCCCGGAGTTTGTCAGGGAGTGCCCTTGTGGCGAAGAAGTGATTATGCCTGCCTTCTCGAATCACATACCGATTCACAAAAAATACACATATGCAAGGAAATGGGCAGTAGCCCAGGCACCTGCATTATATAAAAATCATGTAGGATGGGATGAGGATTCACCACCTCACAAAATCCAATTAAAAAGTGAACCAACTGCCCAACGGCAGTATCCCATAAAGCAAGAAGCTAAAAAACAGGTCAGGGAGATCTTAGATCAACTTGAGTACCAGGGGGTGATTGAAACATGCACCTCTCAAATGAACAATCCTTTGTTTCCTGTCTCCAAGCCAGACAATTCATATCGTCTAGTTTTGGACTACAGACATCTTAATACATGTTGCAAAACTTTTGCAGTACAAAACTCGCATAGTGCAGCCCTAATGAATAATATAGTTAGGAAAAAATATAAAACGACATTAGACATTTCTAATGGTTTCTTTTGTCAAAACATTGCACCAGAAAGCAGATACTTGACCGCTTTCTCCGCATTTGGGTCACAGAAAAAATTCTGTCGACTCCCACAGGGGTTCAAGAACAGCCCAGGACTATTCTCAGCTAGGGTAACAGAGTTACTACAAATCTATGATGATGAAGCATTGTCTTACGTAGATGATATTTATCTCACAGACGACGACTTGGATACTCACTTGAAAAGAGTGAACACCATTATACTTGGGTTCGCAGCAGAGGGTTACAAATTCAACTTTAAAAAGCCCGAATTGCCCATCTGACAGTCCTATTTTTAGGGTACGAATTATCAAGTGAAGGGAAAAGCCTAGCGGACAACTTCTTAGAGAAGTGCGCTGTACTCCAAGCTCCAAAAACGCTGAAGAATTTACAATCAATACTAGGTTTTCTGAATTTCGGAAGAACTTACATACTAAATTACGCAGAGAGGGTTAAACCTCTCTACGAACTAATAAAACCTGATTTAAAACAAATCAATTGGACTCAAAAACACACAGAAATTTTGAGATCACTGCAAACAGACATGTTAGCAAAAACTAAATTAGATACGCGTGACAACACGATCGATCTTGTAATCCGAGTCATCCCAGGAAGATGCGGGTTCACGTACCTAACCTCTAATGAGGGAGAAAAGGTACCTATTTCAATTAAATCTCACTTGTACACACAAGCAGAAAAAACATTCAGTCACACAGAAAGAACTGTGAACGCTGTGCAAATCGCATTAGCAAATGAACGAGAACTAGCACACGGCAAACGGATTAATATCCTTACAGCGGAATCCGCCTTCGAGGCGCTATTCAGCCCAGTAAACCTGCCTACAGTGTCACTGGACCCGAAATGGATACAGTGCATAGATTCTCTTGGAGCGGAAGACGTGAAATACTATTTCGCCCCGCAATACAAAGAACTGAATGATTTAGAATATGAAGAAGAATATCCTCTGCCAATCGAAATCCTGCCTCTCCCACAATATGCCTGTATAATCTATACAGATAGCTTTGTACAGCATTTTAATGTAGAGAGCAAATCCTACAATGCAGCATGTGCGATCATTAAAGGTCGTTGGCTATGCGGTAAATTCAGACCGAAAGTAACAAAAACTGAATCTGTAAGAAACTGTTCGGTTCAGAGAACTGAAATCAGATCTTTAAAGATGGCGCTCGAAAATGCAGAACGCGAATTCCCCACACTTATCGTGTGCGATTCTCATTTTTGCGTTAACTCTTACAACAATAAGCTACAGAGTTGGATTGAAAACGACTACAAAGATGACACAGGTGCCACAATAAAGCATAAATTGCTCTGGAACGAGGTAGCTCTTTTACACAAAGAACTACAAAAGACTCACGTGATTCACGCACAGAGTCTTCAACGTGATGGCGTTCACGTTGCAGGGAATTCATTGGCTAATACAGCCACCGCGGAAGCAACTAACCCGGCTTCCGTAGCCACAAAAAAGCGTACAGATAAGTACATAGACGGGGAAACCATGCTGGCAGTAAAAACGACTGTAAAAGGCGACTGTGCAGCACTACCCGTAAACTATCCACTCAATTATGCATACATAATCGATGCAAACTCCGTTCCTTTTGCTCGAATCCCTGGAGTGGGGGACAGAGTAATTCCAAACAGGAGCAGGAGGGGCTTCCTCTTACTGGAAGCACACATGGGGTTGGGTCTGAAACACCAAACAATCAAAGCCTCTCTGAAAGAATTGCAATCAGAGTACTGGTGGCCAGGAATGAGTATAGATATTCAATGTTTTGCTCAAAATTGTGAAGACTGCAATAGAGATCGCAGTAATGAACAGGCAAGTGTAGTTTCAGGATCCCTTCTAGACAGCATAAGGCGGTCTATCTGCGCAATCAAAGAAGAGAAGCGCGTCCCAGTGTACACCATTAAGACGAAAAGCACTTAAAAAATGAGGCCTCCAGCGCTCGGCTGACGCTAGAACGGTTATAAAAGATTTGCGAATCCATATCGGCACATACGCAATTACCACGTTCCATTCTGACCAGGGTCCTGCTTTCAGCTCTCGAGCTTATGAGGAGGCCAGGGCCAGCGTGGGAATTGGGTTGCGGTATTCTTGTCCATCGCACAAGTGTGGTAGAAAGAAAAAGCCGGGACATAAAGCAATCTATAACAGCGAAGGTATTAGGTTCAGGCGCTGGGTGGGTCAAACATTTAATAAGTGTCCAGACTAGTCTTAACAACATGCCAAGAAATTCTCTAAAAGGTTTCAGCCCATACGAACTATTGTTCGGAATTAGAATGAACGTTCAGGACCTCGATAGTCAGATGTCAGTGGTACAAGCAGAAACAAAGCAGTTTGAAGTAAAAGACCGTTTGGCTGTTTTACAGGAACTGAATGAAACAAGAAAATCATTAAGCAACATAAAGTTAAAGCAACAGCCAAATACCACTGACGAGGCACCACCCGCAACAGCCCCAGCAAGGCCTGTCTGGATTCCAAAGATTGGGGATCTAGTCAGAGAAAAGATCGCGGTTAAGAAGGAATTTGGGCCTTCTTACAGAAAAGCAGTACCTGTCTTAGCAGTCACCGGAACAAGATCAGTTGTGCTACCGCCCCTTGCTGGTAAAAAGGAGAACAGAGTCGTGTCTATCGATCTGGTAAAACCACAAGCATGTGGCCTATAATCAACAGTAGGCCCAGTGGACTCCCAAGAAACAACATAATACCCAAACTTGCAACAATCCAAGAGGTTCAAACTGAAAGACTAATCACATTCGATCAGCCTGCAGTGCACAATGAAGGACTATGCAATAATGCCATGGAACTCGTGCCTCTTGAAACACAGATTGAAACAGTTCGTCAAGAAACAACACCAGTCTACACTAATGTGGCATCAGAAAGTGCTACCGAGAGACAGATTGAAAGAACAATCCCATCAATTGACAGAACTGCCTCTGGTTATTTCATCAACTTCGACAACTTCTCTGAAGATTTAAACGACCCCGAAGTGATGCCAGAAACAAAAAAGTCTTTTAAAGAAAAAGCAACGGAACTCTTTCATCAACTGAAGGAAATCTACCTAATTTCCCCTTGGCTAGAGTTCTGGTTTGGTCTAGGTGTATTTTTCCTCCTGCTTTGGCTCATCATGGTACTGTGTTTGGGAAAATTCATTGAAGGAAAATATATTACAATGGACACAGCAAGTCAGAACATCAACCTAGTCCTGAAACCACACAGATCATCCCACGTGAAGAAAAGAGAACTGTCAACAGTAAATGTCACAGCAATTCCAATACCTGGTGGGGTAGTATGGGAGAAAACAGACTATGAGATCTATGGTCCGGTCGAAATCCTGAAGTATCCTTATCAACTAAAGGTTTCCTTAAGTGACTTTGTGACACCAAATACATTCTCTGATGATTGGGACTTTAACAGTATTAATGACATGATGTCTGATTTAGTAATGTCAGCTAGATTCACAGATCATGATTATTTACAAGGTTCATCTAGTTATGAGCAGTTATTCTGTTACACCCATTATGGGGATCATTACTTGCATAAATCTGCACAGCCTAGAAATGTTTTTATGTATAATCAATGGGAACATTGTGCTACACCACCTAAAAGCAGTTCTAAAGCATTTTTTGAGAAATTCAAATACTTCTCAGGGTTTAACACCAGTGATGCAGAAACGTTTTATTATAAACTGTTAGATAAAACAGGAATGAAAACAATGCTGACAAATTCTAAATTGATATATTCAGAAGCATTTTATGACAAAATGATGACATTTGGTTTTGATTATTGGAAAAATAATATTGAAACGAAAACGATTTGGGGTACAAAAGATTGGCAGGTGCAAGGCATAGAAGCACTTTTTAGAACCTGCATGATACCAGAACAAATGTTGTTTTTAAATGACACAATACACCAAACATCTTGTCTTGGCCTAGCTAAGAACAAAGAACTTAAAACACCGTCTATACCAAAGCCAATTCCTGAAAATGTAACAGCTGATATTGAGTTAGACGTGTCACAAATTTTACATTTCAACAGAACACATCCTGATTGGAAAAAGTGGTTAATCTGGCCTACAGACACAAATAGCTGTCAAGATAGATTCCTGAATAAAACACAGGGGTTGAAAATGACCAGATTAGACTCAAGATATTCCCAGAGACAACATCCAGGAATTATAACAACATACAGTGTAGGGAAACTCTGCCTAGAATGGCTAACTACGTCCACACTGGCTGAAATTAAGCAACACTTGTCTTTATTAAAAGATGGTGCTGATTTGCGCGACTTCATTCTTGGACCACGCAAACAGCGTCAAAAGCGTTTCATAGCGACCAGTATCTATGCTGCTTACAACGAGGCTTGGAAAGTAAAGCAAATTGAAACTGCTGAAAAAATACGAGAAATTGATCGTATTAATTTGGAGAAATCACTTTCTGTAGTAGACAATGGGTTAATGACTCTGTCTTCCAGAATATATTCTTTGGACAATATTGTATCCTCTGCCTTTGATGTGATAGACAGAGATTTGCTAATGTTGCAACATGGCCAGTCTCAATTACGTTCTATTATAGAATTAGGCTGGACGCTGCAAAATCTTCGTTCAGGCTATGTGCCTTGGCGTTTAATCAACACAACGTCATTATTTTCCATCTTTAACCTTACTGATAAACAGATCAGTTTGGCACAGAAAGGAGCAGACTATACAATCTTGAGCATCGAGAAACTCGAGAGATTACCATTGACAATGTCAGAGAGCCCTGTCATTGAATGGATAATACACGGAATTATCACAATTCCGATAACAACTTTCCGATTTCATAAATGCCTTGAGTACATACCTGCTGGCCAATATGAACAATTGGGTAAGGGATATGTTAAATCCGAATGGAAATTACCATACACTCATTCTTGCTATAGTGACAGCGACAAAAATGTATTTCTTAGTGGTGACAACTGTAAACACTCACTAAGCGGTATACTTTTGTGTCAGGGTATTAATTTACACGGAGCATGTGATGGAAATTCAAACAACCTTTCATGCCACCAGCTAGTCACACCTGCAACTCAGATAGAGCCCTTCTTTATGCAACTCGCAAACGGGAGTTACATTCTTAGAACGGATCACAGGTGCTGTGGCCTCGCGCCAGGGAAAAGTTATCTAGTACATGTAACGTCCATGGTCAAATGTTGTATGCAAGCATTGTTCCCGAGCGGGCCTCCAGACATAGTGACTCCCCTCTGGCCTCGTCTGAATCTCTATTCTATACGAATTGATACATTAAGCAAAATGAAATCTGTACTTTTACAGACAACAGTGCCTATAACGTCATCTAAAGAGACGTATGATCTTCTAGTCGCAAGGACGGCTACTGAAGTCCATGACCTTTTATCAACAAATTGCCCCGTGCATTTCGTAGAAATGTTCAGCCAACTCCTTAACATGTCTAGTGCAACAAGCATCCCAGGCATATTTAAGACAGTCTTTACGGGACTGCTAACACCCTTCCAGGCAATTTTGGGAATCTTTCCTAATTTTGTGCACTCCATCTTTGGTGGTATTCCACTATTTTTGGGACTCATCGCAGGGATTCTATTTTTGACCATCCTGCTACGTTATGGCAAGCCTCGGCTCAGACATAGCTCCCATGGGAATGGAAGAGACAATCCTAGCAATGCGCTGCAGGGACAGGATAACTAACGTCCTCGGATTGGCCAGGCTAAGAGATCTAAACATGACCTGGTTCCTTTCATTCAGACCGATATGGCAAAATTGCATTTTACCTGTGCTACGGTGTATGCTTTGCGGCGACGAATGCGTGTTGGACATCTGTCTTTCACTTCCATCAGCAGTACCAATGGACGTCGATACTTTGCTAAGTCCAATAACGGCTCACGCATTGTGTTGTCCCCAGCGGCTACCAATCCTGATGACGGCATTCGTGGAGACTCCTGTACTACAGCCAAGTGGTAACAGTGGAGCGAGTGACAAAAGCAACATCATCCAGGTACAACGTTCTGTGAGCATTGCTGGTCCTGCCTTCGATGACAGCAATCATTCTCACACCTGCCAAGTTACAGCGCTATCTAATTTGGTTGAACTATCACCTGATTTTGTGTAACCAATTCTTTGCGAGCCTGTCTGATACGATGTTCTCACCCATAGAGAAACAATAACTTTTGAGAAGCTTTCCGACACACAGCGTTCCCATGAACTCTGAATTCGGCCTTCAGTTTTGATCAACAAAAACTGCCAGGAGCTTTGGAAATCTATTTTCTTTGAATTGGACAATTTTTTAAAATATTGACCCTCTCTTTTTGGCACGAACAATTCTTTGCTTAACGTAAAAACTATTCTTAGAGAACAGAAGCTTCACACTTCTATTTCTAAACACATCTAGAGACATAACAACATAACACCAGCCTCTAGCACACATGTTATTACAATGCATTTTTATGTGATGATTTATCTCGCATTTCTTCTGTCAGAGATACTTCATGTGTAATTCTTTTTGCATAATCGTTCATTGATTTCATATGCAATACCTTTTGGATGATTACTATGCTTTAAAAAACGTACAGTACCTAAATTCCATGTATTACAAGTACGCCTATTTCGAATGCATTTATGTATTTTGGGGTGGGCAATGTTACACATACATCTAATTGCTTTAGTTTTAGTAATTTTGATGGACATGTAGACGTGGAGTGGGTGTTGCGTGCTTATCTAGGTTCCTGATCGATACTGTGACCTTATGCCCCTATTCGGCTATAAAGCCCTTTATTCCCTATATTGGCATAACCGTTCAAGTACGATTTTCTGAAAAGTCATCTCTGGCCTCACACGAACAGAGCCACATTCCAGCATGACTCTCTGCTACTTCCTTTGCGACCAATTAGTGCAATGACAGAGCAGCAGTCACTATCTGATATTCCTAGATAACACTCCGAGTTCTTCAACAAGATAAAAACTCAGCAAACCTGGAAATCCCCGCTTGCTATGTTTTGATTAGTAATGGAACTCTAATGAGCAACTGATAACTGTCACTTCCTAGTGACATCTTTAATTGACGTCTTATGTCCAGCAAACTTGCGTCAAACCCGGCACCTGTCAGGTATAAATATTACCAACGTTGCCTTAAGCAATGAGTGAACCTGTTGCTGATGCCAGCTGCCTGCATGACCCCGTGTTGGTAAAAACTAGCACTCTGTCGCTGCAGCCTGCTATCCTGTGGTGGTGAAGCTGCTGATTACCATTATCGCCGCTACAGCGCGAACTATGGTTCAGTACGCTTGAGGAGCCGTGCAGCCGTCCTCTGCGAAGACATCCAGCCCAGCTGCCCGCGGACGCTGTCACCCCTCCTTCCTCGACGCGCTGAGAGAAGCCGCTGCATTTCTCGTGCAGAGAAATCCAGTCCCGGCGCTTCCAGTTTACCCTCGCGGGTGACTGGGATATCGAGAGAGACCCCTGAAGGAGATACCAATCCTCCATCATTCTATTCAGAGGTATGGTGTTGACTAAACCCTTAAACGAGAATTCTTGAAACAAACCTTGGCAAAACCAACTTAACTTAAGCTACTTACTTACTCCCCTTCTCACGTGTTAGGCTTAGGTCAGGCACACTGGGGTAGGCTTAGTTAGAAGCACCAGTTGAGTATGTTAGCCTAATGTATATATGACTGTATATATGTTTTATTACTTTTAAACCATTGTATGGCTAAGAAACCATATCAATGCTTTTACAGTTCTATTTCGCAATACTTATCTTACTGTACGTACTTTTCATAATAACAGTTATTGCAATTGTGGCAATACATTTCTCTTGTACGAGAAGAAAGACTGTTCAATAAATGTTAATCCTTTATTGATACACGCCCGTCTCTCTATTCTCTACATACTGTGAAAGTAAACTGCACTAGACTGACTGAGTGAAATCTGTGTCTATTGTTTCACACGACCCTAGAGATCGACTCTTGATCTGAGGAGCAAAGTTGTCATGTTGCACGGTTGTTGGAAAACTGAATCCCTTCTTGTCTGTGCCAAGGAAGCTGATCACTTCCTATGCAGAGAAGAAAGTTTCCAGTGACCTCTGAGCTAGTTGGTAACACAACCCAATTAAGTTTAGCATAGTCAGTGGAGGCCTGGAATATCCGCAGTTCCACGTCGATACTACTGTTTATGTTATTCCAATGCGCAGGGCCTAGTGGGAAACTAGGAACTACACTACAGGTAACGGCCGAATTCGGCCGTTACCGACCGGTATTAGGGCTCCTACATCTGGCCCTAGGTATTGTACATGTAGTGTGAGATCAAAAGGTGTATGAAAAGTAATTGCTAACCATAGTCACCACAGGGCAGTGACACTTCTGGGTTAATATGGTGGCCATCTTAAAATTGAGATACAACCACAGTGATAATATGGGATTGAGGATGTCCAGACACAAAAGTTCTCCTAGACATGTCATAGTCCAATCACTAAATCTCAGTGCTATACCAGTTGTAGAATCATTTGTACCTGCACCGGAGTAGTAGGTATTGCAAGTGTGGTAAAGGAAAGGTAACCCCCAGTAGGCTGTACAACAGGGTGATTGTGTTTTTCAAAAGACAAATGTATATAGAAATAATTGTGAGTCAAAGAGGTGAAAAACAGACCATCTCCTAAAGACCATTTTATATGGGGTTACGTGCCAGTGCCCATATACACCTATGTGTGCGTCTGCTTTATGGCTGATGGTAGCCCAAATGGTAATCTCCTGAACCAGGCACAAGGTTCTGCTATGTAAATGCTTGTCCAGTGCTCAAATTGCGTTGCGCAAGCATTGCTATTGCTGGAATTGAAACTTTTGGGGTGATCCATCAAGCGTGGGATAAGAAAAAGGGGGGTCCCAAAACAGTTTTTCTCCAAGATAATTTTTTAGGGAAGTTTAGGCACAGCTACAGCCTGAACTGCTGAACGGAATTACGCCAAATTTGGAAAATGTGGCAAAAAGGTAGCTCTTGGTCCAGAAAGTACTTTTTTTGGTTAAATAGTGTAAATCCATTCCTATGACATAAAACAAATTCTCAGATATACAACTGTGGCTGCGGTGGATCCGCAAACCCTCTGAATATTGTGCCTGAGATCTGATTGGCTGCCAACACTTTAAACAAGGAAGTGTTGGCAGCCACCTTGTAACTCAGTTGATCCAAGTCACTGGAAAAACATGAAAAAAAGAAAATGTGGCAGGATAGAAACACCCTAACCTCCTGGGCCGCTTGAGGGGGGCCCACACAGAACTTCCAGGGCCCACAAAGCATTTTTCTTTTAAATTTGGCATGAGTCAAAGTGGATCAGTAAATCTGGCCGAATTCTTTTTTTACAAGCTCCCATGCTTCGTTTACTTTATACCCCAGGGGAGGGCCTGGTCTCAAGGGCAATTTGAATTAATGATGTTGGGGCCGGACAATAATGTTGGGGCCGCTGCCCCGTGGAACTCCACCTCCCCAAGGCAATGTACATATTAAAATGTGGGGGGTTCCAGCCCCGCACCCAGCCCAAGGGAATGCCGCCTTCCCAAGATTTATATATTAAAATGTGGGTGGCCACAACCCCTGCCCGCTGCCCCGGGGACTGGCTCCTCTCTCGGGCTACATTAGCACATAATCTGAGGGGCCTCAGGGATCACCACTTTCCTCAGGCTAATGTACTGAAATGCATGAGAGCCACACGGCCTCCCGCAGCTCAGGGGACCACCACCTCTCCGGCGGCATAAATGAAGGCAAGGCGGGGTTCTGTTGTGGACCACAGGGATCACCACCTCCCTGGGGCCACAGAGTAGAGGGGGCCACACAGTTCCCCTCCAAGAGCCCTCCATGTCCCTGGGGACCGCCACCTCCCCGGTCAGCTCAAGCAATGTCCACGGTGCCCACCCCCGGGACATTGCAGTTTGCTATGGCTTGGCAGGAATGCTGCTCCCGCTAATCCATATCAAACTCTGTTCCGCTTCATGGAAGCAAGAGCATGAAAAATGCTCTTGCTTCCATGAAGCTTTGGGCGCAGACGGCGCTGCATGTTAGCAGCTCCCTCTGCCCAAAAACAATTCCTGCTCCCGGAGGAGGTGGAGAGCCTACAGGGGCCTTGAGACTCCTCCCACGGTCCCCAACGACCTGGTTCTGTCCGGGGTGATGGGGTCCTTGGGGCAATATCGGCCCAGGTAGCGCCCCTACCCATTTAAAATAAAAAAAGCCCTTCATGGCCCTGGGGACGGCCACCCCCCAGGGACCATGGAGAGCAATGTCCTGGAGTGCCCACCCCAGGACATTGCAGCTTACTATGGCTTGGCAGGAGTGCTTCTCCGCCAGTCAATATCAAACTCTGTTCCACTTCATGGAATTGAGAGCATGAAAAATGGTCTTGCTTCGATAGAGCAGATCAGAATTCCGTTTGGGCAGAGGGAGCTACATGTTTGCAGCTCCCTCTGCCCAAAAGCCATGCCGGCCCCCGCAGGAGGTGGGGAGCCGGCAGAGACCGCAGGGGCCTTGAGGCTACTCCCACGGTCCCCAACTATCTGGCCCTGCCCCTAGTGATGGGGTCCATGGGGCAATATCTGCCTGGGTAGGGGGGCTGCACCTTCTGGGGCACTGCTGAGGTGGGAATGAGGCCCCTTGGCTGCTGAAGGCTGTTACCTCCAGTAAGTGCCACATTGGGGGATTGCTGGGAGGTGGTCAGAGGACACACCCCTTTCTCCACCACTTTGCAAACACGCCTCTCTGCGCACTACTAGTGGGGAGATGAGGTCCCCTTGCCTCCTGAGAATCTCAAAAGTAAAGTGGACTTCATCCCCTAAGCAGCAGTGCACCAGGAGAAACGTTTGCGGAGTGGTGGAGAAAGGGGGCCGTAGCCTCTTACCACCTCTCAGCAATCCAGCTGTGTTGGCCTTACTAGAAGTAACAGGAGGGCTAGTTGGCCCCCAAGGACCCTCAAGAGCCAAGGGGACATCATCCCCCAAATAGTAGTGCACCAGGAGTCGCGTTTGCAGAGTGGAGGAGGGTTTGGCCACGAGAACCTATCAGCAAACCCACTGTGTAGGACTTGCTGGAGGTAGCAGGAGGGGTAGTTGGCCCCACGGACCCTCAATAGCCAAGGGGACTTCATGACCCTACTAGTAGTGTATTAGGGTGTGCGTTTACAGAGTGGTAGAGAAAGGGGGCGTGGCCTGCTAGCAGAGTGCAAAAACAACAGTTGATGGACAGAATGCAGAACAATGTCATACATTTACCCCAGTACAGAGATCTGGGCCTAAATCCATCGTTTTTTTGCACTCCACACCACCCCAGTTCAGACATGGCCATATGCAAATATGCCTTGACCCTGTGCCTCATGGGAACAGTCCAGCCCGAACTGCCAAGCCATGTTTTTCCTGGACCGGAATCAAGCATCCTAGGACCGTTTTCTGGCTATCTGCCGTCTTCTGCCAGGATAGCTTGACTCCAGTGGTGTGGAGAGCATGGGACTCACGTCTGAGCATACCCATCACACTCGGGGTGACAAATGCAAAAACAACAGTTAATGGACAGAATGCAGTACAATGTCATACATTCATCCCCGTACAGAGATCTGGGCCTAAATCCATTGTTTTTTGCACTCCACACCACCCCAGTTCAGACATGGCCATATGCAAATCAGCCTTGACCCTGTGCCTCATGGGAACAGTCCAGCCCGAACTGCCAAGCCATGTCTTTCCTGGACCGGAATCAAGCATCCTAGGACCGGTTTCTGGCTATCAGCTGTCTTCAGCCAGGATAGCTTGACTCCAGTGGTGTGGAGAGCATGGGACTCACGTCTGAGCATACCCATCCCACAGACATCCTTCGTGTCCAACTATCCCTCCTGTCACCTCCAGTAAGTCCCACACAGCAGGATTGCTGAGAAGTTGGCAGAGGCCACACCCCCTTTCTCACAAAAAAACAAAGTTTACAGGGACTTTATAGTTAGAAATTAGCATTTAAAAGACCTTAGAAATTCACTGAAAAATCACAGGTCACAGGGACGTTATAGTTGGCAAATAGAATTAGAAAAAACCCTAGACGTTCACTAAAAAAACGAAGGTTACAGGGACGTTATAGTTTGGCTGACAATTCACTCGTACAAAACCATAAAAGTTCAGCCGTTATAGTTACCTGAGTTAACTGCTTATGACCTCACATATTACATCACTCATGACATGGTCAGTGACATCACTGATGACATCGCTATATACATGTATAGTGATCGATTTATAGAGATAGATAAATAGACAGACAGAAAGAAAAATAGATAGATAGATAGATAGATAGATAGATAGATAGATAGATAGATAGATAGATAGATAGATAGATAGATAGATAGATAGATAGATAGATAGATAGATAGATAGATAGCACCAAATAATGCAGTTCCAAAGTTCAACTTTTATTTTAAGTATAGTGACTCTTTTGTGGCTATTGGTCAAGGGGATGAATAGAAAAAATGAGTGCCCCAAACTGGCGTAAAATCCAATGCATTTTACATAGACATTTGGATTTTGTATAGCGTGAAATCAGTAATTTGTATTTGGCCAAAATTTGACAGGATGAGATATTATGGTATGTAGATGATTCTGTTTGGTACGGCAGGTACCTGGGGTAAGTATTTGTTAAGTTTTCAGTGTTTTTATCTTAGTTATATCTATGGCTTTAGTAGTACCACAATACTACAGAGGTATTTATAGATGATTGCCCAGATGCATCAAGCATTTTTGGAGTCGCAAACGGTGCGATTCCTTAAAATCGGCCGTTTGCGACTCCAAAAATGCTTTGTGATATGCATCATTAGTTTTTGTACAAATTAGCTAATTTTGCGAATTTCTTAAATGCGATTGCATTTAAGGAATCGCAATTTTGCGATTCCTTAAATGGAATGCATCATTGTTAAAAAATTAGCGAATTTCAAAATTGCAAGTGCAAATTACCACGAGTTTGAA
Organism: Lissotriton vulgaris; assembly: GCF_964263255.1. Classification (NCBI taxonomy): domain Eukaryota; kingdom Metazoa; phylum Chordata; class Amphibia; order Caudata; family Salamandridae; genus Lissotriton; species Lissotriton vulgaris. The sequence continues at coordinate 804,891,938 of NC_141694.1, read as the reverse complement.
CCTCGTGGTAATTTGCAAAATTGTTTAAAAAAGCACAAAAATGAATTTTTTAAACTGTTAAGTTACAGACACACATGTCCGTAGGACATGTGTGTATGTAACTTACATGTAAAAGTGCATTTCATGGGTGCAGGGGGGGGTCCTTTGGACCCCCCTCTCCACCCTTGAAATGCTATGTTGAATTCCGATTTCAAATTGCGAATTCGCAATTCCCATTCACTCCTATGGGCATTTCAGCCCATAGGAATGAATGGGAATTGCGAATTCGCTATTTGAAAATCGCATTTTTTATGCGATTCGGTAAAAATTGCGATTTTTACCGAATCACAAACAAAATGCGAAAAAAATGATGCATACCATTTTGAGATTTCTAATTTGCGATTCGGTAATTTTCGCAAATTAGAAATCGCAATATAGTACTTTGATGCATCTGGGCAGATAAGTCATTAGCTGACTGGCTAATGGCTGCCTTTACAAAAACTAAAGCAGCCATATTGTTTTCAGCTCAAGGTTCCCTGTGTTTGGCGTTATGCTTTTTAATGTAGGTATGTAGTAGGTTTGGCATTCTTCCCATACCTCTTACCACTTTATCAAAGTGGTAATAGTTAGGGAAAAATATTTATAAGTTCATATATGTTTGAAAAATATTATGGAGTACAGCGGTACTCATGCGGTACCAAACAAAAATAACTTATGAAGAATTGGAAGTACACTTTAAGACAGTAAGGGCCTGATTCTGATCTTCACGGATGGGATACTCCATCAAAAATGTGACTGAATATGGATATAATGGAATTGTAATAGAGCAGGATATATGTCACGTTTGTAGCGGAGTATCCGATCCACCAAGATTGTAAATTACAATTTTTAATCAGGGTCTGTATTTTGTATAAAGTGTATTTTCAATTTGTAACATATTTCTATATGCTGAAAATAATGGTACAGAGTTAGTTACTAAAAATTACTGCGATCCTTTCTTGAACTGCTTTGTGCCCCATCTACTGCATCCTAAACGTTTTGCCAAAACCGCGCTGCTCTAAACCTTGTCACTGCCTGGACCCACCCGCCAGTCTCCAGCAGCCGACCGCTCGTGATTCCAACAACAGCGGGGCCGCCAGGAGGAGACCGGCGAGGGGCTACAAACTACAATACCCAGAAGCCCTTGCTGGGGTCCAGCGTCATCAGCGAGCGCCAGGTGGAGCTTTAAATCACCATCGGAGCCATTGAGCGGGCGATCCTTTCTTGAACTGCTTTGTGCCCCATCTACTGCATCCTAAATGTTTGGCCAAAACTGCGCTGCTCTAAACCTTGTCACTGCCTGGACCCACCCGCCAGTCTCCAGCAGCCGACCGCTCGTGATTCCAACAACAGCGGGGCCGCCAGGAGAAGACCGGCGAGGGGCTACAAACTACAATACCCAGAAGCCCTTGCTGGGGTCCAGCGTCATCAGCAAGCTCCAGGTGGCGCTTTAAATCACCATCCGACCCGTCTCGCGGGACGCCGGGCGAAGCCTGGGCAAAGGGCTGGCCCTCTGTGGCCCTCAGGGGACCGAGTAGGACGGGGCGGGCCACCCCCCTTACATTTTGTGCTGCGTAAAACAACTAAGGTGGTTTTTGTTTATTTTCCAGCCTAGTTGTTAATTAAGGGGTAACTTACTAATTGTTATACTCAAAAACCAAGTTAAAGGATGTCTAAAACTAGAAAGACCCCTGTGGCCACGAGATCTACGACAAGAACAAAAAGTGTCTCCAATACCCCACTTCCTACAATAACTGCTATCGACCTAATGCTTCAGAAAATGATCAGTGTAGTGGCGGATGCCATACAAGATACAGAAAGACGCCTTTCATTAACTCCAGACCTGTGTTTTCCGGATCTCTCCTTACATACCACCGAAAACTTCAATACTGTGGACAACACAATGAATTCCCAAGAGTCCATTTTAATGCTGTTGTTTACGGGGCTCCCTAGCCCTCATACCAGAGATAACACACCAACAGATTTGTTTATACCCTCTACAGGTAACAGTAGGGACAACAGTCTTATGTTGCTCAGCGAAAACGGCATTAATACATGTCTTTCGCCCATAGCCCCTCTAGAACCAAGGGCCTCACCTGTGGGAGGTCTAATACCCATAACACAATCCGCCCCTGAAATAAGTCAAGTTACAAAAAACATAATTCGGCGTCGTGGAACAAAAAGTAAAATAACATCTTTAGCCAGAAAAATCCATTGCACTAAGGCTAAACAAAATCACTCAGCCAAGGATATCTGGTCTACTTTTAGCCTAGCTAACCTTGCTTCCAAAACAGCAATCCCATGCCCATCTACAACCAGCCAAGACCCAGGTCCACTATCGAGTGAAAAGCAGATAGTGCACACAAACACAGTTACACATCAAACAAATCAGACAGATCACATACTGATAAATAATAAATCACTCTTGGGTGAATTAGAAACCCTAGTCAGGTCTCTCTTGCTGCCCATCAGTGAGAGAGTTATTAACATCGAGAAGGCACTGGGGAAATTTGAGAGGGCCCAAAATGATGCGTCTTCCACCTTGCTCAAAATATTGAAAGCACCAGAATCAACCTCCACTTTTGTACCTGCAAGCAGCTCCCTTGTCCCAACCAGCAACAAAAATGTATGGGCAAAGAAAGCTACACAAAATAGTGCCATCAAACAAGTTTTGCCAAATCACCAGGAAGAAAAAGCCCCCACCAAACCTGTAATAAACCTAGACGCAGACGTCAATTCACCTCACATAGTGGCCGCATCCTCGAGTAGCGCCCAGATTCTACCTGGCAATGAAAATGAGGAAAGTGAATGGGCCGCCGAGAGCTCCCCGGTCAAACTAGTTAGAACTCATATAGAGCCAGTGAGTCAAATTGAAAGCCCAAACCTGAGTATACCCACAAACTTAGCAGGGGATAAATTGTTAAAACCGGTGGTAGTCAAAAGACCACTTCACATAAATCTCCCTCCTGAATCTAGTCCGTACACCATCGTTATGATCGGTGTGCCTAAATTAGTTGGTGAGAGGACAGAATCTCAAGTGGAATTAAAAAATAAGGTGAGCCATTGGCTGACCACACATAGACCGATCCCCCAACATATAAACGGCCATATTTCTCATGTGAGAAGGGTAGACAGGGTGGGAACCAGATTCAAATCGACTGAGGGTGACTGCATTGTGGTAAACTTTGGAGACAGTCATGCAGCTAGCTTTATTAGCAGTTGGAAAAGTGGCGTGACAAACAGTCTGATCCGCACTATGGACCTGAGCTTCTTTTACCCCTCTAATATCCCTGGCCAAAATATTATACAACCACAGGCAATCTACGGTCAGGGGGGGATGCTTGAGCCAGTGGCTCACTACAAACCAAGGGAAACCCCATGGCCCTATGGTCAGGCCATCTCAACGGACTTTACAAACCATAGGCAGGAACCTTTATGGATGAGTAGGCCAAATAACTATTCCATAAAACATCAAGGGAGAAGGGAGTTTTTATCTCATACACAACAGCAGCACTACTCATATCCACATCATCCAAATATGCAATACGGGGTTCCCATCTCAAACAGATTTGACGCCTTTTATGCTCCAGACTACCTGGATGAGATCGACTGACAAATCGCACTCTTGCCCCCTCCTACCCTTTCTGAGTCCCCAAATAGGGTAGTATATTCCAACAAAACAGAGAGCACTATTTCAGAGTGTACACAAATCTCCATCCAAGTGTTAGATGAAACACGTAAGGCAGTTCTATCAGTAAATCACCCAGAGAGCACGCTGTCACTAAATGGGCTCACCTCACTACATCCTGGTACAGGTAGCAGGCCCAGACCACATATCACCTTGCATTATAAAACTTTTATCCTGGAATGTAGCCGGTCTGGCCGCCAAGGCAAGGGACCCAACATGGGTGGCATACATAAAGAAATATACTGTTCTGTGTTTCCAAGAAACATGGCTGGAAGATGTAAATGTACAAATCGAGGGCTTTCAAAGTTTCTTTCAACCGGCAGCCCCGTCGAATAACGGAAGATCAAAGGGGGGTTTGGCAATTTACATCAGCCTCGCACTTATGTGCCAGGTTTCAAATAGAGAATCTGATAACAGACATATCCAAGCCCTGGTGCTTAGGAGAGGTAAAAGGGCACTCACCCTCAGTAACTTTTATAATGCTGTACTTTCAAACAGGGAGTGTAACATCCTCCATTTACACAACTTCTTAAAAGCCAAAACAGCAAGTTTGCCCCGAAATACTCTCATTGCTGGAGACTTTAACGCGCATCCATGTGGCAATCCTGTAACGACACCTATTGGCCTTTTAGGATGCAATAACAGGTCTTGTTTCCATTTTGACCACTCGACGCGTGGCACTTACGTCAATAATCTTACTGATGACAGGAACCTAACTGTTGCAATGTCCATGTCGGCGGATTCCCATATCTTTGATGTTCCCACGTACAAAGGCTCCGGCCACGGATCCTACATAGACCACATTTTACTTTCTAGAGATCTTGTTGATTTAGCCACTGACTTTGAAATCCAAACAAGTATTTTTAGTGACCACAATCCTATCTCTATTGTAGTTGGAGGAGGTATTTTTGAACACCGGAAGTGGCGGAATGATTGCGGTTCTTTAAAACCAATAAACGGAAACCGATGTTTGAAATGGTCAAAGGTTAATAGTGACACTTTGTACAGCTCAATTAATACCAGCTGTGGCCAAGAACTTGGTCTTTGCGTCTCTCCTTCTACCTCGCCTGAAACGACTTTAAACGCCTTTTCCGTTGTGGTTGACAGAGTTGGTCAATTGCTAACCATGCAAAAGTGAATATTTTTGAACTTTATCGAGTTATCATTTCCTTTTTAAGAAAAGTTAGGTTAAAGAAGTTCTTTCAACAAAATGATCCAACGGATCTAGACGGTATAAGCAATAATATCGTAGCTTTACCGTCTACGTTCACTCCTTCTCTACAACAGGTAGGACCTGAAGTGGGCATATTTGAAAGGGTTGTTCTTAAACGGTTAGATCAGGCCCTGAGATTTATACCAAAACCCAGATATAATATCTCCAAAGAGGAACATGAATCCCTTGAAAGGTTAAAAAACAATGAAACCATTGTAATCAAAAGCAGTGACAAAGGTGGAGGCATAGTCCTAGTGGACTGTACCACATACGAAGAAAACATGACCAAAATGCTAAGTGACCCCATTTTTTATAAGAAAATCAAAACTAACCCTACTGAGAGAATAGTGAAAACTATAAATAGGTTAACCACAAAAGCTGTAAATGAAGGTATAATAAATAAAAAAGAATACGAATTCTTAAATAAATCAGATAGAAAGGTATCCTGTATATATGGACTGCCTAAGATCCACAAGGACCAAAAAAATCCACCGTATCGACCAATTGTCTCTACGATCGGGACTCCTTTGGAAGCCCTTTCGAAATACCTGGATCAAATCTTACGCCCTTATATTTCTCTTTCGCAATCTTATGTGAAAGATACTGGTGACATAATTGCGAAAGTTGAAAATTTAGCTTACAATGAAGGCAATGACATCTCAGTGACCCTCGATGTTGAGTCGCTGTATAGTAACATACCCCAGGCAGAAGCAATTGAGGCCACAATGTGGTTTATCGATCTACACAAGATACCCTGCTCTAAGCCATTCATTAAAGATTGCTTGACTTTAGTCTTAAAAGAGAACTTCTTCGAATTTGGTGAAGACTTATTCTTACAAGTCAAAGGCGTAAGCATGGGGGCTTGAATGGCCCCGTCAATAGCTAATATTTACATGATCCTGTTCGAAAGCAAATTCATCTTCAATGAGGTGGCACCATTTTTCGAGTCTGTTTCCCATTGGTATCGTTACATTGATGACATCTTTTTTATGTGGACCGATGGGAAACAGACTCTGAATGAATTCCTTCTGTGGCTGAATCTAACAGATGAAAACCTACGGTTTACTGCACACAATAATGAATCTAAAGTTGAGTTTCTAGATATAAATATTAAAAACAAAGAAGGTGCTCTCGAAGTGGACCTGTACACGAAGCCCACTGCCCGAAACACTCTTTAACATTTTAAAAGTTACCATCCGCGATGCCAGAAGAACAGTATCCCCTTCTCTCAATTTTTGAGAGTAAGGCGGAACTGTACCAATATAAAAGACTTTGACACCCAAGCTGAAAATTATGAAGCGAAAATTCATCGAAAGAGGATACCCACATCGTCTAGTCAGAGGAGCACATAAGAGAGCCCGATTTTATGATCGAGACACTCTGTTGAATTCACAAAAACAGAAGGCAGACCCGAAATTAGTATGTATTACTAAACATTCAACTATGGACTCTACAATCAGGCAGATAATAAACTCAAATTGGCATCTATTGAATGTTCTAGATAACCAGCAAAAACTACCGAAACCCATGTTTGCCCACAGGCGTAATAAAAACCTAAAAGATCCTAAAAGATCAAATGGTTCATTCTCGACATAAGGGCAATACTAGAAGCACCCCCTTTATTCAGAAATCAATTGATGGAACTAATGCCATCAAAGGCACCTCACGCTGTGGTTCCTGCCAATCCTGTGATACCATCATAATGGGCGAGAAAATGGAGTTCAATAAGACAATAATTCAAGCAAAAGAACTTTGGACCTGTAACACAAAGAATGTTGTTTATTTGCTTACATGTCCTTGCAATCTTGGATACGTGGGTGAGACGTCCCGCATGATAAAGACCAGGCTAACCGAGCATAGGTCAGCTATTAAAACACAGAAGATCTCAGCCCCATTGGTAAACCATTTCATAGAGTACAAACACAAACCTGAAGAACTAAAATGGCGCATTCTAGAAAAAATTCATTTGCAGAAAAACCAAGGAGGAGATGAGATTCGCAGAAAAAGAGAGGTTTTTTGGATCTTCACCCTTGGGACTTTTAACCATGGGTTAAATCAAGATCTGCCGTGGGAAAACGCAATAATATAACACCGTTAATGAGGTTGTCATTAATTTAATGCAGAAATCAAGTCCAAGAAACAATAGTGTAATGATAAATTGTTAATTTGGATGATCCGTCTTATAAATCTCAAGACGACTATACTGACATCTAACCTGTAACTACTTAAACAAAGTGTCGCTTTAAATAAGGGCGGAGCTTACCCCAGAAATAAATAGTAGTGGAAGAAGGACTGCGCGTAATCACCCTTTTCTACACGAACTACTGAGGGAGGGAGAGACGTCTCGAGCTCCGCGCATATTACAACGGTAAGAACTTGTTAAACTCTGCACGAACTCCGCGTTAGTAGAACGAAACTCCGTATTACCTAAACAGAATTTTGTCAAGTCTTCCCCCTTTAAACCTTAACCTTATTCTTAATTTAGTGGTTTCTCGTATCCTTCCTTTGTCTAGTGGGCATGATCCGGTTAACGGACATCCAATTTGAACTGCAGCCCTTTGTTGATGAAAGCGGAGTGAAAAAACGCAACAGTCTCTGCCCATTACCGCGTTTTCTTAATAATCAACGATTGTGAAAGGTAAATATTAATAAAGAGAAGTAACCTTAGACCCTTAAAGTGACTTTTTAATAGCAACTGACACAAATCCATATTTTTTCTCTAGCTAAACGGATAACCAGCTTTATCAATTATTACGTTATATATTGATGAAAATGACGGAGAACGCTTGAGGTTTCCCTCTCTTTTAAAAGACGATAAAAAGTAGTTGCAGGTAGAAGTAAGATGGAAGCAGTGAACACTGTCTAAGCAGGTAAGAATATCATCCAACAGAACCGCAAACCAAAATAGGGAGAACTCTGTAACATTTGTTAAGTCATTATAGGAATTTATGCATCGTAATTGTTTCTCTTTAAACAGTTATCACATACCGACTCCGGATATTAGAGGAAAGGTGCCTTACTCCCTTCATCAACTTCGAACCTATCTGTTCATAATCTGTTTTAGGTAAGAATAACAATAAATAAGAGACAAACCTAATGAATCAAAGAAGGTTCTTTCGAGTCCGTTTATTCAAAACATACCGTCTTTTGATTTTTAAATCGATGCAATACAAACTATAAGAGATTCAGATCTATTCGACTGTATTTCTAATAACTCTCGCTTCCCAGATTAGATATCCTGTTGACATGGTCTGATAAAATCTTATTCAGTAACATGAATCTGTCTCATTAATAATATAAACCTCTAGCGAAAACTCCCCGCCCCTCCTCTCTTACACATAGGCCGGCCACTACTAAAAAATTGAGCAAATGCTAGGTAAATTGAATAGGGATCTCAATTAAAATGCCTTTTTTAAACAGTTTAACTTTTTAGTTATAGTTATAGGTATTATTTTGAAACGTGAAATTTCAAAAATGTTGCGCCAACCTCTATCCAACATCTATATGTATGTCTAGGAATATTTTTGTCATTATGACGATAGAGATACACTGTTGATTGTTAAGACTATGAGATATGTATGTTTTCCAACTCTGTGTTTTCATTTAACTCGTACTATAACATAAGTCTGGCTAAGAACATTTTAATCAAATGAATGATATTCTATTTTTGTAAACATATGAAAAAGCAATGCACTGTGATCTTAATGTTATTCAAAGATTGTTTTATTCTATTTAGAAAAAGTGGCTGAATACCCATTTGTCCTGATGAAGACAAAAGACTTTGTCGAAACGCGTTGACACACAGCCCTATTCTCCATAACCAGAGAATTAAATATAAGGAAAAAGCCTTTTTTATATATTGTTATGTCTTCCTAATATATATTGAAGAAAAGCCACATAAAGTATTAAGAATTCTTATTGTGTAATCTGTGTAAACCGAATTATATGTATCTATTCATTTTTATATTGAAATTAAAAATTATCCTTTTTGATATCATTCCAGTCCATTGCACTAATTTTATTATTTATGCTTATATAAATATGTTTTTCTAATTAGCCAGCTTCTGTACTATAAGTCTGCCTGGTTATATACCCTTACATAAAAATTGTTTTCCCTGACCCAGGAGTCCTATCCATATCAGGGGGTCCTTGATACCTACAAGACAATTGCTAACCATACCAGCGAAGGGTCAATATGAATACCAACCAAGATGGTTTGACCAAGCATGCTCAAAGGCCGGACGAAATCTTAAAAAAGCATTAAAGGCTATCCCAAGAGATCCTGTCCTTATAAAGACTTTGAAAACCAAATATAAGGCAGCCTTGGCAGCTCGGAAAAAAGAAGTGAAAGCAGGCATTTGGGAATCTCTGTGTGACCCCGCAATCCTGGGTAATAGCTCTAAGTTTTGGAACATCATAAATAAGCCTCTGTTTGATGATCCCAGCAACCCTACGCTTGGAACTAACATACCCGAGGAAGAGTGGGTATCTCATTACAGTACAATTTTTAAAAGTGACGAGTCACAAGCGGAATCTGTTTTTAAAACCTCTGAGGAAGATTTGTTGTGCTTTACAGTGGGGGAGGTAGAAAAGGGAATTCGGGGTCTAACTTGTAATAAGGCTCCTGGCCCTGACGGCCTTCCTCCTGATTTATTTAAATCCCCAGTTCTTACCGCAGTAATAAATGCTGGAGTATCAATTGGCTGCCCAAAGTCCTGGGGGTCCTCGACCATAGTGCCTGTATTCAAGAAGGGCAACCGAAGCAGCGCAGTATGTTACAGACCTATTTCGTTGATTAATTCAGTTGCTAAGGGGGTGGGGGGTATCATTTTAAATAGGCTGGTAGCATGGGCTAATGAAAACAATATAATGTCGCCAACACAATACGGGTTCAGACCAGGCCACTCAACGATAACTCATTGTCTGAACCTGTATCTAATAAACGGCAAATACACTATGGCTAGAAAAGGGAACATTTATATGGCCTTTATGGACTTATCGTCCGCTTTTGATTGCATTGACAGAGGTAGGTTCTGGGAGGTCCTGCAAAAAATGGGAGTGGAGCAAAACCTTATTAATTTTTTGACCGACCTCCACTCGGACACAAGAGCAAACGTCTGTTACACCCAAGACATGAAAGTAACCAGGGACTTTAGGATAAACCAGGGTGTCAGGCAGGGGTGCATTTTAGCCCCGTTTCTTTTTAACCTTTACATTAACGGACTGGAAGAGCATTTATTAAAAACCGGTACAGACTATCCATATATAGGAAGGAAGGGCGTGCCCGTCCTGCTATACGCGGACGACACCGTCCTAATCTCCAGAACCGCGATCGGTCTTCAAACCTTGTTAGATTCATTTTTTGATTTCATGAACTCCCGAGGCCTGAGCATCAATATTTCGAAATCTTTTGCTATGTTGACAGGTTTAGGGCCAAAAAAAACATACCCCCACTCAGTAAACGGCGAAAAAATACCGACAACTAAGACTTTTTCGTACCTCGGTGTCCTTTTTGACCACAAATTAACTTGGGCACCAGCAATACAAAAGAAAAAGGGTGAGGTAGTGCGGGCTAACGCGGCAATAATAGACTTTGCAAGGAAAATGGGAAACAGCCCGGTGGCTGCCGTTTTGAATTTATACCAAGCCAAAAGCACTGCAGTCGCATGTTATGGGAGCGAAATATGGGGCTCCGTACCATTAGACGACCTCGAGGTCACTGAAAATAACTTTTTAAAGCAAGTCTTAAGGCTCCCCAGGGGTACGGCAAACTTCTCTGTTCACGAAGAACTTGATGTGCGCTATTTAAGTGATAGGATAGCTGTAAACCCCTTGCTGTGCTGGCTAAATAGCTGGTTAAACACAGACATACCCCTCACCAGAAATATCTTGCAAGAAGCACTTGAGTGGGAAGGGAGGTACAAGATCCCGTGGATAAAATACGTCAGAAGATGTCTCCTTGAATTAGGCCGGTTGGACCTTTTCCTAGCCCCTGAGAAAATAACTAAAACTGATGTAACTTATGTGAAGAACAACTTTATGTTATCCAGGTACCTGGCGAGGGAGGAGAGAGAGTATAAGAAAAATAGTGTGAGATCGCACGCTCTGACAAAAACCTGTCTACATATGGAACCTTATCTAGTTTGGCCTCTGTCGGGCTATGAACGCTTTTTTTGTTGACAAGGTTTCGATTTGATATGATTCACTTATTGTTAGCTGTACCAAGTGGGGCACATAGAGGACAAGTGTTGCCAGCTTGCGGCTGCGACAATAAGTCTCCGCAAGATCTGGCACACTTTTTATTCTTTTGCTCATATTATACAGTTCCTCGAAATCTGTTTTTAAAACCTCTACTTAAACAGCTGTATTTTGCACAAATCAGACCAGCACTTTATTACCTTCAAATGCTAAACAGTGACTGCACCATGTTTGTATGTAGTTTTTTAAAATTAGCAGTTAAATTTAGAAAAAGTATGGAAGGTTAATTAATTTTGCTACTGATAGGTATATCTTTTTAACCTAAATTGTATTTTTATTTCTTTTAAACCTGTAATCCCGCTTGTGTCCATGTGGAAATACTCCTTTTTATAATTATATTTTGTGTCAAATGTTTACGAAATGCACTTTTATGAATGTTATATGTAAACAATCGAATAAAGATATTTTACCTTACCATTACTGCGTTACTGAAAAAAAGAACCATTCCCCATAGAGTGCTACAAACATATGTATAAACATAAATTGTAGCCCTACAAAATTATTTTGTGGTACTGCGATAGTTCAGTGCTACTGTGTATTTATAAAAATATTTAAAGAAACTTATATCTAGTTCGCGTTACCTATTACAACTTTATTAAAGTGGTACTATAGAGGGCAAAAATACCAAAGTAAAAACTCCCCTATATCGAAAGGCATAGTGTAGAGCATGCCCAAAGTGCACCTAAAAACAATATGACTGCCTTTAACTTTTGTAAAGACAGCCATTAGCCATATCAGCTAATTATTTGTCATCAGTATGTACCATGGAGTATGGGCAAATACACCCATATTTCGCACAAATATATTGCAAACAGATCTCGCAAAGTTTAAATAAATGGAAACGTATGAAATTGTTACACTGCTTACTTGCACTACCCAAAATTAGAAACTGCCCACCAAATATCTAATCCTGCCAAATCTTACCAAAATCCAAATGAAGGTTTTGCAAAATGCAAATTAAAAATAAATTAGATAAAATACTTTGAATTTAAGCACGTTTTAGGACCCCCACCACATTTACATATTACAATATATGTTTTGGAGATACAACATTGATATCTTTTGACACACTTTAATGCTACTTTCCTTTAATTTACACACTTCATTAAACGCCACTCCATTGTCTCACTGTTTTTTTATGCCAACCCACTGTTTCCTATTTACAGTATGCTACTCTACATTCTCTGCTAAACCACTGTACATTACTCCACTCTAATCCACCAACCTGCACTGTACACTAATGCAATGTACACCTTTATACTCTATTAGATTGTTTGCCACTGTATTCTATTACACCTTCATGGATGTCAGTTTACTGGATGCCTCTAAATTGTACTCTGCACAACTCTACACTATTCCACTGTAGTCAACTCCAATTTACGCTGTCCCACTAGATGATATTCCACTATGGTCCACTTGATGCTCCACTACTGGAGTGTATGCTATTCCAATGCCCACTACTACATTCTACATCACTCAATTGCACTAAAATGCACTATTCTCAGTAAACTGTAACACAATCGACTGTATGCTATTTCATTTTACAAGAACACATTCTGGGTCACTCCACTAAACCACACTTCACTGTATGTAGCTAGAGTCTACACTCTTGCAATTAGCCCTATTGCATTGTACGACACTCTAGTGTACGCTTCTCCAACATATGGCATTCCACTGCACATCTCAACAGTTTACACCACTAAACTCAACGTTTTACACTAAACACTACTAAATCCTACGGGACTCCACTGCATCACACTACAGTTTATGCTACACTACTGTACGCTATTGTACTCTACTGTATTACACTGTACCCCAATGTAGTCTCGCAATACCGCTCAGCACCACTGAACTGTATGGCACTCCAATATACGCCACTCCATGTTACGCAATTTAACTTTACAACACTACAATGTAGCACACACCAATTAACATAAGTCCACTGTGCATCACTCAGCTGCACCCCACTCCACTATCTAGCACTCTAGTGTATCCCACTCCAGTGTACGCTGTTTCATTTTACTCCACTCTGCTGTTCCGCACTCAACTGTATGCCCTCCACTGTACACTATTTCAGTACACAATATTCCATTATATGTCCTTACAGTGTACAACACTCCAATATATTGCACTCTGCTGTATGCCACTACAATGTACTTGAATACACTCTACAATCTTCACAGGACATAAATCAAATTTACAGAATTTCACTTTATGCTATCCCACTGTATACCACTTCACTGTGCACCGCTACACTCTATACCACTGCAATGTACGCCACTCCATTGTGTCCCAGTTCACTGTAAACCACTACACAGTATGCCACTTCGCTGTATTCTATCCAATATTTTTTAGGCCACTACATGTTACACAATTTAATTTTACAACATTACAATGTAGCACACACCACTTTACCTAAGCCCCCTGTGCATCCCTCAGCTACACCCCACTCCACTATATAGCACTCTAGTGTATCCCACTCCAGTGTACTCTGTTTCTTTTTACTCCACTCCGCTGTATCACATTTAACTGTATGTGCTACACTGTACACTATTTCAGTACGCAATCTTCCATTATATATCCTTACAGTGTACAATACTCCAATATATAGCAATCCACTGTATGCCACTCCAATGTACTTGAATACACTCTACAATCTTTACAAGATGTAAATCAAATTTACAGAACTTCACTTTATGCTATCCCCCTGTATGCCACTTCACTGTGCACCGCTATACTCTATACCACTACAATATACGCCACTCCATTGTGTCCAAGTTCACTGTAAACCACTCCACAATATGCCAGTATGCTGTATTCTATCCACCATATTTTACTCCACTATACCTCATTTCACTTTACTCCACTCCACTATACCATAATACTCTGTAGCAGAGTAAACTTTACAAAACTATCCACCACCATATTGTACCACACTCCACTCCACTAAAGTACACGCACATCTCATCAATACTTTTCTTGGGATTATTACAGTGATAATATCAATGCTGTTATAGAAGATGTCATGATGGATGTGGGATAATTAGCAGGGCATGGCAAGGATGTGATTTATCGTTATTTTAGGGCATGAGTTTTAGCTTCTTGAAATAAGTGTAACTATAACTGCTGAATTTCTTTGGTGTTTTTGTCTAAAATCTAAACCTAACTATAACTTCTCTCTCTGCAACCTTTAGTTATTTGAGTAGATTTTAAGGGTTTTTTTTCAATTCCATTTTCTAACTATAATATCCCTGCAACCTTTGTTTTTGTTTAGTGAAATATTATGTTTTTTAATGGTATTTCCTAACGATAACTTCCCTGTAACCTTTCCTTTTTTCAGTGTATTCTAGATTTTTTTAATGTAAAGTAATATTTAATTATCATACGTAATCCAACCACGCCAGACTGGGAGTTGGCTGCAGGGCCAGGGTTGTGGCCAACCGCCCACAAGCAACCAACCCCACACCCCAGAGCCTGACTAATTAATATTTGGGGGTGGGGGTTTCTGTGCCCAAATCAGTGAAACAGATGAAAAGTCTGCTCCCAGCGTGAGGGAGCATTTTTCATGATCCTGCATGCTAGGAGCCGGCTTAGGCAAATATGTACAAGCCCCTATTGCCATTGGATCATCACTTTTTGTGACGTTCCTGTGGCGATAGGGGATTTGCCTTATTGACAAGACAGCATTAAGCTAGTTAACGTGGCTTAGCGTTGATTGTAAATAAGGCAATTTCTCACGCTATGCTTAGTGTGGAAGAGGAGGGCAATAGGTGTTGCTGTGGGCGTTCCACTGCAACACCTATTGATTCTGACGCTTCCTCATATTTAAAAGGGAGGTGTAAATAGAAGGTAGCGCCACTATTAAGACTAGGGAAAACCTGGTCTGACTCTGGTGCAACAAGGAGAAATGTTTCACTTTTCTTGTTTTTGCTGTTTTCATGTGTGCTGCTTGTGCAGCACAGATGAAAACAGCAAAAGGCCAATAATTGTTTATGTACAGGAAAGTTCCTCTTCCTGCACATAAATGCCGTCTTAATACTTCTATGTGTGCTGCGTTAAGCAGCACACATAGACAGCATTTTAAATTGTTTATGTGCAGGAAGGGATACCTTCCTGCACATAAACAATCTTCCCCTGCAGGCAGACACCTTAGCACTATGGTGCAAGGGTGCCAGCGTTGGTGCTAGGCTACTAAATGTAGCGCCAGCGCAGGGGCAAACGCAGGGCCGCACCATATCCTTGTAAATATGGTGCCGCCCTGCATTTCTGAAGGTGCAGAGAGAGGCATCAAACCAGGAAGGATAAAACCCCTCTCCACCCCTTCCCTTGGACATATTCCCCCTAGTTTGCTCTAGCTTAGTGAGAGTAAACACAGGTTTCCCTGCCCGCACCAGTGCCTGCAGAATAACTACTATGTCCCAGGGGTGGATACTCCAGGGCATAGCAGGAGACAGCCCTGGGGGTGTGGTCCCCTATGCTATTATTGTCTCCAAGAGGGGTGCCTGTGTGGCCCCCACTCATTATTGAAAGAATGGCTGGGCCTCGGGAGATGGGGTCCCCGGGGCCAAAATTGGCCCCAGGTAGGGAGCCTTGTGGCCCTCCTCCCCCTTTCTTTTTCAAGGCCAGGCCCTGGGGTATGGGGGGCCATGGGCGTCCTGTTCCCCATCATATTGTAACTAATTCCACTCAGACCTGGACCTGGACCCTTTCTCCACCACTTTGCAAACACGCCTCTCTGCGCACTACTAGTGGGGAGATGAGGTCCCCTTGCCTCCTGAGAATCTCAAAACTAAAGTGGACTTCATCCCCCAAGCAGCAGTGCACCAGGAGACACGTTTGCGGAGTGCTGGAGAAAGGGGGCCGTAGCCTCTTACCACCTCCCAGCAATCCAGCTGTGTTGGCCTTACTAGAAGTAACAGGAGGGCTAGTTGGCCCCCAAGGACCCTCAAGAGCCAAGGGGACATCATCCCCCAAATAGTAGTGCACCAGGAGTCGCATTTGCAGAGTGGAGGAGGGTTTGGCCACGAGAACCTATCAGCAAACCCACTGTGTGGGACTTGCTGGAGGTAGCAGGAGGGGTAGTTGGCCCCACGGACCCTCAATAGCCAAGGGGACTTCATGACCCTACTAATAGTGTATTAGGGTGTGCGTTTACAGAGTGGTAGAGAAAGGGGGCGTGGCCTGCTAGCAGAGTGCAAAAACAACAGTTGATGGACAGAATGCAGAACAATGTCATACATTCACCCCAGTACAGAGATCTGGGCCTAAATCCATCGTTTTTTTGCACTCCACACCAGATAGATATAATGATATATAGATAGATAGATAGATAGATAGATAGATAGATATAAAGATATATAGATAGATAGATAGATAGATAGATAGATAGATAGATAGATAGATAGATAGATAGATAGATAGATAGATAGATAGATAGCACCAAATAATGCAGTTCCAAAGTTCAACTTTTATTTTAAGTATAGTGACTCTTTTGTGGCTATTGGTAAAGGGGATGAATAGAAAAAATGAGTGCCCCAAACTGGCGTAAAATCCAATGCATTTTACATAGACATTTGGATTTTGTATAGCGTGAAAACAGTAATTTGTATTTGGCCAAAATTTGACACAATGATATATTATGGTATGTAGATGATTCTGTTTGGTACGGCAGGTACCTGGGGTAAGTATTTGTTAAGTTTTCAGTGTTTTTATCTTAGTTATATCTATGGCTTTAGTAGTACCACAATACTACAGAGGTATTTATAGATGATTGCCCAGATGCGTCAGGCATTTTTGGAGTCGCAAACGGTGCAATTCCTTAAAATCGGCCTTTGCGACTCCAAAAATGCTTTGTGATATGCATCATTAGTTTTTGTACAAATTCGCTAATTTTGCGAATTTCTTAAATGCGATTGCATTTAAGAAATCGCAATTTTGCGATTCCTTAAATGGAATGCATCATTGTTAAAAAATTAGCAAATTTCAAAATTGCAAGTGCAAATTACCACGAGTTTGAACCTCGTGGTAATTTGCAAAAAAGCACAAAAATGCATTTTTTAAACTGTTAAGTTACAGACACACATGTCCTTAGGACATGTGTGTATGTAACTTACATGTAAAAGTGCATTTCATGGGTGCAGGGGGGTCCTTTGGACCCCCCTCTCCACCCTTGAAATGCTTTGTTGAATTCCGATTTCAAATTGCGAATTCGCAATTCCCATTCACTCCTATGGGCATTTCAGCCCATAGGAATGAATGGGAATTGTGAATTCGCTATTTGAAAATCGCATTTTTTATGCGATTCGGTAAAAATTGCGATTTTTACCGAATCACAAAAAAAATGCGAAAAAAATGATGCATGCCATTTTGAGATTCCTAATTTGCGATTCGGTAATTTTCGCAAATTAGGAATCGCAAAACAGTACTTTGATGCATCTGGGCAGATAAGTCATTAGCTGACTGGCTAATGGCTGCCTTTACAAAAACTAAAGCAGCCATATTGTTTTCAGCTCAAGTTTCCATGTGTTTGGCGTTATGCTTTTTAATGTAGGTATGTAGGAGGTTTGGCGTTCTTCCCATACCTCTTACCACTTTATTAAAGTGGTAATAGTTAGGGAAAAATATTTATATGTTCATATATGTTTGAAAAATATTATGGAGTACTGCGGTACTCATGCGGTACCAAACAAAAATAACTTATGAAGAATTGGAAGTACACTTTAAGACAGTAAGGGCCTGATTCTGATCTTCACGGATGGGATACTCCATCAAAAATGTGACTGAATATGGATATAATGGAATTGTAATAGAGCAGGATATATGTCACGTTTGTAGCGGAGTATCCGATCCGCCAAGATTGTAAATTACAATTTTTAATCAGGGTCTGTATTTTGTATAAAGTGTATTTTCAATTTGTAACATATTTCTATATGCTGAAAATAATGGTACAGAGTTAGTTACTAAAAATTACTGCGATCCTTTCTTGAACTGCTTTGTGCCCCATCTACTGCATCCTAAACGTTTTGCCAAAACCGCGCTGCTCTAAACCTTGTCACTGCCTGGACCCAGCCGCCAGTCTCCAGCAGCCGACCGCTCGTGATTCCAACAACAGCGGGGCCGCCAGGAGGAGACCGGCGAGGGGCTACAAACTACAATACCCAGAAGCCCTTGCTGGGGTCCAGCGTCATCAGCGAGCGCCAGGTGGCGCTTTAAATCACCATCGGAGCCATTGACCGGGCGATCCTTTCTTGAACTGCTTTGTGCCCCATCTACTGCATCCTAAACGTTTGGCCAAAACTGCGCTGCTCTAAACCTTGTCACTGCCTGGACCCACCCGCCAGTCTCCAGCAGTCGACCGCTCATGATTCCAACAACAGCGGGGCCGCCAGGAGGAGACCGGCGAGGGGCTACAAACTACAATACCCAGAAGCCCTTGCTGGGGTCCAGCGTCATCAGCGAGCGCCAGGTGGCGCTTTAAATCACCATCCGACCCGTCTCGCGGGACGCCGGGCGAAGCCTGGGCAAAGGGCGGGCCCTCTGTGGCCCTCAGGGGACCGAGGAGGACGGGGCGGGCCACCCCCCTTACATTTTGTGCTGCGTAAAACAACTAAGGTGGTTTTTGTTTATTTTCCAGCCTAGTTGTTAATTAAGGGGTAACTTACTAATTGTTATACTCAAAAACCAAGTTAAAGGATGTCTAAAACTAGAAAGACCCCTGTGGCCACGAGATCTACGACAAGAACAAAAAGTGTCTCCAATACCCCACTTCCTACAATAACTGCTATCGACCTAATGCTTCAGAAAATGATCAGTGTAGTGGCGGATGCCATACAAGATACAGAAAGACGCCTTTCATTAACTCCAGACCTGTGTTTTCCGGATCTCTCCTTACATACCACCGAAAACGTCAATACTGTGGACAACACAATGAATTCCCAAGAGTCCATTTTAATGCTGTTGTTTACGGGGCTCCCTAGCCCTCATACCAGAGATAACACACCAACAGATTTGTTTATACCCTCTACAGGTAATAGCAGGGACAACAGTCTTATGTTGCTCAGCGAAAACGGCATTAATACATGTCTTTCGCCCATAGCCCCTCTAGAACCAAGGGCCACATCTGTGGGAGGTCTAATACCCATAACACAATCCGCCCCTGAAATAAGTCAAGTTACAAAAAACATAATTTGGCGTCGTGGAACAAAAAGTAAAATAACATATTTAGCCAGAAAAATCCATCGCACTAAGGCTAAACAAAATCACTCAGCCAAGGATATCTGGTCTACTTTTAGACTGGCTAACCTTGCTTCCAAAACAGCAATCCCATGCCCATCTACAACCAGCCAAGACCCAGGTCCACTATCGAGTGAAAAGCAGATAGTGCACACAAACACACTTATACATCAAACAAATCAGACAGATCACATACTGATAAATAATAAATCACTCTTGGGTGAATTAGAAACCCTAGTCGGGTCTCTCTTGCTGCCCATCAGTGAGAGAGTTATTAGAATCGAGAAGGCACTGGGGAAATTTGAGAGGGCCCAAAATGATGCGTCTTCCACCTTGCTCAAAATATTGAAAGCACCAAAATCAACCTCCACTTTTGTACCTGCAAGCAGCTCCCTTGTCCCAACCAGCATCAAAAATGCACGGGCAAAGAAAGCTACACAAAATAGTGCCATCAAACAAGTTTTGCCAAATCACCAGGAAGAAAAAGACCCCACCAAACCTGTAATAAACCTAGACGCAGACGTCAATTCACCTCACATAGTGGCCACAACCTCGAGTAGCGCCCAGATTCTACCAGACAATGGAAATGAGGAAAGTGAATGGGCCGCCGAGAGCTCCCCGGTCAAACTAGTTAGAACTCATATAGAGCCAGTGAGTCAAATTGAAAGCCCAAACCTGAGTATACCCACAAACTTAGCAGGGGATAAATTGTTAAAACCGGTGGTAGTCAAAAGACCACTTCACATAAATCTCCCTCCTGAATCTAGTCCGTACACCATCGTTATGATCGGTGTGCCTAAATTAGTTGGTGAGAGGACAGAATCTCAAGTGGAATTAAAAAATAAAGTGAGCCATTGGCTGACCACACATAGACCGATCCCCCAACATATAAACGGCCCTATTTCTCATGTGAGAAGGGTAGACAGAGTGGGAACCAGATTCAAATCGACTGAGGGTGACTGTATTGTGGTAAACTTTGGAGACAGTCATGCAGCTAGCTTTATTAGCAGTTGGAAAAGCGGTGTTACAAACAGTCTGATCCGCACTATGGACCTGAGCTACTTTTGCCCCTCTAATATCCCTGGCCAAAATATAATACAACCACAGTCAATCTACGGTCAGGGGGGGATGCTTGAGCCAGTGGCTCACTACCAACCAAGGGAAACCCCATGGCCCTATGGCCAGGCCATCTCAACGGACTTTACAAACCATAGGCAGGAACCTTTATGGATGAGTAGGCCAAATAACTATTCCATAAAACATCAAGGGAGAAGGGAGTTTTTATCTCATACACAACAGCAGCACTACTCATATCCACATCATCCAAATATGCAATACGGGGTTCCCATCTCAAACAGATTTGACGCCTTTTATGCTCCAGACTACCTGGATGAGATCGACTGACAAATCGCACTCTTGCCCCCTCCTACCCTTTCTGAGTCCCCAAATAGGGTAGTATATTCCAACAAAACAGAGAGCACTATTTCAGAGTGTACACAAATCTCCATCCAAGTGTTATATGAAACACGTAAGGCAGTTCTATCAGTAAATCACCCAGAGAGCACGCTGTCACTAAATGGGCTCACCTCACTACATCCTTCCATCCAAGTTTATTGCCCAGTCCTCAGTGACATAAACCCTCTACTCTCCACCAGCGAAGTGCAAGCAGACACAATGATAGACCGAGGTGATCAAGTTATATCTTCACCCACTAATACGGTACAGGTAGCAGGCCCAGACCACATATCACCTTGCATTATAAAACTTTTATCCTGGAATGTAGCCGGTCTGGCAGCCAAGGCAAGGGACCCAACATGGGTGGCATACATAAAGAAATATACTGTTCTGTGTTTCCAAGAAACATGGCTGGAAGATGTAAATGTACACATCGAGGGCTTTCAAAGTTTCTTTCAACCGGCAGCCCCGTCGAATAGCGGAAGATCAAAGGGGGGTTTGGCAATTTACATCAGCCTCGCACTTATGTGCCAGGTTTCAAATAGAGAATCTGATAACAGACATATCCAAGCCCTGGTGCTTAGGAGAGGTAAAAGGGCACTCACCCTCAGTAACTTTTATAATGCTGTACTTTCAAACAGGGAGTGTAACATCCTCCATTTACACAACTTCTTAAAAGCCAAAGCAGCAAGTTTGCCCCGAAATACCCTCATTGCTGGAGACTTTAACGCGCATCCATGTCGCAATCCTGTAACGACACCTATTGGCCTCTTAGGATGCAATAACAGGTCTGGTTTCCATTTTGACCACTCGACGCGTGACAATTACGTCAATAATCTTACTGATGACAGCAACCTAACTGTTGCAATGTCCATGTCGGCGGATTCCCATATCTTTGATGTTCCCACGTACAAAGGCTCCGGCCACGGATCCTACATAGACCACATTTTACTTTCTAGAGATCTTGTTGACTTAGCCACTGACTTTGAAATTAGTGACCACAATCCTATCTCTATTGTTGTTGGAGGAAGTATTTTTCAACACCGGAAGTGGCGGAATGATTGCGGTTCTTTAAAACCAATAAACGGAAACCGACGTTTGAAATGGTCAAAGGTTAATAGTGACACTTTGTACAGCTCAATTAATACCAGCTGTGGCCAAGAACTTGGTCTTTGCGTCTCTCCTTCTACCTCGCCTGAAACGACTTTAAACGCCTTTTCCGTTGTGGTTGACAGAGTTGGTCAATTGCTAACCATACCAGCGAAGGGTCAATATGAATACCAACCAAGATGGTTTGACCAAGCATGCTCAAAGGCCGGACGAAATCTTAAAAAAGCATTAAAGGCTATCCCAAGAGATCCTGTCCTTATAAAGACTTTGAAAACCAAATATAAGGCAGCCTTGGCAGCTTGGAAAAAAGAAGTGAAAGCAGGCATTTGGGAATCTCTGTGTGACCCCGCAATCCTGGGTAATAGCTCTAAGTTTTGGAACATCATAAATAAGCCTCTGTTTGATGATCCCAGCAACCCTACGCTTGGAACTAACATACCCGAGGAAGAGTGGGTATCTCATTACAGTACAATTTTTAAAAGTGACGAGTCACAAGCGGAATCTGTTTATAAAACCTCTGAGGAAGATTTGTTGTGCTTTACAGTGGGGGAGGTAGAAAAGGGGATTCGGGGTCTAACTTTTAATAAGGCTCCTGGCCCTGACGGCCTTCCTCCTGATTTATTTAAATCCCCAGTTCTTACCGCAGTAATAAATGCTGGAGTATCAATTGGCTGCCCAAAGTCCTGGGGGTCCTCGACCATAGTGCCTGTATTCAAGAAGGCCAACCGAAGCAGCGCAGTATGTTACAGACCTATTTTGTTGAATAATTCAGTTGCTAAGGGGGTGGGGGGTATCATTTTAAATAGGCTGGTAGCATGGGCTAATGAAAACAATATAATGTCGCCAACACAATACGGGTTCAGACCAGGCCACTCAACGATAACCCAATGTCTGAACCTGTATCTAATAAACGGCAAATACACTATGGCTAGAAAAGGGACCATTTCTATGGCCTTTATGGACTTATCGTCCGCTTTTGATTGCGTTGACAGAGGTAGGTTCTGGGAGGTCCTGCAAAAAATGGGAGTGGAGCAAAACCTTATTAATTTTTTGGCCGACCTCCACTCGGACACAAGAGCAAACGTCTGTTACACCCAAGACATGAAAGTAACCAGGGACTTTAGGATAAACCAGGGTGTCAGGCAGGGGTGCATTTTAGCCCCGTTTCTTTTTAACCTTTACATTAACGGACTGGAAGAGCACTTATTAAAAACCGGTACAGACTATCCATATATAGGAAGGAAGGGCGTGCCCGTCCTGCTATACGTGGACGACACCATCCTAATCTCCAGAACCGCGATTGGTCTTCAAACCTTGTTAGATTCATTTTTTGATTTCATGAACTCCCGAGGCCTGAGCATCAATTAATCAAAATCTTTTGCTATGTTGACAGGTTTAGGGCCAAAAAAAACATACCCCCACTCAGTAAACGGCGAAAAAATACCGACAACAAAGACTTTTTCGTACCTCGGTGTCCTTTTTTACCACAAATTAACGTGGGCACCAGCAATACAAAAGAAAAAGGGTGAGGTAGTGCGGGCTAACGCGGCAATAATAGACTTTGCAAGGAAAATGGGAAACAGCCCGGTGGCGGCCGTTTTGAAGTTATACCAAGCCAAAAGCACTGCAGTCGCATGTTATGGGAGCGAAATATGGGGCTCCGTACCCTTAGACGACCTCGAGGTCACTGAAAATAACTTTTTAAAGCAAGTCTTAAGGCTCCTCAGGGGTACGGCAAACTTCTCTGTTCACGAAGAACTTGGTATGCCCTATTTAAGTGACAGGATAGCTGTAAACCCCTTGCTTTGCTGGCTAAATAGCTGGTTAAACACAGACATACCCCTCACCAGAAATATCTTGCAAGAAGCACTTGAGTGGGAAGGGAGGTACAAGATCCCGTGGATAAAATACGTCAGAAGATGTCTCCTTGAATTAGGCCGGTTGGACCTCTTCCTAGCCCCTGAGAAAATAACTAAAACTGATGTAACTTATGTGAAGAACAACTTTATGTTATCCAGGTACCTGGCGAGGGAGGAGAGAGAGTATAAGAAAAATAGTGTGAGATCGCACGCTCTGACAAAAACCTGTCTACATATGGAACCTTATCTAGCTTGGCCTCTGTCGGGCTATGAACGCTTTTTGTTGACAAGGTTTCGATTTGATATGATTCACTTATTGTTAGCTGTACCAAGTGGGGCACATAGAGGACAAGTGTTGCCTGCTTGCTGCTGCGACAATAAGTCTCCGCAAGATCTGGCACACTTTTTATTCTTTTGCTCGTATTATACAGTTCCTCGAAATCTGTTTTAAAACCTCTACTTAAACAGCTGTATTTTGCACAAATCAGACCAGCACTTTATTACCTTCAAATGCTAAACAGTGACTGCACTATGTTTGTATGTAGTTTTTTAAAATTAGCAGTTAAATTTAGAAAAAGTATGGAAGGTTAATTAATTTTGCTACTGATAGGTATATCTTTTTAACCTAAATTTTATTTTTATTTCTTTTAAACCTGTAATCCCGCTTGTGTCCGTGTCCATTTGGAAATACTCCTTTTTATAATTATATTTTGTGTCAAATGTTTACGAAATGCACTTTTATGATTGTTATATGTAAACAATCGAATAAAGATTTTTTACCTTACCATTACTGTGTTACTGAAAAAAAGAACCATTCCCCATAGAGTGCTACAAACATATGTATAAACATAAATTGTAGCCCTACACAATTATTTTGTGCTACAGCAATAGTTCAGTGCTACTGTGTATTTATAAAAATATTTAAAGAAACTTATATCTAGTTCGCATTACCTATTACAACTTTATTAAAGTGGTACTATATAGGGCAAAAATACCAAAGTAAATACTCCCCTATATCGAAAGGCATAATGTAGAACATGCCCAAAGTGCACCTAAAAACAATATGACTGCCTTTAACTTTTGTAAAGACAGCCATTAGCCATATCAGCTAATTATTTGTCATCAGTATGTACCATGGAGTATGGGCAAATACACCCATATTTCGCACAAATATATTGCAAACAGATCTCGCAAAGTTTAAATAAATGGAAACGTATGAAATTGTTACACTGCTTACTTGCACTACCCAAAATTAGAAACTGCCCACCAAATATCTAATCCTGCCAAATCTTACCAAAATCCAAATGAAGGTTTTGCAAAATGCAAATTAAAAATAAATTAGATAAAATACTTTGAATTTAAGCACGTTTTAGGACCCCCACCACATTTACATATTACAATATATGTTTTGGAGATACAACATTGATATCTTTTGACACACTTTAATGCTACTTTCCTTTAATTTACACACTCCATTAAAAGCCACTCCATTGTCTCACAGTTTTTTTATGCCAACCCACTGTTTCCTATTTACAGTATGCTACTCTACATTCTCTGCTAAACCACTGTACATTACTCCACTCTAATCCACCAACCTGCACTGTACACTAATGCAATGTACACCTTTATACTCTATTAGATTGTTTGCCACTGTATTCTATTACACCTTCATGGATGTCAGTTTACTGGATGCCTCTAAATTGTACTCTGCACAACTCTACACTATTCCACTGTAGTCAACTCCAATTTACGCTGTCCCACTAGATGATATTCCACTATGGTCCACTTGATGCTCCACTACTGGAGTGTATGCTATTCCAATGCCCACTACTACATTCTACATCACTCAATTGCACTAAAATGCACTATTCTCAGTAAACTGTAACACAATCGACTGTATGCTATTTCATTTTACAAGAACACATTCTGGGTCACTCCACTAAACCACACTTCACTGTATGTAGCTAGAGTCTACACTCTTGCAATTAGCCCTATTGCATTGTACGACACTCTAGTGTACGCTTCTCCAACATATGGCATTCCACTGCACATCTCAACAGTTTACACCACTAAACTCAACGTTTTACACTAAACACTACTAAATCCTACGGGACTCCACTGCATCACACTACAGTTTATGCTACACTACTGTACGCTATTGTACTCTACTGTATTACACTGTACCCCAATGTAGTCTCGCAATACCGCTCAGCACCACTGAACTGTATGGCACTCCAATATACGCCACTCCATGTTACGCAATTTAACTTTACAACACTACAATGTAGCACACACCAATTAACATAAGTCCACTGTGCATCACTCAGCTGCACCCCACTCCACTATCTAGCACTCTAGTGTATCCCACTCCAGTGTACGCTGTTTCATTTTACTCCACTCTGCTGTTCCGCACTCAACTGTATGCCCTCCACTGTACACTATTTCAGTACACAATATTCCATTATATGTCCTTACAGTGTACAACACTCCAATATATTGCACTCTGCTGTATGCCACTACAATGTACTTGAATACACTCTACAATCTTCACAGGACATAAATCAAATTTACAGAATTTCACTTTATGCTATCCCACTGTATACCACTTCACTGTGCACCGCTACACTCTATACCACTGCAATGTACGCCACTCCATTGTGTCCCAGTTCACTGTAAACCACTACACAGTATGCCACTTCGCTGTATTCTATCCAATATTTTTTAGGCCACTACATGTTACACAATTTAATTTTACAACATTACAATGTAGCACACACCACTTTACCTAAGCCCCCTGTGCATCCCTCAGCTACACCCCACTCCACTATATAGCACTCTAGTGTATCCCACTCCAGTGTACTCTGTTTCTTTTTACTCCACTCCGCTGTATCACATTTAACTGTATGTGCTACACTGTACACTATTTCAGTACGCAATCTTCCATTATATATCCTTACAGTGTACAATACTCCAATATATAGCAATCCACTGTATGCCACTCCAATGTACTTGAATACACTCTACAATCTTTACAAGATGTAAATCAAATTTACAGAACTTCACTTTATGCTATCCCCCTGTATGCCACTTCACTGTGCACCGCTATACTCTATACCACTACAATATACGCCACTCCATTGTGTCCAAGTTCACTGTAAACCACTCCACAATATGCCAGTATGCTGTATTCTATCCACCATATTTTACTCCACTATACCTCATTTCACTTTACTCCACTCCACTATACCATAATACTCTGTAGCAGAGTAAACTTTACAAAACTATCCACCACCATATTGTACCACACTCCACTCCACTAAAGTACACGCACATGTCATCAATACTTTTCTTGGGATTATTACAGTGATAATATCAATGCTGTTATAGAAGATGTCATGATGGATGTGGGATAATTAGCAGGGCATGGCAAGGATGTGATTTATCGTTATTTTAGGGCATGAGTTTTAGCTTCTTGAAATAAGTGTAACTATAACTGCTGAATTTCTTTGGTGTTTTTGTCTAAAATCTAAACCTAACTATAACTTCTCTCTCTGCAACCTTTAGTTATTTGAGTAGATTATAAGGGTTTTTTTTCAATTCCATTTTCTAACTATAATATCCCTGCAACCTTTGTTTTTGTTTAGTGAAATATTATGTTTTTTAATGGTATTTCCTAACGATAACTTCCCTGTAACCTTTCCT
Organism: Lissotriton vulgaris; assembly: GCF_964263255.1. Taxonomy (NCBI): domain Eukaryota; kingdom Metazoa; phylum Chordata; class Amphibia; order Caudata; family Salamandridae; genus Lissotriton; species Lissotriton vulgaris. Next base: position 804,864,403 of record NC_141694.1, on the reverse strand, counting down.
TTTTTCAGTGTATTCTAGATTTTTTTAATGTAAAGTAATATTTAATTATCATACGTAATCCAACCACGCCAGACTGGGAGTTGGCTGCAGGGCCTGGGTTGTGGCCAACCGCCCACAAGCAACCAACCCCACACCCCAGAGCCTGACTAATTATTATTTGGGGGTGGGGGTTTCTGTGCCCAAATCAGTGAAACAGATGAAAAGTCTGCTCCCAGCGTGAGGGAGCATTTTTCATGATCCTGCATGCTAGGAGCCGGCTTAGGCAAATATGTACAAGCCCCTATTGCCATTGGATCATCACTTTTTGTGACGTTCCTGTGGCGATAGGGGATTTGCCTTATTGACAAGACAGCATTAAGCTAGTTAACGTGGCTTAGCGTTGATTGTAAATAAGGCAATTTCTCACGCTATGCTTAGTGTGGAAGAGGAGGGCAATAGGTGTTGCTGTGGGCGTTCCACTGCAACACCTATTGATTCTGACGCTTCCTCATATTTAAAAGGGAGGTGTAAATAGAAGGTAGCGCCACTATTAAGACTAGGGAAAACCTGGTCTGACTCTGGTGCAACAAGGAGAAATGTTTCACTTTTCTTGTTTTTGCTGTTTTCATGTGTGCTGCTTGTGCAGCACAGATGAAAACAGCAAAAGGCCAATAATTGTTTATGTACAGGAAAGTTCCTCTTCCTGCACATAAATGCCGTCTTAATACTTCTATGTGTGCTGCGTTAAGCAGCACGCATAGAAGTTACAAAACAGCATTTTAAATTGTTTATGTGCAGGAAGGGGTACCTTCCTGCACATAAACAATCTTCCCCTGTAGGCAGACACCTTAGCACTATGGTGCAAGGGTGCCAGCATTGGTGCTAGGCTACTAAATGTAGCGCCAGCGCAGGGGCAAACGCAGGGCCGCTCCATATCCTTGTAAATATGGTGCCGCCCTGCATTTCTGAAGTTGCAGAGAGAGGCATCAAACCAGGAAGGATAAAACCTCTCTCCACCACTTCCCTTGGACATATTCCCCCTAGTTTGCTCTAGCTTAGTGAGAGTAAACACAGGTTTCCCTGCCCGCACCAGTGCCTGCAGAATAACTACTATGTCCCAGGGGTGGATACTCCAGGGCATAGCAGGAGACAGCCCTGGGGGTGTGGTCCCCTATGCTATTATTGTCTCCAAGAGGGGTGCCTGTGTGGCCCCCACTCATTATTGAAAGAATGGCTGGGCCTCGGGAGATGGGGTCCCCGGGGCCAAAATTGGCCCCAGGTAGGGAGCCTTGTGGCCCTCCTCCCCCTTTCTTTTTCAAGGCCAGACCTGGGGTATGGGGGGCCATGGGCGTCCTGTTCCCCATCATATTGTAACTAATTCCACTCAGACCTGGACCACCCGGGGCTAGTATAAAGAAGCATGGAAAACCATGCTTTTTAAATAGTCATTTTTATTTTCCCATGATCCTTGGTGAATTCACCAGAGAATTAAAAAAAAAAAAATTCGGACTCCTGCAGGGTCCTTGTGGAACCCCATCACCAAGCCTACAGTGTCAATGTGTTTCTACCGTGACCCCTTGTATGATTTTTTTCATGTTTTTTCTTGGGACATGGCTAAGTCTGAGCCCCAAGATGGCTGCCAACACTTCCTGGTTGAAGTGATGGCGGTCAATCAAATCTTACCAGGAGATCTGTTGGCTCTGCGGACCCTCCTCATCTCTAGATATACATGAATATACTTTTTAATAACTTAAAAAACCACTGAACAGATTTACACCAAATAACAAAAAGAAATCTTTCTGGACCAAGATCAAGCTTTCTGCTGAATTTAGTGAAGTTCTGTTCAGCGATTCGGGCTTTAGTCGTGTCTAAAATCCCTATGGGACACTGTATTGGGAAAACGCATTTTGGGATGTCCCCTTTTTCTTTTTCCCCACTTGATTAATCACATAAATTTATATAATAAAATATTCAACATTTACTACTTTTAACGGAATATATATTAAAAAGGCGATACTTTTGTTTATTTTTAGATGATATTAGATACTGTGGTATTTAACATCATAATATAATATTATAAAATATTTTTGGCACAATAGTTTTGTCAATGATATTTTAACCATGATATAATGTCCGTGAACTATTCTAGCTCAATACTATGTATAGCACACCGGGCAGTACCAGGAAATGTCATGTTGAAGCATGATTTAAAAGTAAAAAACCTTGGGGTATATCAGCAAGAAATAGCGATATTTATCGCTAAATGCACTTAGCGCATTTTCTACTTTAAGCGGAATATATATTAAAAAGGCGATACTTTTGTTTATTTTTGGATGATATTAGATACTGTGGTACTTAACATCATAATATAATATAATAAAATATTTTTGGCACAATATTTTTGTCAATGATATTTTACCCATGATATAATGTCTGTGAACTATTCTAGCTCAATACTATGTATAGCATACTGGGCAGTACCAGGAAATGTCATGTTGGAGTATGATTTAAAAGTAAAAAACCTTGGGGCATATTAGCAAGAAATAGCTATATTTATCGCTAAATGCACTCAGCGCATTTTTTTTATGGCTGCCTATCGCTGGATATGTTAGCGGAGAAAACATGCTATTAGCAACATTTTTCTCCATTGTGCTAAAATATCCAGCGATAGTGGCGAAATGCGTTAGGTCCCCATTTGCATTAACGTCAATGGGGACTTAACCAGAAAATCCACCTCCCATTGGATAAACAGGTAAGTCATGTTTTTTGCAGGCGTTAGATTATAGCGATAATCGTACTTAGCGTGATTTTTTTTATCGCTATCCCTGCCTTGCTAATAGGCGATAGCTGTGTTAGTGACTTCTTTTAGTAGCTAACAGTTTGGGTACGCCCACTTTGCATGTCATTTGCAATAAATATCACTGACATGCAAAGCGGGTCCCAAACCGGTCGCTATCGCCTAAAAGCTGTCGCTAACTGCTGTTAGCGACAGATTTCTAATAGGGCGATAAAAATATCGCCGCTTTAGCGGCAAAAAGTGCAGCTAAAGCGGCGATATGGCCCTTGCTAATATGCCCCCTTGTGTCTTGTTATGTTTGTGATGGAACACAGGCTAATTTCATCATCAACAAAGGCAACTTAATTTTTAAGCTCTTCATTAAGAGTAACCGGAGCAAATCATGGGTGCACCTATTTTGTAAAAAAAAAAGAAATTACAATTTCTGTCCTGCAATTGCTCAAATCTTCTAATAATCATCAACATTTTCAACATGAAAACCTGGCTGGTCTCTATTTTTAATGGTTGTTGGGTCTTGGTAAGAAATTGTAGTCGTTTCTGGTCCAACAAAAGCATAATGGCCATGAGAGCTGTTTACAATCCTCTCATGAGTAAAATCAAATTAAAACCTCCTCTATCATTTCTGGGACAAATAATACATACATTGATAATTTCTTAAGTGTCAAACGAGTGATGCCTACACTTTTGAAAGAGATATTGATAGTGTGATGATTGCCTGTATGGAGTCAGCCAGTATGTCAGTTGCTCTGAGTTAGGCTTTAGATATTCAAGCTTCTCAGTGAATATGTGCTGATTTTGATCAATTAGTATCTGTAACTGAGGGCCTGATTTAGATCTCTGCAGATGGGTTACTCCGTCACATTGGTGACAGATATCCCGTCTGCATAATATAAAACCCATAGGATATAATGGGATTTATATTCCAGTGGACAAGATACCCATCACTGTTGTGATGGAGTAACCCACCCGCCAAGATCTAAAACTAGCCCTGAGTCCTGGTGTGCTGCTGAAGTTGATGCTGAAGCCAGTGTGAAGAGAGGAGCTACTGTGCACCATGCCAGTCTCATTGTCACCCTGAATGTTCATAATTTCTGCCAGCACTTCAGACACATTCATGGGGGTAATTTAGTTCAACTTACCTTTGCCACTAGTTGTCAGGGTTATGATATTTGCAGACACTACAGCAGTAGCAATAGCAATGTCTTCAGTATTGAATTACACCAGCTACTAGTCACGCTAGGAACTGATTTTGGCAGGTGATCATCATCAGACCTATGCTCTGTCCATCAGATCTGACAAACTCTGATATGTTAGACAAGTGTCTTTAAATCAAAGTTTTAAGGCACTATACCACATGCCAGTCTATGATACGTCGCTCTACTCCACAGTATATGTCACTCCACTCTATGCCACTCCACTGTACAATGCGCCGCTCTACTCTACAACAATCCACTCCACTATAAAACACTCCGTGCCACCCCACTCTATAACATGCCACTCCACTCTGCAACACCCAACGACAGTCTACCACATGCTCCTCCACTCTACAACATGCCACTCTAAAAAATTGTATGCAACTTACTCTATGCCACTACACGCCCCTTTATTCACTCTAGTCTATGGCACAGCATTGCATTATTTTCCACGGTACTACACTACTTCACCCTGCTGTTATGCCCTGGGCTGTTGTGCAGCCCGTGGCATCCTCCCCCAAACCGTTGCAGGTTGCACAACAGCCTGCAGCTTTCTCCTCCACACTGCTGTGGGGCGTGATTTAGCCCACATCACCTCACATCCCTGCTTGGGCGTGTCTCGATTTCGTGTGACAGCCCATTATTGTTACTAAAATGTTGCGGGTACAATCTCTTGGAGCTTCCTGTTTAGAATCCTTGGAGTCTTCCATTTTTGCCGGGAATTTCCAGTCTTCAGGTCTATTTTCCTTGCTGGTGTCTTCTGGCCTTTTTCGTCACCTATTGGCTTTTGCCTTTTGTCTCCTTTCCACTCCTAGAGTCTCTGCCTGCAGTAAGAGTTTTTTTCCCTTCTGGGTTTTTCCTCTTTTGGACTCCTTATGGAAGGCACAGTCTGCTCTGGGGTTACACTGTCTGCAGCACCATGGCTACTGGAAAAGGTCACCCCTACCTCAGACAGACAAGAACCTGCAAGAACCAAAGTCGGTAGGAGAAGTTCTGATCATGACACTCTACACCACAAAACTATACAGAACTGTACACCACTCAACTGTATGACACTCTATACCACTCTACTTTAACACACTGTACAAAATGCCAGTCCACTCCATGCTTCTCCACTGTACAACAATCTGCTTCACTTTATACCTCTCCACTGTACGCTATTCTACTCCACTCTACAACACTTTAGTACATGCCACTCCACTGTGCCACACACCACTTCACTCTATAATATGTGGATCCACTCTATTACAGTCCACTCCTCTCCACTCTATGCCACTCCACTCCACTCAACGACACTCCATGCCCCTCCACTCTATGACATACCACTGAACTGTATGCCACTTCTCTGCACACCACTCCAGCTTACACCACTGCACTCCATGCCACTCTACTCTACACAAAGACACTGTATGTCACACTCTGTAGGCCATGACATTCTACGCCATTTCACTCTATGCCACTCCACTCTTTATGCCACCCCACTCTACGGTATTACAGTCTCCACCACTCCACTCCACGCCACTCTATTGTACACCACCACCCTTTTGCCACCCCACTCTATGGCATTCCACTCTGCATCACTCTACTTTATGCCGCTCCACTGTGTGCTCCTACAGTCTATGCCACTTTACACTATTTGACTCTAAGGGGCTTACTTACAAGCCCTGTGGGGAAGAGCAGCACCGCAAGTGACCCTGAGGCACTGCGGTGCCTGGGAAGGGGCAGAACTGGGCACCCTCTACAAGATATAGCACATTTCTGCCCTTTCCCCCTGCACTTGCACACAATGGGCTACCTAGCACTGACGCAGGCACCCTTGCACCATGGTGCAAGTATGCCTGCGTCACATACAGGTTTTTTTCTGTGCAGGAAAGGACACCATCCTGCATGAAGAGAATCTATGTGCTGCAGAAATAGAAAAAAATGAGGGGAAATGAAGATATTTCTCCTCATTGCGCCTTCCCTGGGAGACATATGTTTTTGATGCATTCCCAGGATTCTCGAAAATCTGTATGACTTGCCTCTCCACTCTATGACATTTCATGTCACTCCACACTACGTCATGCAACTCCATCCTATCCAACACGCCACTCCACTATACTATATGTCACTCTCTTTACGCCACTCCACTGTATGCCAATGTACGACACTCTACTCCACTCTATAACACTCTACACTACTCCACTGTATGACACTGTACTCAACTCTATTCCACTCCGCAACACTCTACTGCTCTCTATGGCTGTCTACTCCACTGTGCAATTCTCTAAACAACTCCCTCTATGCAATTCAATGCCACTTTACTCCACTCTATTCTATGACAAAGAACTGCACTGTATTCTAATGAACTGTGCTACTCCACTCTACAGCACAATACTCAACACCATTGTATGCCATTCGACTGACCTTGGGGCATATTATCACGGAATGGCGTTAAAATTATTGCTGCGTTAGCGGCAGGAAACTGCAGCTAAAGTGGCAATAATGAGCTTGATAATATGCCCTTGAGAATTATAATAGAAGCCCATGTTCTGGTGTTAACATGGGCTTCTATTGGAATTCTCAAGGGCATATTATCAAGCTCATCAACGCCTTTTTTATCGGCAGTTTCATGCCGCTAAAGCGGCGATAATGTTAATGCTGTTCCTTGATAATATGCCCCTAACACTCTATAACACGCCAGTCCATTTTACACTCTATATCACTTTTCTATCCCCTTCACTGTATGCTTTTCTACTCTACTCTACAACACTTTATGATATGCCATGTCACTCTACGACATGCCACTTCACTCTATGACATGTCACTCTACTGTAAGCCACTCCACTGTACACCACTCCAGTGTACACCACTCCACTCTATTCCACTTCACTCGATGCCACTCCACTCCATCCCACCCCACTCTATGGTTTTCCACTCTAAACCACTCCACTTTACACCACTATATTCTATGCCACCCCACACTATGGTATTCCACTCTAACACCATTTCACTCTTCTCACTCCATTCTACGCCACTCTATACCACTACACTCTATGCCGCTCTACTCTTTACTATTTAATTTATTGTCACTTGATGCCACTCCACGCCATGTCAATCTAGGCCACTCCACTCTATACTATTTCAATGTAGGCCACTACCTTCTATACCACTCCACACTATACCACTCCACTCTGTGTCATTTCACTCTATGCAGATCCACACCAACCCCAACACCACACTCAGAGGAACCCTTGACTACAGACCCCCCAGACCCCGGCCACAGTTCAGTGACTCTATCGCCGACTTTGTCAGCACACACGCCTTCGCCTCCACGGACTACATCCCCCTCGGGGACCTGAACTTCCACCCCGAGAACAACAACAACTCCAACTCTTCCACCCTGATCGACAATCTCGCCAACCTCAGACTGGAACAACTTGTCACAACACCCACTCACTCTGCCGGCCACACGCTTGACCCCATCTTCAACCACACCACCGAACTCCACTGTACCGACCATTGCTGCATCCACTTCACCTTCTGGAAACCCACCATGCACCACCGCACCCAACAGATCCCCCGCCGCTGCTGGAGCAAAGTCACCAAAGACCAGTTAACCACCACCCTCGCCCGGATCCCACCCCCAGACCCGACCGACACCGCCGCCAGCAACCTCAGACAGTGGATCGACAACTGCACCAACACCCTTGCCCCGCTCAAGAAACCCTCCAACAACCACACCAGAAAGAAAGCGAGCTGGTTCTCTGAAGACCTCCAGGCCTTCAAGCAAACCTGTTGAAAGCTAGAGAAGAGCTGGATTCGTGAACGAACACAGGAAAGCTACGCAGCCCCCAGACACGACCTCCTCATCAGATCCACCAAAAGGACCTCCTTAAAAGACTGCCTAGACAACAACGCACATAACAGCAAAGAGCTTTTCAACATCGTGAAAGAACTCTCCAACCCCAGCTCCAACACCAATGACATTTCACCTTTGCAAGACCTGTGTGACTCACTGGCCACCTTCTTCCACCGTAAGATCGCAGACATACACAACAGCTTCAATGACGCAATGGCCCCGGCAATCGCTGAGATCCCCGCCCCTTCACGACCACCACCCTTACCAACCACCTGATCTCCTGGACCAACAATAACGACGACAACACCATCAAGATCATTAGCTCCGTCCACTCTGGATCTCCGTCAGACCCATGCCCACACCACATCTTCAACAAAGCCAGCACCACCATCACACCCTATCTCTGGAAAGCCATCAACATATCTTTCGAGACAGCAACCTACCTGGAGAGCTGGAAGCATGCTGAGATCAACGCCTTACTCAAGAAACCCAAGGCGGACCCCAAGGACCTCAACAACTTCTGACCCATCCCCCTGCTTACCCAAGGGTTCATCCCTCAGCCCAACACTGTTCAACATCTACATGGCACCGCTCGCCCACTTCGCCCAACTGCACAACCTCAACATCGTCTCTTACGCCGATGACACCCAGCTGATCCGCTCCCTCACAAAAGATCCCCTCACCGCCAAAACCAACCTCCACGAAGGAATGAGAAACAGCCGACTGAAGCTGAACTCGAACAAGACGGAGGTCCCCATCCTCAGATCCACGCCCTCGGAATGGGACAACTCCTGGACTGCACTAGGAGCAGCTCCAATGCCCATCGACCACGCATGCAACCTAGGGGTCATCCTCAACTCAACCCTCTCCATGACAAAACAGGTCAACGGCGTCTGTTCCTCCTGCTTCAACACCCTCTGCATGCTCCACAGGATCTACAAGTGGATCCTCACTGAGACAAGAAGGACGGTCACCCAGGCCCTCGTCAGCATCAGACTGGACTAGGGAAGCGCCCTCTACGCAGGAGCCTCGGGCAAACTCCTGAAATGGCTCCAACGCATCCAGAACACCTCCTCACACCTGATACTCAACATCCCTCGCCACAGCCCCATCACACCCCACCTGGGAGACCTGCACTGGCTCCCCATCAACAAGAGGATTACCTTCAAGCTCCTCACCCACGCACACAAAGCACTCCACTCCACAACACTGGACCAGCGTACCTCAACAGCCGACTCTGCTTCTACACCCCCACCTGCCAGCTCCGCTCCACCAACCATGCCCTCGCCACTGTCCCCCTCATCCGAAGAGGGACCGCCGGTGGCATATCATTCTCCCACCTCACCATCAAGACATGGAACACCCTCCCCATCCACCTACAGGAGAACCAAGACCTTCTGACCTTCAGAAGACTCCTCAAGTCCTAGCTTATCGAACAGTAGCAGCATTCCCCCACCCCTTAGAGCCTTGAGACCCTCACGGGTATGTGGTGCACTTTAAAAAATGCCTTGATTGATTGATTGATTATGCCAGTCAACTTTACACCACTACACTCTACACTATTCTACTTTGGATCACTATAATCCACGCAGTTGCACTCTATGGCACGTCACTGTATGCTGTTCCACTCTATGCCACTCCACTCTACACCATTCCACACTATACTACTCCACTCTATGCCGCTCCACTATAAGCAAGTCAACTGCATATCAGCACTCTCTACGCTATTCCACTCTATGCCACTTTACTCCACGCAACTGTACTATATGACACTCTACTCTATACCACTCCATACTACACTATTATACTCCAGGCCACTCTACTGTAAGCTGTTCCACTCTATGCCACTTCACTCAATGCAATTAGACTCTACAACACTCCACCCAACACCACTGTACTGTACACCACTCTCCTCTATGACACTCCACTCTACACCACAAAACTATTTGCCACTCACTCTATGCTACTCCACTGCACAACACTCCACTCTACGCGATTCAACTCTATGCCACTCAATTCTGAGCCTTTACACTGTACACCCCTCCAGTATATTCCACTCCACTCTACGTCACTACCCTCTACACAACCTCACTCTCACTCTGCCCCACTCCATTCTATGCCACTCTAGTCTATGATATTCGACTATATGGCACTCCATTCTACACATTGTACTGTATGCCACTTTACCCTACATCACTCTACCCCACTCTACTGTATGCTACTCTACTCTATGACACTCCACTCTACAACACTCCACTCTACACTATTCCAGTTTATGCTACTCAACTATATGCCACTCTAGTGCAACTCCATTCAATGGCATTTCACTCTGTCCACTCCACTCCAGTATACTCCACGCCATGCCAATCTATGTCACTCCACTCTACACTATTTCACTGTACGCCACTCCCTTCTATACCACTCCACACAATACCACTCCACTCTGTGCAATTTCACTCTTTGCCAGTCAACTTTACACCACTACACTATACACTATTCTACTCTAGACCACTATAATCGTGCAGCTGCACTCTATGGCACTCCACTGTATGCTATTAAACCCTACACTACTCTATTTTACCCCACTCTTCGCCACTCCACTCTATGCAATTACACTATACATCACTCCCCTCTACACAACTCCACTGTATGCTATTTCTCTCTTTGACACTCCACTCTTAGCCACTACACTTTATGCCACTTCACTCTATGCCACTCCACTCTGCGCTACTCTATTCTATATCACTCCACTCTAACCACTCTTCCCTATGCAACTTCACCCTATGCCAGTCCTCTACACCACTGTACTGTATGCTACTCCACTCTATGTCACTCCACTCTGCACCACTCGGCTCTACTCTATTCCACTATATGCCACTCTACTCTAAATTACTCTATGCCACTCCAATCTATGGTATTCCACTCCAGGCCACTCCACTCTAAGCCACTTCACTCCATGTCACTGCACATTACGCCACTCCACTCCATTCCAATCTGCTCTGCGCCACTCCTTTCTATATAACAACACTCTATGCCATGACACTGTACTCAAAGACACTCCATGCTATTCCACTCTACGCACTCCACTCTACTCCACACTACCCCACTCTATTGTATTCCATTCTACACCACTCTGTTCTATCCCATTACACTTTATGCCACCCCACTCTATACTATTCAACTCTATGCCACTTGACTACGCCACTCAAATCTATGCCACAACACTCCAAGCCACTCCTCTCTGTCACTATAATCTACGCTATTCTACTACATGCCTCTCAACTCTATGCCACTCCACTCTATGATATTCCACTGTATATCACTCCACTCTATGCCACTCTATGCTATTTAACTCTGTGCCACTCCACTCTATAGCACTCACTTTTATTCCATTCCACTCTATGTCAGTCCACAGTACGCCACTAAACTCTAAGTTAGACCTTTCTACCATATACGACTCTATGCCACTCCACTCTACATCACTGTACTGTATGCCACTCCACACCACCCCACTGTACAATGCTCCACTCTATGCTATTCCACTCTATACCACTGTACTGCATGCCACTTTACCCTATGCCACTCTTATCTACACCACTGTACTGAATACTACTCCACTTAATGGCACTCCATTCTACACCACTCCACTCTATGCAATTTCACTCAACACCACTGAACTCTATGCCACTTTTCTCAACTCTGTGGTGTTCCACTCTTTGCCACTCCTCTCTATGCTATTCCACTCTATGCCCCTCTACACCACACCACCCTCTGCTATTCCACTCTATGCCACTCTATGTCACTTCACGGTATGCTGTTCCACTCAATAACACTCCACTCTGAGCAAATCCACTCTATGCTATTTGACTCTACAGCACTCCACCCTTCACCACTGCACTTCATGCCACTCTACTCCATGCCACTCCACTCTACACCACAGTAGTGTATACCACTCCACTCTATGCCACTCCATTGTACAACATTCAACTCTATACTATTATACTTTACACCACTCGACCCTATGCCACTCTACTGCCACTCCAATCTATTGTATTCTACTGTATGCAACTCCACTCTATGCAATTCTACACAGTTCCACTGCTATTCCTCTCTATGCCACTCCACTCTATGCTACTCCACTCTTCACTGCTCGACTCTGCACCACTCCCTTCTATGCTACTCCACTCTATAGTACTCAGTTGTATGCCACTCCACTCTACACCACTGTACTGTATGCCAATCCACTCTACACCACCTTACTTTGTGAGACTCTACTCTATGCTGCCCCACTGTACAACACTCCACTCTAAGCTATTCCCCTCTACACCACTCAACTCTATGTCACTCTAATGCAACTATTTTCTACAGTATTCCAGTCTGTGCCACTCCCCTTAATGGCACTCCCCTCTATGCTATTCCACTCCATGCCACTCCAATGTTTGCGACTCTACGCAACTCCACTCTATGCTATTCAACTATACTCCATTGCGCACTAAACAACTCCACTCTATGCTATTTCAATTTCTGCCATTCTAATCTGAGCCATTGCACTGCAAACCACTCCAGTTTATTCCACTCCACTCTACGTCACTCCACTCTATACCACTCCATTCTGCGTCACTCCATTCTATGTCACTCCACTCTACACCACTGTGCTGTATGACACTCCACCCTACACCACTCCTCTCTACACCACTGTAATGTATGACACTCCACCCTATGCCACGCCACTCTACACCACTCTGCTTTACTCTAGTCTCCTAAATGTCACTCCACTCTACATCACTCTAGACCACTCCAATCTATGGTATTCAACTCTAGGCCACTCCACTCTACACTACTCCACTCTAAGCCACTTCACTCCATGCCACTGTACTATATGCTACACCACTCTATTCCACTCCACTCTACATAACAACACTCTATGCCATGACACTGTACATAAAGACACTCTACATTATTCCACTCTATGCACTCCTCTCCACTCTGCACCACCACACTCTATTGTATTCCATTCTACACCACTCTCTTCTATGACTTTTCACTCTTTGCCCCTCCACTTAATGCCACCCCACGCTATACTATTTAACTCTATGCCACTCGAATCTATGCCACATTACTCCATGCCACTCCACTCTATGTCACTGCACTCTTTGCTATTCTACTATATGCCTCTCGACTCTATGCTACTACACTCTATGCTATTCCACTATATGCCACTTCACCCTACGCCACTCTATGCTATTCAACTCTATACCACTCCACACCACTCCACTGTATACCACTCCCCTCCATGCCATTCCACTCTGTCAGTCCACAGTGCACCACTTAACTCTAAGTTAGATCTCTCTACCATATTCGATTCCATGGCACTCCACTCTACACCACTGTACTGTACGCCGCTCCACTATACAGCACTGTACTGTACACCGTTCCAGGCTGCGCCACTCCACTGTACAAGATTCCACTCTATGCTATTCCCCTCTAAACCACTGTACTGCATACCACTCCACCCTACACCATTCCACTCTATACCACTGTACTGTTCCACTCTATTACACTCCTCTCAATGCCACTAATCTCTATGCTATTCCACTTAATTCCTCTCTAAGCCACTCCACTCTATGGTGTTCTACTTTATGCCACATCAGTCTACGTCACTCCACGCCACTCCACTGTACGTTATTCCACTCTACATGATGCAACTACACTCTATGCTATTCCAGTATATGCCACTCCACTCTAAGCCACTACACTGTAAACACTCCACTCTATGCCATTTCACTCTACATTACTCAACTCTACTCCAACTCTCCTCCACTCTACACCACTATACTGTATGCCACTCCACTCCACACCACACCACTCTACGCTATTCCACTGTATACCACTTTACTGTACTCTACTCTACACTATTCAGCTCAATGGCACTCAACTCTACGCCATGCTATTGTATACCAGTCCACTCTACACTAGTGCACTGAATTCTGCTGCACTCTATGCTATTTCACTATATGCCACTCCATGCAACTGCACTCTATGGCACTCCACTCTACACCACTCTACCCTACACTATTCCACTCGATGCCACTCTGCTGTACGCTATTCAACTGATACTCCACTCTAAGCCACTCCACTCTACGTCACTCAACGCTATGCCACTCTACTATACTCTATTGGACTCTACACCTCTTCAACTTACACCACTATACGTTATGCCAATTCACTCCACACCACTCCACTCTATGCCACTCCACTCTATGTTATTCCACTGCACGCCACTCCATTCTACTGCACTCTACTCTACACTATTTAACTCCATGACACTGCACACTACACCACTCCACTCCATTCTTAACCATTCCACTCTAGGCCAGACCACTGTATGCCACAACACTCTACGCTATTCCGCTATATGGCACTCTACGCATCTGCACTTTATGACTTTTCACTCAACTCCACTTGACCCCATGCTATTTCATTTTATGCCACTCCACTGTATGCTACTCCACTCTACACCACTTGACTATACTTCACTCTTAGGCATGCCACTGTACGCCACTCCACTTGACACCATTCCACTCTACGCCATCCCACTTAATGCCATTCCACTCTACACTATTCGACACTATGACACTCCACTCTACACCACTTTACCACTTTACTGTATGCCTGTCCTCTCTGTGCCACTCCAATCTATGTTGCTCCACTTTATGCTATTCCATTCTGTGCCACTCCACTCTATGCTGCTCCACTTTATGCTATTCCACTCTATGACACTCCACTCGGCATCACTCTACGCCACTCCACTCTATGGTATTGTACTCTATGCCACTCCACTCCACGCCACTCCACTCTGTGCCAACTCACTCTATGTTGCTCCATTCAAATCTATTTCACTCCTCACCACTTCATTCTATGCCACTCCACTGCACATCACTCCACTCTACCACTGCACTAACACTGCACTCTATGGACATTTTAAAATGGTGTGTACATTATAAATATACTATGTATTGGTATTGTACACAATGCTTCTGTGACATATTATTCAGATCAAACATATCACAACAACTACAACAAAGCCCTTGGTAAGCCAACATTATCACTTCTTCATGTAGGGGAACCCCCAATAATCAATTCAGGGAAGGTACTGGTGTCTAGCATCCATTTATAAACACTCCCTTGTGCATTCAACATTTAAAATAAGCCCAGTGCCCAGGAGTCATCACATCAATGCACCTGAAACTGTGAGGAATTATAAATCAAAATATAGGAAATGCCTCACATAAGCAACCAACCTGAAGCTAATTAGCAGGTTGTCACCAATTTGCTCACTGTGTCATCATTGGCAACTTTCTGATGAAAACGGAGGAACCAACCCCCAAACAATGCCAGAAACATGTGTTATCTTTGTGCCTATGTGTCCCTATCAGACAGTCACACATCTCAAAACCTCCCTAGGTCCTCATACAGGAAGGCGAGAATTTTTCATCTCAAAATGGAATCAATAATGAGTTGTATATCACACTTAGCACCCTTCTTTAATTTGTATCCCCACATTCATGGTTAAAAACAAACTACCATGTTTCAACCATTTTGAGAATGGCGAAACATATCATAATACAAATAAATTGCAGCTAAAATATCCTGGACTAACATATCTAGTTTACATATTTGCAAAGTAAACTACAAAATGTACATCGTTTTCTGAAGTGCATACATTATAACTTAAAGTTAAACTATAAAGTTATAACTATAACTTTATATGTTTTAATATTTGTGTAGCTTATGTTTGGTTTGTATAGAAAGAAGAAATACAGTTACTTTTAAATTTTTTAGGTTTGTGTAGCTTAAGTTTGGTTTGTATAAAGTGAATAAAAAGGTTTCCCTAACTATGACTAATCTTTAACCTTTGTTTTTTAATTATTACAAAAATATCCAAATTCTTGATAGACCTGGCCAATGCCTGAATGAAGGCGGCGTCAGCATATGCAGACAGAGGGCCTCATTACAAGTTTGGCAGATAGGATACTTTGTCAAAAACGTGACGGATATCCCGTCAGCTGTATTACAAGTTCCATAAGATATAATGGAATTTTAATTTGGCTGACGGGATATCCTTCACATTTGCGACGGTGTAATCCTGTCCGCAATCACTTAATCAGTCCCAGAGTCAGCTATCTCTGCATGAATTACTCACTCCTTCCCTACATTCCAGAAAGGCTGCCGAAACAGTGGAGTTGTGCGAATATTCTGTTTTATTGCTTTATTTGAGTTGTGCTGCCATAACACATGAATTCAAAAGAGAATGTGCGACCCAACACACCCTTGGAGGGTTGGGCAATCAGTGAATTAGCAGGAGTGTGTGCCATAGCCGTTTGAGTCATTTAGGAACCTTGTTGTAACCATAATAGCTATTTAATAGCTTCACTGCATTCTGAATTCACTCATGCAGTACCTTAAGGGTCATTCAACATACAAATCTATTGTCCTGTAGATGGTCTAACTGATGTCTTCACTACCTAGACTAAAACGTCGGCAACTACACCTATTTTCTTCTTGTTGAATTAGTCGCGTTAGGATTTGTTTTCTGTTTTGATCAGTTACTTTTTCCTGTTGTATCATTTCTTTGAAATAGGTGTCCACATGGGCAACAATGAGATGTGTATAACAACAAATTATGTGTAAATCTTAGGGGCCATGTGTTAAAATATATTTACTTGTGTTTGTTTTTTGTACCCTCCAAAATGTTTTTCACCATAAATTTACATTTTGAAAAAAGTATACCCGTGTCAAATCAGTTTGTGATAGATTTGTTCAAACTGAAATAAGCTAATACAATTTTAAATAACTCAATGTAAGCTACTGGTTAGAGCTTACCACCATTGCTTGTTTATTAGTGATTGAATTGTGTGAGAGAGAGTAAGAGCATCCCTTGAAGTCACACATGAATGGCAACACAACTCAAAGCTTTTGTCATTTTTAAGCTCAATGTGGACGGCACTAGCTAATCCTATGCGTAAAGAGTTTGCCGCGAAAATAGCAAACTAGTTTCCCACTTTTATAGCTCAGCATAGATAGAACCATGCTAATCCTATGTCTATCTATCCATCTTTATACATATCTGTGTATGTATATATATATTCTTTATACATATATGTGTATATAGATATATATAGTTATATAGATATATATAGATGTACATAGTTATATAGATATATATAGATATATGTAGATGTATATAGATATATATAGATATATATAGTTAATCTCAAAGAAATAACGAACCCAGCCAGGCTTATGTCAGCAGCCCAGCAGCCCAGATTCTCCACAGCACAGACGGAATCCAGACGTATTTTCTTCAAAATTGAGGTATTTTATTTTATTACATTATTAGTGCAACAAAGAGGGCGGTCAACGCGTTTCGGCGGATGCCTTCAACTGGACCATAGAGTCCTGAGGTCTAAACTGTCCATTTAAAGTGTATAAGTGCATAAGTCCCTTCTTTATTTCTTTAAAAATAGACTAGACTGTTAACCCTTTTATTCTATTTGTATCTAATGGCTGTCATTATTCATAATTTTTACTGCTGTGACAGAAAGGCATTATTGGTAAAGTACCAGAAAAGAAAAAAGGAATTGTTCTAACATAATTTTTGCCTCGTTAAAAACATGTTATTAAAATTCTAAAACATCGGAAGAGGGGGAATTATACAGATCAGAGAGTATGATGTGAGATATTTGATTGTAGTGGTATAAGAAGGAGGGGGAAAAAAGAGAAGAGGGAGAGGAAAAAGAGAAAGAAAGAAAGACAATTTCAATAATAAAAATGTTACTCAATTATAACAGTATTATTTTAGTGATCACAAGGGGAGAATTAACAAGATAAGCATATACTAATATTTATTAAAATTATTTTCTTTAAATTATTTTTTCTCAAAAATTGTTTAAGTTATAAGTCTCCGAAAGGGAGACGAGAAAGAAGTAAATGGGAAGAAAAGTGTCATGTGCATTGTGCAAAATGTTCTGTGCAAATATTCTTCATGTGCAAAGACGCATTATAATTATCGTTCTCCCTACATATAATTATTCTAAAGTAGATTTTTTTTAAAACAAATAAGGAGAAAAAAATGACAAGTATTTAATGCAGTTCTTCCCTATTCTTCTCCACAAGTCAGGGATTTAATCCAAAATGAATATCCAGGGATCACTCTATACATTTCTTTTTTCTTTTTTAATTTTCAGTTATGTTCTTACTTTTGTCTTTTCCTCTTCCTATCATTTGTTCTCTCTTCTTAATTATATTTATTTATTTGTTTATTCCTCATCACACTGTACTCATATTTGTTCTCTCCCCAGAGAATTTCGTATGTTTGTCACCTGCTGTCCAATTAATTCCATTATTACAAATGCACATGTAATTCAGCATCCAGGTTGTGCCCAAAGGGGCTTTCCGTTCCAAGTGCTAAAATGAACCTCGATTCAGCTCTCCTTAGGTCCAAGGTTCTGTCCCCTCCTCTTTCATTTGGTTTTACCAGTTTAGCACCAAAGAACTTCAACTCTTGGTTGTTACTCGAGTGTTTCTCCAAAAAGTGCTTTGCCATTGGGTAAGAGAGATCTTGGTTTTTAATTGCTCTTAGATGCTGTAATATACGCAGTTTCAATTTGTTAATTGTACTCCCAACGTACAATTTTTGACATGGGCATTGTAGAACGTACACCACAAATTTGGATTCACAGGTTATATGATCAGTAATATTTTCCCTTCTTCTATTTTGTAGTTGGTATGATAGAGTATTACAACCATGTTCACAGGCTTTGCATTTCGAGCACTTCCAAAAGCCAGGTGTTGTAAGCCAAGATGTTTTGCCTTTCTCATTTTTTAGATTACAAGTTGTTAGATGACTATGTGTAAGGATATCACCCAATGAGGCTGTCTTCCTATTTGTTATTTTAGGGGTTGATGGTAATGTTCTTTTTAGTGATTCATCAAGCATCAATATATTCCAATTTTTCTTTATGATGTTGTTTAGACTTCTATTTTCTGAATTAAAATCCATGATAATGCGAGTTACATCCTCCTCTTCCACCCGTTCAGATGTTTCCAATAATACAAATCTCGGTCTTTCTGTTGTTTTTATCTTTGCTTTCTCGATGACTTCCATGAGATATTCTCTAGCCAGAAATCTCAAACCTGTGTGTTCAATGTTTTGCTCAATGTTGTTGGTTTCAGAGCAATTTCTGTTGACGCAGAGCATCTCTCCATACGGGATGCTCCACTTTAGATGTTCCGGGTGTCCACTGTTGGCATGGAGGACGCTGTTGGTGGAAGTAGGTTTTCTTTGTATTTTTGTACAGAGCTGTTGATTTTCGAAGAAGACCTCTACATCCAGGTATGTCACTTTTGTTTTGCTACTCATGGATGTGAATGTTAAATTTTGATCGTTTTGGTCCAGGTTGACGATTAATTCTGCCAAACTGGATGGGTCTCCTTCCCATATGAGGAATAAGTCATCGATATACCTCATCCAGGTTTTAATGTTTGACTTGTACCTGCTCTGTAATATGCCTTACTCCCATACCGCCATGAAAAGATTAGCGTATGTTGGGGTAAATGATGTCCCCATCGCAGTCCCTTGTTTCTGGAGATAAATATCACCATTGAAAAGGAAAACATTATGAGTGAGGCAGCAATTCAGCATTTCCATTAGCATTTCAGAATGTTCAAGGAAACTCAATGATCGTGTGTCCAAAAATTTCCTTACAGCTGAGAAACAATTTTGATGAAGAATTGACGTATACAATGAGTTGACGTCTATTGTTACCATCATTTGATTGTCATTCCAATGAATGTTTTTCACTCGGTTGAGGAAAGCTGTTGTGTCCTTGAGATATGATGGAAGAAGTTTCACATATTCCATTAAGAACACATCTACATAGTGGGAGGTCTTCTCAAGTAATGAGCCCATGGAACTCACTATGGGCCTACCCGGTGGATCAAAGAGAGACTTGTGCACTTTGGGTAGAAAGTATATTGTTGCTGTTATTGGATTTTCTACCTTTAAGTACATATATTCTTTGAAATTGATGAGTCCTTTATCTTTCCAGTTTAGAAGTGGGGAATGATACTCTTTAGTCCAGTGTTCTATAGGGTTAATTTCCAACTTGAGATAGTGCTCTTGTTTCTTTAATTGTCAATAGGCCTCGGAAATGTATTGTTCTCGATTTTGTATGACGATATTACCGCCTTTATCCGCAGCCTTTATGACAATTGTTTGGTTCGCTCTTAGATCTTTCAGTCCCTTTTGCTCTTTTGACGTGAGATTCCATGACGCTTTATCGTATCTATTTTTCTTTTTCGTTAACTGGTTCATTTCTTCCACAACAATTTCTTGGAATAAATCGATTTTGTTACCGGGAGGTAACTGTGGGCAGCATTTTCAATCCACTGTCTCCACCTTTATTCGTATTGATGCCTTCCCTCTGGCAGAAATTTATATCACTTTCAATGCCAGTAGATGAAATTGAGTCAGTCTCTACGGTGTCAGTCCTCAGGCTTGACATTGTTCTTAAAGCGGGTAGATCCTTCTTAGTCAGTGAAGATGTTTCTGATGGTACCAGGTATGCATTGGGTTTTTTGCAGGTCTTTCTTCAAAGTATTTCTTTAATTTGGCCTTGCGACAAAATTTATATAAGTCAATGCAGAAATTGGGGATATCCATTTTGGTATTTGGGCAGAAGGTGAGTCCTTTATTCAGGAGACTGATGTGATCACTATTCAGAACCATACTGGAGAGATTGATCACAGGTCCTTATTTAGTGCCATCTTTTTTATGTTTGCTTTTTCTTTTCTTCTCCTCTTTTGGGCCTTGCTCCTTCTTTTGCTGCATCTGGTTGGAGTGGGTTTAATCCCCTCCCCCTTCCCCATGTCGTTCCTCTTGCTCTTCCCCGTTGTCGCGTCTCCATTTGGGCTAGCCTAATTTCCCCGCAAAAATCCAACTTTGAGATATTTGCATCTTCATCTGCTGAGCTTGGATCAGAGCTGTCGTATACGCCCTGATTGTCATAGCTGATACACCTATCCATGGCTGCTCTGTTTCTTAATGAATCGTATTTTCTCGCGAAAGTATATATCCTGCCATTAGCATAGTCAATACGAACGCGGTTAAATTTGCTTGCTTTCCTCTTTTCCACATCAATCTCATGTTTAAGAATTTTCTTTTCCATTGTTTCCATCAGTCCTTTTTTCTCCTTATTGTTGGGATATTTATCCAGCTCTTTTTCTAGTTCTTGAATTTTTTCCAATATTCCATCAAGCTTGCGTTCTGCGTGCACAATCAGTGTTTTTATGAGCTTTAGTGAGCATTCATTTGTATCCATTTGCCATTGTTTGATCAGATCCATGTCTAAATCATTTAGTGTGGGCATAATTAAAATTCCCAGGCCCCTCGGTACCCTTTTAAACTCAATATATTTTTCCAGGGTCGTTTTCTCCCACCATTTGTTTATCTCTACAATTTTGATTGTTGTAACTCTTTTATGATTCTCTGAATTGTTTTCCTCCTTCCATCTGTTGCTGTCGATGCACTAGCAGAACCTTGGGGAGCTTTAGTCATCATGTTGTCATCAAGCAGTTCATTTGCTCTCTGTGCTCGATTTGTACTCCTTTCGGCCATATTTGAAATTTCGTTTTTACTATTCAGGGTTAATTATAATACCTATTGTTGCACTGAGTGTGTTATTATTAATTTTGATGTTTCTTAATTTCTTTATAATGTTGTCCTCAATTTCAATTCCGTCCCCTTGGTTTACTTATTTTTGGTGTAAGTAAACCGGTCCGCTACAATGCCACTTATTTCGATTTTTGGTTCTGAGTCAGCAGGACATACCCGGAAGGTGATTCCGCTATTCAGAGCTCCAGGGCGGCTACTCCCACAGGCGGCTTTCCAGAATGAATGGATTCAGCCCGGGTAACACCCCCCCTCGCCGCACCAGCAGCGCGGTTGGAAGTTTCACAACGCCTCCCACCGTCACCCTGCACTCACCGCCCAGTTTTCACCGCTCGCACTTAAGTTATATAGATATATATATAGATATATATAGTTATGTAGAGTCATAGATAGAGATATAGATAGATGGATGGATGGATGGATGGATGGATGGATGGATGGATGGATGGATGGATGGATGGATGGATGGATGGACGGACGGACGGACGGACGGACGGACGGACGGACGGACGGTCGGGCGGGCGGGCGGACGGACGGACGGACGGACGGACGGACGGACGGACGGACGGACGGACGGACAGACAGACAGACAGACAGACAGACAGACAGACAGACAGACAGACAGACAGACAGACAGACAGACAGATAGATAGATAGATAGATAGATAGATAGATAGATAGATAGATAGATAGATAGATAGATAGATAGATAGATAAATAGATTCATGCAAATACATATGCATAATAAAAGTAATACCTGAATACATTTTATACTTAAAAATACAATTAAAAAGAAGTAATTATGATATAAATAATATACAACAAAAATGATTCTTTACAAAAAGTAAAACAACTACTAATTATATCTAAAAACTACTAACTATATCTAAACATTAAAAAATCTCAGAATATATGTATAACCATGTAGAATTAAAAAAATTAAGAAGTAAAGTGTAACAATATAACTAAATTATTAAAATAACATTTTACAAACACATTAAATACTCAAATAAACCTAATAAACCAAACATTAAATATAATATGTTTAAAATATGCAGCAAAATAGAAATAAAAATATACTGCAGAATATAAAATAGGCAAAATACACAAATGTAAGAGGAACACTATGACAACTAATCAAAATAAATAGCATGAAAAAAGCGTAAACATAATAACTGCCACATCCAAAGCAACAAATAAAAAAACAGAAATAAATGTAAAACAAACATTTAAACTCTGTTTAAATAAAAACTAATCAAAACACATAAATAAAACAAAATTACCTTTCCAAATTCAACCCCAAAAAATAAAAGTGCATTTTGAAAACAAAAATGTATCAACACTTCTTCAACCTAAAAAAAGAGTAGGCACATTTAGTAGCTTTAAAAAGATAAAATGTTCTATTCCCACTGTGACCTAAGCTGCAAAACAGAAATCAATGGACCTTGGAGAGATCGGATTTACTATTTTCACTCCAGAGAAAGCAACAATACAGAATGTATTGGACTCAGAATGCATTACATTTAAAATTTCCATTCCAACATAAACAACAGTAAGGAAAGTAGTGGACTTTGGATGAGTCAAATTTATTATTCACACTCCAATCTCAGGAACTGTAGAGAATTCATTTGACTTTTGGACAGGTCATATGTAGAATGTCCACTCCAATCTAAGCAAAAGTAGGGGAATCTTTTAACATCGGTGCAGCAGGGAGTGAAGGTTTACTTTTCTCACTCCAACCTAAGCAATAGTAGGAAAAGTGTTGGATTTTGGTGGTTCAGCTTTACTATTCGCACCCTAACCTGGGCAACAGTAGTCAAAGTGCTACACATTTAAGGTGTCAGATTAACTACTGCACTCCAATCTAAACAATAGCATGGAAAGTGTTGGACATTGGAAGGGTCTCTTTTATTATTCCCGCTCCAGTCTGGGCAACAGCAGAGATGCATTGGATTTTAGAGAGTTCAAATTTAGTATATCACCTCCAAAATAATAAACAGTAGGAAAAGCATTGGAATTTGGGGCTGGAGGGTCTGATTTACTATTCCCAACAGCAGGGAAAATGTTGAAACCTTTCAAATAGTTATTATAAAATACATTTAAAAAATCACAACATCAACAAGATATAAAAATAGCAAAACAATATTAAAATGTAACATTTTTATTACAAAAACAGATTTTATAAAGAACTAAAAATAATAATTCACAAGATTATAAATGTACATTTTATTTCCAATTTGAAAACACTAACATAATTCACAATAATAACACTTACACAGCAAAATGAATTAATAAAAATAGTAAATGTTTTAAAAATAAAAAGATAGCACACTGAAAACATAATTAATTAAATCAATTACATTATTTAAATAAATATTGAAATACGTTTACAAGTAAACTCCTAAAAATAACTTTACGAAATATTTAATAAATGTTGATTTAAAAGTTTATGTAACTAATATTATAATGAACCAATTAAAAAAACTGAATACCAATGTTTATAAATATAAATACAATAACAAATAATGTACACAGTTGTTAATTTATTCAACTGATTACATTTGACACATTTCAAAATATGTTTTAAACAATATAAAGACACACACACACACACACATATATATATATATATATATATATATATATATATATATATATATATATATATATATATATATATATATATATATATATATATATATATATATTCACTGAAAAAACCATAGGTTTCACACCAGTTATAGTTAGGAATTAGCATTTAAAAAACCTATTAAATTCACTGACAAAACCAGTTATAGTTAGCTGGAAATTTTACTGATATAAAACCAATGAAATTCCACGTTATAGTTAGTTGGACTCACTATAACTTGCGCGCCTGCAATGCACTGCTGATGACGTCACATATTACATCACTCATGACATGGTCAGTGACATCACTCATGACATCACTGATGACACCATCCAGTGAATGTGTGTCTTTCTGAAAAATAAATTTGTTTTATATATGTATTTGTAAAGGTCGATGGAAGAATAAATGTTTAAATAAGTGTGTAAATGGATGTTTTTTTAAAAAAATTGGTTGGGTAACTGGCTTATTATGTGTATCTTAGTGAATACATATATTAGCGAGTATTGTTTAGATATTTAAATGTTTGTATCAGTGTTTCTCTTTGTGTATAAGTGGCTACAGGGGTTGGTGACTGACTCACTGTTTGTATGTGTTTTGAAGACAGCATATGTGCAGGACTGTATGGGTGGATTAGTGTATATATGTGTGTGTTAGTGAGTGAATGACTGTCTCACTAGTGTCTTCATTAGTAACGACATATGTTTTAATCTAGTATATGTGAGTATTGATGTATATAAGTGAGTATAGTATATATAGTGAGAGATTGTAGGAGTTCCTGTTTAAATAAGTATGTGTTTCTATAAGTGATTGTTTAAGAGAGTAAGTATGGGTAAGTTTCCTTAGAAGTAAGGTGGCAGTGTGTGTATAAATGTATATGCAAATAAATGGATGTTCAATAGTTTATTTGCATGTGTGAGTATGTGTGTGAGTAACTTTTGGATGATTGCTGATGTGTAACAGGATGTATAGGTGTATCACTACATATGATGAGTGAGTATATATGAGTGACTATATAGAACTGTTGGTGAATGAGTGGATGTGTATATAGATGGTGGAATTACTGAATTGGTTGTTGTTACTGGTTTGGGTATCTCCATTTTTTTGAAAATGTTTGTTTCTATTTTTGAATATGTGTTTCAAGCATTACATTACACTGAAATTAGGTCTGTCACTCTGTCACAAGGATGGTGTCATCAGTGATGTCATGAGTGATGTCACTGACCATGTCATGAGTGATGTAATATGTGACGTCATCAGCAGTGCATTGCAGGCGCGCAAGTTATAGTGAGTCCAACTAACTATAACGTGGAATTTCATTGGTTTTATATCAGTAAAATTTCCAGCTAACTATAACTGGTTTTGTCAGTGAATTTAATAGGTTTTTTAAATGCTAATTCCTAACTATAACTGGTGTGAAACCTATGGTTTTTTCAGTGAATTTCAAAGGTTTTTTAAATGCTAATTCCTAACTATAACTGGTGTGAAACCTGTGGTTTTTTCAGTGAATTTCAAAGGTTTTTTTAATGCTAATTTCTAACTATATAAGACCTGAAAGCCCACCAGGAATCTCCAGTATGCGCCAGGGGACTGCATTGCAGAGAGGTGTAATGAAGCCACAACCCTTTTTACACCTCTCTGCAACGCAGCCCCCGTGCATGTTTGAAGAGGGGAAACTAATTCCCCTTGCATACTGGGGGCCCCTGGGGGCCTATTAGCCCACCTGGAACCTCCAGTATGCGCCTGGGGCTGCATTGCAGAGGTGTAATGAGACTATGCCCCTTGTTACACCTCTCTGCAACGCAGCCCACTGCCGCGTTTGCAGAGGGGGAACTAATTCCCCTTGCATACTGGGGGTCCCTGGGGTCAACTAGTCCACCAGGAGCCTCCAGTATGCACGAGGGAGCTGCATTGCAGAGAAGTGTAATGAGGCCACACCCTTGTTACACCTCTCTGCAATGCAGGCCACTGGCGCCTTTGCAGAGGGGGGACTAATTCCCCTTGCATACTGGGGGTCCCTGGATCATATCTGCCCAAACACCAATATTCCGAACGATTGTAAATGACTTTTCTTGAGAAACATTTGGATTTGGATTATCATGTCCTATACTTTGGAATTTTTGAAAGACTGACTTTGAGGATGCTATAAATTACTCAAGTCTGCCCGAATTGTGTGGGTAAAATTGATACCTAGTCACTTTGAATAGGAATATACTTATGTCTCGTCTAACATTTGGAAGAAATATCTAGTTATATGACAACGGGATACCGACATAACTTGAAGGAAATAAGAACGCCCTGAAGAAGTTCTGTTGTACAGAACGAAACGTTTCGGCTGGCTGTGGTACATAAACTTAAGGAAAATAAAAGCATTTGAATATACACCAAGATTCAGCGCTTCAATAAGTACTCTAAGTGATATGATTTGATTGGACTCATTGTGAAAGTGGTGCTGTGCCAAACTTTGGAATATTCTCCACTACTCTCTACTACTTACTCTCTCCCACTCTCTACTACTCACTCTCTACTGCTCTCTACTACTCACTCTACTACTTACTCTCTACTACTCTCTACTACTCAGTCTCTACTACTCACTCTCTACTACTCTCTACTACTCACTCTACTATTCACTCTACTACTCTCTACTACTCACTCTGCTACTCTCTCTACTGCTCTCTACTACTCTCTACTACTCACTCTCTACTCTCTATTACTCACTCTCTACTCTCTACCTCTCTACCTCTCTACCTCTACACCTCTACCTCTCTACCTCTCTCTACACGCACACATATAGACATATATGCATATATATATGTGCATATGCATTTATATATATGTATGTGTATATATAAAAAAAACAACTAAACATTTTTTTTTCTAATCAGCTACTTTTAAAACTGTCATTCTTTTTCCCCATGGTACACTCCCCGGTACGCTTACCGGTGCGCGTACCGGTGCGCGTACCGGGCGCTCACCCCGCGAAAATCCAAAAATTTTTTTTTTTTTTTTTTGCCCCGTGGGGCCCTTTTATGGCCCCCACATCAAACCTAGGGGGTCAAGGGGGGTCTACTCTGCCCCCTTATGGTCATTTCCCCCTTTGTTTTGGCCACCTCTTGTGTCTCGATCCTACCGAGACACAAGATGGCGGCCGCTCCGGACTGTTTAGAATGTTTACAGACCCCCCAGAGCCAATCAGCTTTCTCCGCGCAAGTCGCGGTAAGCGCCCGGTGCGCGTACCGGTGCGCGTACCGGAGCGCGGCTATAGATATATATATTTTTTTGAACCTTAATTACTCAAAATCCACTGGAGCACATATCTTGAGACATAGCAAAGGCACATCGGGCTACCAGTCCCTACAATTTTGCCAAGTTTGGTGGAAATCCATTCAGCCGTTCGGGCTAAAAGTGAAATCGACCGCCCTATGGAAATTAACATGGGGAAAACGCGTTTTGGGACCCCCCTTTTATCTCGGCCCCCGCTTGATGAATCCCCCCCAAACTTTCAGGGAAGGACCGGACCGCCATGAGACCATTTTCCTGAAAATTTCAGGCAGATTCGTCAACCGGCGCCAAAGTTATTCAAAATAGAATGTTGAGATTTAACATTGAAAATTATCCTAACTATAACTACCTACTGGCGACCGCCAGTAGGTAATATATATATATATATATATATATATATATATATATATATATATATATATCTGGAACACTCCAAACTTTTTCATCCAAGTAAGGCACTGACTCCGTGAAATTTTAGTTGATTCCAAATAAATTTATTCTTTCATTAAGGCTGCTTGACGCGTTTCGGCGGTAAGCACCCGCCTTGTTCACAACATCATGACAGACTGAGATTGTATTTATACCCCTTAGTCATTGCATTACATCATGCATGTTCCACTCCTGTTTCCACGCACATTTTAGCTTGTTTTTCACATATCACACACTAGCCACACCCAGTTTCCATGGTAAAATGGGGTGTCGTCCACTTTAAACTGACATAAACAAGTTACTTTCATTTTCAGTGTTAATTGGTTACATCATCCGCCCCCATGCTTGGTTTCGTTACTATAGAAACCCCCCTGCCACATGAGCCTAGTGATTTGCTCATTTCTCCCTTGCCTGTCAGTCGCTGTGTGTGTGCCTCGCTTATGCCTAATCTGGCCACTTTGCACCAGTCAAATCGTATTTAGAGAAAATTCCTCGGCGCTGGTGAGTTTGTAAACTGACACCATTGAGTAATTTTTCTGTTTATTTGTGTTACCGAGGTGTTGGGCCAGCGGCGCTAAACTATTTACTACGGCCGCGTGTAAAAACGAGTGCAGTTGGGGAATGCTTATGGGATAATATGTGCGCGTTGGTAACACACACGATACGTTTTGATTTCAGAGGCGCGCGTTAGTCTTTACCGCCTCGTATTCACATTACTGAACGCTTATGTGAGCGGGCGCAGCGGGGGATGCTCTGGGGATATTACGAGCGCGTTACTCCAAGTGATTGCTTTGTTTATCGGGCGCGCGTTAGTAAGCACACCTCGCACTGTGATTCAAGGGCGCGCGTGGTTAGTTTGGGACAACTTGTTCTTGCTGCAGGGTGCTAATGCATTTTTCAAAGCGCGTGTTTTTTGTTACTTTTACCTAATCTCCCAGTGGACTTAGGTCACCCATTTCTGAGCTTAACTTTTCGAACAATCGATGAGCATTTCATTAATACATCATCTCCCAGTGGACAAAACTTTGGCATTTATACAGTGCCTTGCGCTGATTGATATTGACATTTCTAGCAATACAATATGGCATTTATAACGGTCATATTCTTTTTACATACAGCTATGCAACATTAGCAGTAATTCCCAATGTGTTGACATGTGTGTGCGTGAAGTGATTTGTCTAAAATGCTGCTCTTGCAGGCTAAAACTACTATAGGGGTCATGAACGTGCTCATATATACAGTGATAGTGAGTTATTAAAACTGAACAATAGATGTTAACTGGATGGGAGGGGGAACTTGTCATCGACAGGATACAGGGAGTTATCATCAAGAACCATGTTAACATAGTTAGAGATGGACACTGAGTGCTTCATCAGAGTTGAGACCATTCGGTATTTTAGAATTGAGCATTATAATGTACCGTGATTCTAGTCTTCTCAAACTCTGCAGGCGATTACCACCTCTAGGGTTTTTTGGCACATTGTCAATGACGAAGTATGTTAATACTCCTACATCCCCTGCATGGGTTGTATTTATGTGCCTGGCCACAGGGTAGGCTGGGTCGTCATTATTCACTGCGCGGAGGTGTTGGAGGACTCTGATATGTACAGGGTGGATGGTGCTACCCACATATCTTTTACCACAAATACAATTTAGGACATACACCGCATGATCCGTCTTGCAATTGTATTTGCCTCTGATCTTGTAAGGTCTCTTCCTAAAGGGTATATCCACTTTTGTGGTGTTTATCCCATGCTTACAGGCTTTGCATTTGCTGCATTTGCTGAAGCCTTTGATTTTTGACAACCAATCATCCTGTTTTTTAATGGCTGGTGCATTGCAAACTAGCTGCTCCCTCATGGATTTAGCTTTTCTAAATGCTATCATTGGTCTATTGCCACATAATTCTCCAATTACGGGGTCTCTTCTTACTAGCGGCCAATGTTTGGTCAATATTTTTCTGACCTGGTTATGATAGGTGTTAAATCCTGTAATCAATCTTGGTGGCTCTAGTTTGGGAGTTTTCTCTGTCTTTTCTTGTTTTTTGGCAAAGAGGAGATCTTTTCTGTTGGTCTTGCTGCATTTTGTGTTTGCTTTGTCGCATGTCTTTTGACTGTAACCTCTCTTTCCTAGTCTTATAAACAGGTTTTGTTTTGCCTCATCTAGTCCTGTCCTAGTGCTGCAATTTCTGGTCATCCTTAAGCATTCTGCGTAGGGAATTGATTCCTTTAGGTTCTGAGGATGGAAACTTTGTGCGTGTAGCACCGAGTTCCCAGCTGTGGGCTTACGATATGTTCTCGTTTGGATTTTACCCTGTTCTACATATAGTTCTATGTCTAGGAACTGAATAGAGGTGGGATTAGTAGTGCAGGTGAATCGTAGATTAAGTACATTTTCATTTAGTTCTGTAGCAAATGATTCTGCGTCTTCCTTCGGACCTTTCCACAGTATAAAAATGTCATCTATGTACCGCTTATACATTATCACATTTTTCAACAGAGTAGTTTGGTGTTTAGCCATGAGTATCTGTTCCTCCCACCAGCCCATGTGTAAATTCGCATAGCTGGGGGAGAAACAAGTACCCATGGCCGAA
Organism: Lissotriton vulgaris; assembly: GCF_964263255.1. NCBI lineage: Eukaryota > Metazoa > Chordata > Amphibia > Caudata > Salamandridae > Lissotriton > Lissotriton vulgaris. The sequence goes on along the minus strand of NC_141694.1, from coordinate 804,833,931 downwards.
CCCTGGATTTGCCTGTAGTGGAGTCTATTGAAAATAAAGTTGTTATTAGTCAGACACCACTCCGTCATTTCCAACAACATTTTAGTGTGATTATATAGTTCAATTGGTCTTTGCCCTAGGAAGTGTTTCACTGCCCTTAGTCCGTCATGGTGTCTGATGCTGGTGTATAAGGATTGAACATCCAGGGTCATAAACACATAATCATCTTCCCAATGTACATCATACACTTTCCGTAAAAAATCACTCGTGTCTTTTATGTATGCCGGCAGGGCTTTCACATATGGTTGTAGAAAATGGTCTATAAAAATGCTGGTTTTCTCAAACAGGCTGCCGATGGCTGAGATTATCGGTCTTCCTGGCGGTGTTGTCGCATTTTTGTGAATCTTTGGGATGAGATATAGTTGGGGGCATATAGGGTAGTCTGTTTTCAGGTATTCAAATTCTTCTTTGCTCAACAAACCTGTGCCTTTCCATCTATATAATTCATTCGTGTATTTCTCTTGGACACTCACCAGCTGCGTCGGAGTTATTCTGGTGTAGCAGTCCTGGTCTTGCAGTTGTGCCATTGCTTCATCGTTATACATTTGTAATGGCCATAGCACAATGTTTCCTCCTTTATCAGACCATCTGATAACAATGTCTGATCTCATTTTTATTTTTTCCATTAGTTTCTCATACGGCCCATTTCTGTTTTGGTATTTTATAAAGAACTCTTCTGAGCTTTTTGTAGACAAATCCTTCAAATCTTTGATTACATACTCTGTGAACAGGTCAAGCCCATCCTTCGGTGTTATTGGCATAAATACCGATTTTGGCTTAAAGTTGGTTTTTTCTGTTTTGTAAATGTCTATGTCTGCGATTTCTGCAGCCATTCCAGATGACACCACGTCGTTTGAATTGTCTTGTTCAATGTCAATCATATCTCTCAACACATTCATATTTGCCACACTTAGTCCTTGACTGGTTTGGATATTCCCTCCAATTTCGTCTTTTTGGTTGGGGGTGTTTGAAAAATGTTTCTGGAGCTTCAACTTCCGCATATATTGAAAGAAATCAATTCTGGTTTGAGCATAGTCAAAGTTTGTGTGTGCACAAAAAGTTAGTCCCAAGGATAAAATCTCTATTTCACTTTGCGATAGTTCCATGTTTGAAAGATTAAGATTAATTACTGTGTTATATATATATACTAGCAGCCCGTCCCGACCTTGTACGGGACCAATCAGGCTTCCCGGACAGCCGCCAGCCCCGACATTGTACATCAGCCCGGCCCCCTGCCCGCCCTGACATTGTCAAGCAGCTCGGCCCCTGCCCGCCCCGTCCCCCACCTGCCCTAACCCCCGCCTGCCCGGAGCTTTACCTCAGCCGCTCCTCATTTCACCGCTCCGCCGCTCCCCGCTCCTCCCGCCTGTCCGCCGGTCCTCACCGCCATTCCGCCGTTCGTCACTGCTCCTCCCCCGCGCCATGTCCGCCGCTCCTCTTCCGCTCCTGCACGCTGCTCCTCTCCGCGCTCCTGATATCACCACGCAGGTCGCGGCCGGCGCTACTTGCAAGGGACTACTTTTTTTTATTGTCAATTTTTTAAATAACGTATATTTTTTTATTTATATAGCCTATGTCCATCTGCACACCCTGACGATTACAATGATGTATCGGGTGTGTGGATTGGCGCTGTGGTTCCCGAGTTTACCTGCCTGAAAGGTGCAAAGTTCTTCCTTTATTATAGTAGTATAGATATATATATTTGTAAATAACTCAAAAACCAGCAAATTACATAAAAACTTCAATATCAACAAAAAAACACTTAAAAAAATTACAAAACAGTGCAACAGCTATTAAAACAAATTATTCACTTCTACAATTATAATATGAATTTTAATTCCTTAAACACACAATTCTAAAACATTACACAATAATACAACATTTTTATTGTACACACCTATTTTTTTTAAAACGATCATAACAAATACCTTAAAAACCAATATCCTCTCTTCTCATTTTCTAACTCAATATTCTTGCAACATTATTATTTTGACACAATATTTTTAGATGGTATTAATGTTGTGCACCAATTATGCAGAATGTGATCCAATGGAGAAATATATCCAATAATTGTCCTTTAAAATGTATGTAATACCATCTAAATGATCCATTCACTGCACAGTTCTGCTACCTCTCCCAGTGACATATTTTACCACCGATCGAACAAATACACAACATTTCTTCTTCATTTAAGCTACCCAAAAGTTTTCTAGTGCACAGCATAGCCTTAACCTAGATTCTATAATGAGCCTGCATCATAGAAATAGAAGAAATATTTGGTTTCTGAAGTTGGTGATATACTTATACAACCCACACTCTAGTCTTCTACATAGTGAGACACCAGAGAACCCAATAGTTAAAGGATCAATAGACAGTGATGGACAGATTGATTTCTGGTAGAGCAACAATCTAATAGGAATGGAATGGAGAATGATACAGATGATTGCACAGAGAACTTGATGTAGAAGAACTGTAAGTGAGCAGCATGGCTGCACCAAAACATTGTGGCACAAACCATCTTTATTGATTAGGGAAACCAAGGCAATGATATACTGAAGTTCTTAATTGAAGTTCAGTTTTAGGACTTAGAGTCTTCTAACCCAGGCGACTGTTGGGCCAAATTAGCTTAGAAGCTCCACTAAGGAGGGTGGGAGGGAAATCAACTAGGAAAACTACAAGTCCAGCCTAATGTTGTTTACCAACTTCACAGGAATACTCAGCTAGTGGTAGTGTTTTAGGCTTTAAGGCGCCAGTCAGAATATCACACCTTATTATGGAAGGTTCAGTTATTTAAACGGTGCTATAGGGTAAAGAGAACCACAACCCTCTTTCAGTTTGGCAAAGGCCTACACATAAGCAAAAACACTCCCTAGCACATGTAAAATACCCAATGTCTTTTTTCAGTGTATCAGTTTTTCACATCCATCAGACTTGCATTCAAAAATGAATCTTGTTCAAAGGGTCCGGTAGATTCTTTTGAAGTTTTATTCCAGGAACTTCGCCGCCAACACGTGTTTCGTCGTATTGGGAATGTAACCCACGACTTTCTCAAGGCTGCATATGTAAAAGAAAAGAACATACAGTGTTGTTTTAGGACCTACTACAAAGTCTCACTGTTCTAGTGTTAAATAATCACACTGGTGTAAGTTAGTTATTGTCCGCACTAAGCCATAAATCAGCATTAGCACTGTGAATTAAAAGTCTTAGGTGGTGGTTAGACGATTACATAGGTTCTTAAAAACGTGCAGATGTTTATATATTGGCATTCAGTTTGAGTTATTATATAACACATAATGTACCTCTGTATTCAGTAGGTCTATGAACTCATTGTAATATGGAGAGACCAAGTGCTGTATAAATATTGTCCGTGATTGGTGCCTGTACAATGGACTTTACGTGTTTGGGACGTGATATCATTTTAGTAGAAATTATTGGTTACATCTATTTACCAACTTCTTCCAGCTCCAATGGAGAGGACAATCTTGTGGTTGCTTGAGTGGCCTAGAAGAAATGATGGGATACACCCCAGAGTGGAAGGATAAAAATATTTACATAGGCAGAGATAGATGGAGAGTGTAATGAGATCCTGCACTGCCTTAAAGCTTTGGTATTGATGCACATGGACATAATGATCATCCTGGACCTGCTCATGGTGATTCACCTGCACAGAGACATCAGAAGGACATGAACATCAAACTGAATGCAGTACAACTACCAGACATAAGATATGATTGACTGCACCCCTCCTCAGGAGGATGCAGTAGAGTACCAAATATCTGCAATAAAGGGGTCTGCCACAACTGTCTGATTTAAAGAACAGCGAAAAGTAGAGATACTAGTTCATCCTGTAAGTCACTTTCTGCTTTGCTAATGATGGAAGTTATTTTGTTATTCTGGTGTATATGAGAGCAGGATCATGCATAGACCTACAGGAACAAAGTTTTCTGAGTTTTAAAGATAGTTGACATCAATGGGGACTTGCAGGAGTGTATGCAACCGCATGGCACAAGTGCTATGTGTTAGACCTGACATCATTGGCTTGAGTCTCTCCTCCATTTTTTCTGTTTGCCTCCACTGTTTTACGATGTTTTGCTGGTATATGCTTTGGGCGCTGTGCCACTGCTGATCAGTGCCACAGCGCAAGTGCTCCCTATGTTAAATTGATGTATCGATTATATCCATGTTTGGCTTATTTGGTTTACTGTCAGTCCCTAGTCTAGTGCACCAGGAGTGCCGGGGCTTGTAGATACAAATGCCGCTCGTGGGCTTGCAGCACGTGTTGTGCCACCCACAGGAGCGGCCTCGTAAAAGAATGTCTACGGGTCGGTCATTGCGAGACCCACGTGCAGCCTAGTGCTGTCACGCAGGCTGCGCAGGTATACCTACTTGCCAGCCCCTCAAACCTTCCCTTAACTTCCTGTTAGTCACCCCTATGGTAGGCCCACGGGCAGGGTGTGTTGTAAGTATAAGGTAGGACACGCCTGACCAAGTTGGCATGTCCTGATAGTGAACAACAGCCATCTTTGCTCTTCACTATTGCGAGGTAGCCTGCTCTCCATTAGTTAGAATGGGCCGCCGGGATTATTAATGCTATGATCCTAGTTGGCTCGGGGAGCATGGTGCAATGTCGAGTTTGGTATTCCTGAACTCGGGGTTTAATTACGCATCCGTTGGTGAGGATGGTTTTTGGACTCTGGGTTTGAAAATAGCACTTTTAGAAAGTGTCTATTTTCTTGTCTAACCATTTCTGGTTTCTGCTGGTCTTGCGTGTGTGTGACAGGAGCTGGGTGGCTCCACAGGTCTGGATGAGTCAGTGTGGGATGAGTGGGACATTTGCGTTGAGAGTAGAGGGAGAGTAGTTGCTGATAGCCTGCCCTGCCTGATAAAATGCTGGCTCTACCTCCTGCCAAGCGGCTGATGGCTCTGTGCCTGCCATGGACGATCCTAGCCCCACCTCCTGCCAGGAGGCCGATAGCTCTGCTCCTGCCAGTGACAATGCTGGCTCCACCTCCTGCGGGGCGTCTGAGGACCCAGCCCTGCGCAATGAATAGGCCAGGTGCTTCTGCCTGGCTCCACCCACAACAGACCCAGGATGTTGGGAAATTCCCCTGCATGGACAAAGGGATCAAAGCCGAAAAGGGGTATAAGAGAAAGACCCCTGAACCAAGAAATCAGATCACTTCTGACAAGGAACCCTGTAACCAAGAACAAGAGGCCTGCTGATCTGAGGACTTGCCTACCCCTTCTGCCAGTGTGCTGTTTGCTGGGGGGAATCCTGCAGTGCTTCTTTATTTTTGCCTAGGAACCAGGAGAGAGGAACTGTGTGTGTACTCTCACGCTTGCTAAGAAAATCTCCAAGGACTGGAAGAGTGCCAGTCTCCTGCTGAAGTCACAGGGCTAAAGGACTTCATCTGCTTAAAGTGCTATTTGCTGGAACCTGTGAATCCAGCACCTCTGAAAGAGCCAGCAATCTCGACGCCGACGGACGTCGCCGAATCCAGCTCGACATAGTGAGTAACGGCTCCAGTGTCCTGCTTCCTCGACGCCGGCCGCCGGGCCCGATCGACGCCAGCAGCAACGCCAGTGAGTAGTGAGTTCGGCTCCAGCTCCAATGGACCTCGTGTCTGCACCGCTGCTGATCGCATCGCCCTCGTGCCCTCTCGACGCCGTGAGCGCTGCTCACTCTTTGCAACAGCATCATCGACGACGACGCCTGCTGAGGCCTGATCGACACCGAAGACGCGACGCCGGATTGCTCGACGCCGCTGATCATCGTGTGCTTCATTTTCCAAGGTACTGTGTTGTTGGGGGTCCGTGTGACTCCGGGCTCGACGTAGCGCTCCTCGCGGTCGACGCCGAACCTTTGGATTAACTTTGCCTCGACGTCGTGTAGCCCCCGTGTGGGTTACCTTGTTGCTAAGAACTGTATTGCCAAGAAGAAGATTTGCTTTGATACGAAAGACTTTGTGCTAAAGAAGGAACTACCTTGAACCATTATCCCCTTCCCAAAATATTTATTCCGATTGTGTACATTTTTGCCGTTATTTGGTCTTGTGCTAAGCCTTATAAAAAAATACTTATTTTTATAATACTACGGTGTTGTGTCCATTTGTAGTGTATTCACTTGGTTACTGTATGTGGTCATAAATGCTTAACGCACAGCCTCCGAGATAAGCCTATCTGCTCTGCCAAGCTACCGAGGGGGTGAGCAGGGGTTATCAAAGGGTGTGATCCCCTTGCCCTGACTAGAAAAGGTGCGTCCCTATTTGTCAGAAGTGTATACCTCAGCCAACTAGAGACAGCCGGTTCTAACATTGGTGGCAGCGGTGGGATTTGAACTTTGCATTTATGACCCATGTGCAGTGATTAGTGTGCGCTACATAGTGAAAGCAGACCATAGCGCAGCCACAATCTATTTGGAAGGATCCTATTTTTGGTTCTCCGCTTTTCTGAAGCTTGATTTTTTGAACACTGCCAGTTTTGACCATGAGTGACACCAGAGTCACTACCCCTGTTGTTGTCGTGGAGGAATTCGACAGAGCGAAGATAAACGTCTACAAACTGGAGGAGCTGAAATCCTTTTGCAAGAAATTTAAAGTTCCTACCAAAGGCCTCAAGATCAAAGAGGAATATCTCAAAGCATTGCAGGCCTGGTTGGAGGCCAGAGATCCCACTGATCCGGTGGTGGTACCGCCAGTGGAAGGGGATGAGGAGGCGCCAGCGAATGGGCCTGAGTCCTCTCCCGGAAGCAGTGTTTCCTCCAAAGGTCTTTCCCCTGAAGAACGAGAAGAAAGGGCGAAGGAGTGCGCATACAACATGGAAATGGCAAGGCTAAAGATAAATGGGCAGTTGGAGTTAGAAAATGCAAGAGGTAGAAGAGAAGCTGATTTGGAGATCAAAAAGTTAGAGTTTGAGAGAGAGAAGTTAGCTTGGAGCGTGAAACCAGGTTGAGGGAGCTGGATATCCAAGCTAAAAATTTAGAATTGAATCCCTCTGGTGGCAGCATCCCATCTGGGCCTGCAGAAAGTAAGTTTTACTTCCCCAAGGATGTGATAAAAGATTATCATAGGAACGAAGATATTGGTCAGTGGTTTAAAGCATATGAGTTAGCATTGTTGGCCCACCAGGTCCCTGAGAAGAATTGGGGAGTGGGGTTGTGGGGTCGCTTTGTGAATGAGGGGAGAGATACCCTGTTAGACATGCCTGTTGCGGATAGGATGTCGTATGCTCATATGAAAGATGCTTTAATGTTGCGGTATGGCCTAACCCCCGAGAAGTACAGACAAGCTTTTAGAGAATGTAAGAAGTTGCCTGGTACGACGTAGGTTGAATATGTGTCGAATTTTTGCAGAGCCATGGATGGTTGGGTAAAGGGCAGCAAAGTGGAAAGTTATGAAACTCTTTATGATTTGTTTGCTTGGGAGCACTTTTCTAATAACTGTTTTCCAGAGCTGCGCCAGCACCTGATTGATAGCAAGATATCTAACCCTAGAAAACTTGCTGAGGAGGCGGACCGCTGGGTCAGTACCAGGGTCCACAAGGGTCCAGTGGGAGACTCAGCCAAAGGTGGGCAGGGTCCCCAGCAGAAGAGTGGGGGGACAAGGGTAAACAGAAGGAGTCTCAGAAAGGGCCCCAAAGTAATCCCCAAGGGAACCAAGGGAAAGGTTCCCAGCCTCCCCCTGAGAAGAAGCCAGGGGCCCCGACGGGTAAACCTGTTCATAGGGGCCCCCTAACCTGCTACGGTTGTGGGCAGGTGGGACACCGGTTTTATGACCCCCAGTGTCCCAAAAAGGATTCGAATGCACCGCCGCGTGCACCCCCTGTCAGTTGGCGAGTGTAGCCCTGGGAGGGGAGGAGATGGTTGTCCATGGTGGGAGGGGTCCCGCAGAAATGTCCCTGGTCTCGCTAGGAGACATGGAAATGGTCCCTCCACCCCCTCTGCCTAGTAACATTAGTAAATATAGGCAGTGGGTGACCATTAATGGCCATAGAATGGAAGCCCTCAGAGACACCGGAGCGAGTGTGACAGCTGTCAAGTGTCACTTGGTGTCCAGAGAGCAGGTGGTTCCCCACGCATTCTACCCTGTGATAGCTGCCGACAACTCCCAGAAAGAGTGTGAGGTAGCTCAGGTTTCCTTTGAATGGGGGGAGTTTCAGGTACTCTTCAAGTTGCTGTGAGGCCCGCCATGCCTGTCGATTGTCTCCTGGGCAATGATTTGGAAGACTCCCCTTGGGCTAAGGTGGAGAGGGGGACACATTTGAGAATGTTGGGCGTGCCAGAGTGGGTGTGTGCAACCACTCGATCGATGACAGCGAGTAAGGGTGTTGATGGGGTCCCGGAGCCTGAAAGTACGGCCCAGGACCCAGCTGTGAAGAGAAGAGGCAGGGGGCGCGGGAAACCGTCCCCCGTAGTTCCCGTGGTCCAGGAGGAGGTAGACCCTGAGGGGGATGCCCTGGAGCCCACCGGGGAACAAATTGCCGAGCTTGGAGACCTGCCCGAGCTGACCCACTGGCAGCAGGATGGTGGCCCCTCCCGGGAGGAATTCTGTGCGGAACAGAAAGCGTGCCCTTCTCTTGTGGGCATGAGGCAGCAGGCCTCAGCCCAAACCTCAGGTGATCAGTCAGGGTCACATTTTGTGTACTGGGAGAACGACCTCCTGTATAGCGAGCCTAAGGCTGCTGAGCCTGGGTCAGCCCGTGTGCTGGTGGTACCCCAGCGCTTTAGAGCCTTCCTACTGGGTTTGGCTCATGACGTTCCGTTAGCTGGACATCTGGGGCAGGACAAGACCTATGACAGGCTTGTCACCCATTTTTATTGGCCTCAGATGCGAAGGGATGAAGACACCCATTGCAAGACTTGTCACACTTGCCAGGCAAGTGGGAAAAGCGGAAGGAAGCAGAAGGCTCCCCTCCAACCTTTTCCAGTGGTCAGTACCCCCTTTGACCGCGTGGGTATTGACTTTGTTGGGCCCCTGGACCCCAAGACAGCCCTGGGCAACAGGTTCATCCTGGTCTTGGTGGACCATGCCACACGGTACCCGGAAGCCATCCCTCTCCGAACAGTGACGGCCCCCGTGGTGGGACGGGCACTGATGGGTGTTTTCTCCTGGATGGGGTTCCCCAGAGAGGTGGTGTCAGACCGGGGCACCAACTTCATTTCGAACTATATGAAGTCTCTGTGGAAGGAGTGTGGGGTAACCTACAAGGTCACAACTCCTTACCACCCTCAAGGGAATGGGCTGGTTGAGAGATTCAACCGGACCCTGAAAGGCATGATCATGGGTCTTGAAGAACCAATGAGGCGGAAATGGGACGTCCTCTTGCCATGCCTGTTGTTTGCTTACCGAGAGGTGCCACAGAAGTCTGTAGGGTTCAGCCCCTTTGAGCTTTTGTACGGTCACCCGGTAAGAGGGCCTTTGAGTCTGGTCAAGGAAGGCTGGGAGCAATCTCCCAGGAAACCTCCCCAGGATGTATACAGCTACATGCTGGCCTTTCGGAACCAGACTCGGCGCTTCAGAGAACTTGCCCAGGCAAATCTGGAGGCCAGCCAGGAGGAGATGAAGCGATGGTACAACCGGAATGCCACTCTGGTAGAGCTTCAGCCTGGACAGGAAGTGTGGGTCATGTCCCCTGTGGAACCTTGTGTGCTCAAGGACATGTGGACTGGACCGTTTAAGGTTGTGGAGAAGAAGAGCGATGTCACCTACTTGGTGGACTTGAAATCTCCCAGGAACCCTCTGCGGGTCCTGCATGTCAACCGTTTGAAGCCCCACTTAGAAAGGTCCGAAGTGGGCATGCTCCTAGCTACAGATGCTGGAATGGAGGAGGAGAGTGAGCCTCCTCCTGACCTCCTGTGTGCTAAAGAGCAAGACGGGTCAGTGGATGGTGTTGTCCTCTCTGACACACTGACCCTTGAACAGAAACAGGATTGTCGCCACCTGTTGGGACAATTCCCGGATCTGTTTTCCTTGGTTCCGGGTGTCCGCATTGGTGTGTCCATGACGTTGACACCGGAGACAGCCCTCCTGTGAAGCACAAGGCTTACAGGGTGACTGACAAGGTTCGAGCATACATTAAGGAGGAGGTCTCCAAGATGTTTGCGTTAGGGGTGGTTGAGTCCTCTAGCAGTCCTTGGGCCAGCCCAGTGGTCTTGGTCCCAAAGGCTGCAGCACCTGGTGCTTCACCGGAACTCCGGTTCTGCGTGGATTACCGAGGACACAATTCGGTCACGAAGACTGACGCGCACCCCATCCCCAGAGCTGATGAGCTCATCGATCGGTTGGGGGCTGCCCGGTACCTTAGTATGTTTGATCTAACGTCTGGGTACTGGCAGAACGCCTTAACTGATGGGGCAAAGGAGAGGTCCGCATTCTCCACACCAGATGGGCTATACCAGTTCCGGGTGATGCCCTTTGGGATGAAGAATGCCCCTGCCACCTTCCAGAGGTTGGTCAACCAGGTCTTGGCTGGACTGGAGGATTTCAGTGCCGCCTACCTGGACGACATCGCAGTGTTCAGCGCCAGCTGGGAGGAACACTTGCGCCACCTCCAGGAAGTGTTGTTGGCCCTGCGCAGAGCAGGCCTCACAATCAAAGCCAGTAAGTGCCAGATTGGGCAGGGTTCGGTGGTGTACTTGGGGAACCAAGTAGGGAGCGGCAAGGTTGCCCCCCTGCAACCCAAGATTGATACCATCCTGGCTTGGGCGCCGCCCAAAACCCAAACTCAGGTGAGAGCCTTCCTAGGACTCACGGGTTATTACAGGAGGTTCGTCAAGGATTACGGTAACATTGTGCACCCCTTGACTTCGCTGACTTCCAGGAAGCAGCCACGAAACGTGATCTGGACTGATGCCTGTCAAACGGCCTTCGACACCCTGAAAATGGCAATGTGCACAGCACCTATACTCCAGGCACCCGACTTCTCGAAAGAATTTATTGTCCAGACGGATGCTTCAGAGCATGGTGTGGGGGCTGTTCTAGCTCAGGTGAATGAAGCGGGCCGAGACTTGCCTGTAGCCTTCATCAGTAGGAGGTTACTTCCCAGGGAAACGAGGTGGAGTGCGATAGAGAGAGAAGCATTTGCTGTGGTCTGGGCGCTGAAGAAGCTAAGACCCTACCTGTTTGGGACTCACTTCCGGGTTCAGACAGACCACAGGCCCCTCAGATGGTTGATGCAGATGAGGGGTGAGAATCCGAAACTGTTGAGGTGGTCCATTTCCCTACAGGGGATGGACTTTACGGTGGAACACCGCCCTGGTACAGATCACGCCAATGCTGATGGTCTGTCCAGATTTTTCCTCCTTAGTGAAGAGGACTCCCTAGGTCAAGGGTAGTTCTCCCCACATTTCAGCTGGAGGGGACTCGTGTTAGACCTGACATCATTGGCTTGAGTCTCTTCTCCATTTTTTCTGTTTGCCTCCACTGTTTTACGATGTTTTGCTGGTATATGCTTTGGGCGCTGTGCCACTGCTGATCAGTGCCACAGCGCAAGTGCTCCCTATGTTAAATTGATGTATCGATTATATCCATGTTTGGCTTATTTGGTTTACTGTCAGTCCCTAGTCTAGTGCACCAGGAGTGCCGGGGCTTGTAGATACAAATGCCGCTCGTGGGCTTGCAGCACGTGTTGTGCCACCCACAGGAGCGGCCTCGTAAAAGAATGTCTACGGGTCGGTCATTGCGAGACCCACGTGCAGCCTAGTGCTGTCACGCAGGCTGCGCAGGTATACCTACTTGCCAGCCCCTCAAACCTTCCCTTAACTTCCTGTTAGTCACCCCTATGGTAGGCCCACGGGCAGGTTGCGTTGTAAGTATAAGGTAGGACACGCCTGACCAAGTTGGCATGTCCTGATAGTGAACAACAGCCATCTTCGTTCTTCACTACTGCTCTCCATTAGTTAGAATGGGCCGCCGGGATTATTAATGCTATGATCCTAGTTGGCTCCGGGAGCATGGTGCAATGTCAAATTTGGTATCCCTGAACTCGGGGTTTAATTACGCATCCGTTGGTGAGGATGGTTTTTGGACTCTGGGTTTGAAAATAGCACTTTTAGAAAGTGTCTATTTTCTTGTCTAACCATTTCTGGTTTCTGCTGGTCTTGCGTGTGTGTGACAGGAGCTGGGTGGCTCCACAGGTCTGGATGAGTCAGTGTGGGATGAGTGGGACATTTGCGTTGAGAGTAGGGGGAGAGTAGTTGCTGATAGCCTGCCCTGCCCGATACAATGCTGGCTCCACCTCCTGCCAAGCGGCTGATGGCTCTGTGCCTGCCATGGACGATCCTAGCCCCACCTCCTGCCAGGAGGCCGATAGCTCTGCTCCTGCCAGTGACAATGCTGGCTCCACCTCCTGCGGGGCGTCTGAGGACCCAGCCCTGCGCAATGAATAGGCCAGGTGCTTCTGCCTGGCTCCACCCACAACAGACCCAGGATGTTGGGAAATTCCCCTGCATGCACAAAGGGATCAAAGCCGAAAAGGGGTATAAGAGAAGGACCCCTGAACCAAGAAATCAGATTACTTCTGACAAGGAACCCTGTAACCAAGGACAAGAGGCCTGCTGATCTGAGGACTTGCCTACCCCTTCTGCCAGTGTGCTGTTTGCTGGGGGGAATCCTGCAGTGCTTCTTTATTTTTGCCTAGGAACCAGGAGAGAGGAACTGTGTGTGTACTCTCACGCTTGCTAAGAAAATCTCCAAGGACTGGAAGAGTGCCAGTCTCCTGCTGAAGTCACAGGGCTAAAGGACTTCATCTGCTTAAAGTGCTATTCGCTGGAACCTGTGAATCCAGCACCTCTGAAAGAGCCAGCAATCTCGACGCCGACGGACGTCGCCAAATCCAGCTCGACATAGTGAGTAACGGCTCCAGTGTCCCGCTTCCTCGACGCCGGCCGCCGGGCCCGATCGACGCCAGCAGCAACGCCAGTGAGTAGTGAGTTCGGCTCCAGCTCCAAGGGACCTCGTGTCTGCACCGCTGCTGATCGCATCGCCCTCGTGCCCTCTCGACGCCGTGAGCGCTGCTCACTCTTTGCAACAGCATCATCGACGACGACGCCTGCTGAGGCCTGATCGACACCGAAGACGCGACGCCGGATTGCTCGACGCCGCTGATCATCGTGTGCTTCATTTTCCAAGGTACTGTGTTGTTGGGGGTCCGTGTGACTCCGGGCTCGACGTAGCGCTCCTCGCGGTCGACGCCGAACCTTTGGATTAACTTTGCCTCGATGTCGTGTAGCCCCCGTGTGGGTTACCTTGTTGCTAAGAACTGTATTGCCAAGAAGAAGATTTGCTTTGATACGAAAGACTTTGTGCTAAAGAAGAAACTACCTTGAACCATTATCCCCTTCCCAGAATATTTATTCCGATTGTGTACATTTTTGCCGTTATTTGGTCTTGTGCTAAGCCTTATATAAAAATACTCATTTTTATAATACTACGGTGTCGTGTCCATTTGTAGTGTATTCACTTGGTTACTGTATGTGGTCATAAATGCTTAACGCACAGCCTCCGAGATAAGCCTATCTGCTCTGCCAAGCTACCGAGGGGGTGAGCAGGGGTTATCAAAGGGTGTGATCCCCTTGCCCTGACTAGAAAAGGTGCATCCCTATTTGTCAGAAGTGTATACCTCTGCCAACTAGAGACAGCCGGTTCTAACACTATGTAATCTAAGGGCTCAAGATTTAGGCCTAGAAGTAATATAATTTTGCAGCTTACATTTCAGCAATGACACTGCTTTGACACTTCCAAAGAAAGACCTAATGGGTGAACTGAGATGGTGCTACCACACTCGGCAGCAATAAAGAGATGAGATGAACTCTGGGTCAGCGCCCAAAAATCTGACATGCACCAGGTAGGCCTGCAGTCCTTGGATGACTTGCCATCCAGCCACCTCTATACTTTTACCAAACATACTAAACAGTTGCTAGAAATTGCAGAGGGTTCAGATCTACCATATTCTTTTGACAACACTGAGGGTTCTAGACCAACCTCTGTGTGTGGGAAAGTGCTGTAGAAAATAGCAATGGTAGACTTTTTTCTGGATTTAGCACATCCTCCCAAAAACTATTTTGCATTAGCACCGGACCTTATATCAGGAACAAACACACTAACCAGAAATCTGTCTCAAGACAATGCCTGTGCCACACAACACTTTCTTGGAATCAGGTTGCGAGGCGTAACTCAAAATGATGAGGTCACCTCTGCAGAACATAAAGTGGGCCCAAGGGTCTTCTGTATCTCACAGATCCTCATTGTGCTTGGGCTTAACCCTTTAGGTGCTGCGCACGTTCACCGGCCGACGGCACCACTACCTCGGGAGTGCTGCCGTCGGCTGTTGAACGTTCAAATTGCACCTGCCCAATGGAACGTCCAGCACTGGAGCTGGACGTTCCATAGCAGCTATGGGCTAATGGAGGCTCACTGTAGGATTATTGGGCCCCTCAAGTAGGCTGCTGGGGCCGCAGGAACCTGTGTTGCACCCCGATCAGGTTCCTTGGTTCTGACGAGATGCCACTGAGCTATGTCTCGAACTCTTCTCTCTCTATGCTGCAGTTTTTCGTATTCCTTTTAAACCAAGTTCGGTACGTGAGGCTGGCATTACTGAGAGCTCATGCAGCTCTGTCTGAATTTTTATGTCCAACTGTAACTGTTAGTAAATCACAACAGGTGCATGCCCACCATGTGTGTTTCTTGACTCGCGGCAGTGAACCTTATGGTAGCATTCGAAGTGGACGAGGAAGAGTTCTTATTTGGAACAGATTATTTACATTTTGGCAGGGTTATTTGCTCCCAAGCTCTAGGATATAGCACACAGCAGACACAGCAGATGGTAGAGAAAAGTAGTCAGGCCAGATCTGCCCAGGACCAGCAGCTGGGAAATTGAGGCAGCACTTCAGGATTCAGTGACACACAACACCAAACAAGTCAACATGATAACGCCATCTTGCTTGTTTGAATGGATGCTTTTATTACAGCATGAAAGGATTTTGTTTGGATTTGCATAAACGATTTGAAAAAGCAACGTTAATGTACATTCTTTTGTGGAATCCTATTGAAAAAAGGCCACCCCTTGTATTAACCTAGACCTGAAATAAATGATAAACCTAATTCTTTCACAGTATTATTTAACATCTTCCATGGGTGTTTTTCTTCTTACACACTTTCTCATCTATGTTCAAACAGTGATACTGACATTGCACATTTAATTCCCACATAGGTGTTACTCTCTTGTCTGCTGTAATAGAAACAAGCATTGGCAATGTCAATAAGTCTCATCTCTGCAAATCTATTCATTTAGACTGTTTTAGCTGTGCTGTACAGCAGTATGTTTAAAAATGCATTAAAAATGTGCTATGAGGCTGCCATTATTGTTTTATTATTTATTAAGGCATGAGGGATGGTGTGAGGTAAGAAGTCAAATGTGAACTGGAAGGGAAGTAGGAATATGAACAGCAGCTATCTTAAATAACTATTATGATATAGGGAACACAGGCTGTTTTTTATGTGGGGTTGGGGGTGTTTAAAATAGAGAACGGGATGTGAAGTGGTAGGGAATAAGCAATCTGAATAATAAGAAGGGTGATAGTAAATTCACACCATTTTTAGTATAATCATAATTTATGAAATAATGTTTACATTGATTGAAATGTTTTTTAATTAATGGGTCGAGATGGCAGTGATGGTGGGAGGTAAGAATGAAATTTGAAAATGAGAGGGGAGAAGCAACATGGACAAAAGTTGTTTTAAAATTGTATTGGGATATGGCCAGCATTGGCTGTGGTTTCATTCTTTTTGTATGTCTGGTGAGTAATATAAAGACAACAGTAGTGATATTGTGAGGGAAGAAGCAACCTGGCTCAAGGATAATATATATCTTGATGCAAAAAAAATTTTTTAATTTGTTGTTGGTATTTAAGGCTTTTGAAGTAAATTAAATGTATTTTAATTGCTAGTCAATGTACTGTTTGTGTTCATATATGAAAAGCAGTAGGCTCAAATTCTTAGTGGAAGCACACCAGTAATAAGGACATGTTTTGGGTAGATGAACAGAAAAAGGGAAAGGAAATGCTCTTCACCCAGTGGTTGATGCTGATTATTACTTTTTTGCTGTTTAACTCCAAATTTGTTTACATTTTGTTTACATTTTGATTAAATCTTGAAACTACAAATATGCATGAAATTCCTGATATGCCATCGAAGGGTATTTCTAGAGAAAATCGCTCGCCTGCACGAAGGAGACTTTCAAAATGATATTTTCAAATAAAAGACAAAATGTAAGAGGTGAGTGAAAAAAGCCCTTCCTTATCCCTGGTTAGAAATTGGAAGCAAGTTGTTTGTAATGTATGTATATTGTAATAGACAGAGCATGGTTTTTGAAGCTAGGGGGGAGGTTCAAGTTTCAGCTTCACTACAACTTCCTGCGATTGATGCCACATTACATAATGTTGGCATGTAAAAACATATATTAAATCTCCACTGACATAGCAAGTTAAAGGAACACGAGTGGGTGTAAATAACAGGTAAGCAGCAGGGCCAGACTGGGAACCAAAACCGGCCCTGGCAAAGTGCTCGGCCAGCCAGCCCTCCCCCAGCCCTCCCCCGGGGGGGGGGGGGGGGGGGGGGGGGGGGTTGTGGGTGCCGCCGACCTCTTTGCCAGGGCCGGTTTTCGGCCGGTTTTGTTACAGAGCTGATTTTGATGCTGCAAAAACGGCCCTGTAACAAAAAGCCGACCCCAGGGGCCCCAAACAGGCCCCCCACTCGTGCTGCGCACTGTGGGATTGCCCGGTGCCGGCTACGGCCAGTCCAGCCCTGGTAAGCAGTTACCGGATTGTTTTAGCATGTGCGCATGTGTTACAATTAATGCTGTTTGTTTTGAAAAGCATAGCAAAAGTGTTAGCTTGAAGCTGTTTCTTTGACTCAGTAAAATTGAAATGAAAACGTAGGTTATGAGGGAGGTACAGTCTGGTCAACTCTATGGGCCTAATTACGAGTATGGCAGTCATCCCACGGTAGTGGCAGTGCAGACAGGGAAAGTAACATGCTGCTGGTGTCAATGCCGGCACCGCCAAGCATATTACGACTTTTCTCTCCACCACCAAATTGTGGCAGAGATGCAGGTAAGTAGGCCCTGACAGGGACCCCGGTCACATCAGGACACAAGTGTGTGTGCGGAGTGCACACGCTGTGCACCCCTACAATTGCACCCTTGTTCCTGCACGGTGTGGCATGCACAACTTGGTGCATACCACATTGTGCAAGAATGTGCAGTTGGCGCTCTCATGACGGCAGTCTGCATGTTAGCCTCTCCTATGAGCCTAACATACCACCACCGTGAGACCTCTGCCGTACCGCTCGCCCGCCCTCCCTGGATTCAACTTGGAATCTGGTGAGCGGTACACCACGGTCTTGGTGGTCCTCCTGTGGGCATGGCAGTGGCGGTCCGTCAGAAGGACGCCAAAGACGTAATAAGGCCCTATGTATTAATTTGGCAAAGTAAAGACAGTTTGGCAGTTGCATTTGCTTCAAAAGGGAATCCGTGAAGGAAGGCCTAAATTCTCTGCAGTGGAAACCATAAAAAGTATTCTTTTGATCCAGCATGATTTTAAAAATCATAATACATGACACATTTGTACACAGAAAACACAAAAGGTTTAAAGTACACGTTGCATATGTTCGACACAGTGATACATGAAACAGAGACAAGTGTAGTAGAAGCACCTTAAAAGCGTGCTTTGAAGCACGAGAAGGAGAAAACACCTTTATAGGATAACACAAATACATAGAAAGAAGTTGCACTAATGAAATGTTACTGCATATGTTGCTCATTAATGTATATTGATGAATATTTGATGCTGTGTGAAGTGGCCTAATGATTTTTATACTTTTTGCTGAGAATGCACCTGTTAGAAAAGTCAGTGCAAAATTGTGTAGCAATGAAGTACAAGCTTGAGATCTTGTAAATTAATGCTAGAGACTTTATTATTTATGAAATGTTAGAAACGATTTTAGTAGAATGAAACTTTGTCATGGATGCATGGAGTGTTCTCCGTGCATGTTGCAGAGCATATAGCTCTGATATGAGCATGAACCACTTCAGATCAGCTGCGAGTCATAATTCACAATTATAGTCAGTGTGGCTTTGGAGTCATAAATGACTTTGGGGGATCGTGGTCACAGCATGGGTTTACGACATCCTCCTGTTTTCCCATTCTTAATGGCAAATGCATGAGGAACCTTTTTGCGTCCCTAAAAGTGCCTGCCAAAATAGCAGGTTGGAAGGGTGTTGAATAAGATTGATTTACTATATTGCAGTCTGTAACCATTATGGAGAAGAAATCGCTAGATATTGTGCCCTGAATGTACACACATTTAATGAGGAGATCTTGACCCACACATCTGACATCAAAGATTGTACCCTGATGTTGTCAGCTTTAGACACATTGGAGGAGGTTAGGAAGCTAAAGAATGAGGTAGCAAAAGCAGAACGGAAGGGTTGGGTTGGGTGCGGACAGGCTGTGCCAAGAGAGACAATGATGTGTGGATTCATATAAATTGCAGATGGGTTTTTCCTGACAGCTTATTTTCACCAAGGGCAAGGAACTACCATGATCCTGCCCATGTTGGGAGAGATTGTCAGGTGCCCCACAAGTCTTACCTTTGCTTGTGACGCAATTCCGCAGAGACGACAAGAGCACCCGTCCCTGTACCCACCTGACCCTCGTGGAAAGTAATACCCAGCAGGGATGAGATGGACGCAGGGATGGGAGCCAGGGTGTAGGGTAAAAGGGTAGCGTGGAGCTGGCGGGGCGTCCCGGTGTCAACTGGAAACCAAGAAAGAGCTAGATCAGAAACTGAGTCAGACCCGAAAAGGAACCACCCCCCACATACACACACAGACCTTGTAACCCTCGGAGGACTCACCAATGCGTCCGAGACGGAAGGTCCCCCGATGGTTTCAGCTTCAGTTAGGAATCGTGAAGGTAAGGCGCTCCTGCGCGGTTCACCCTAGTTCAAACAAAAAGAAAGCGCTCCTGCGCATTTTACCCAAGTCCAAACAAATAGAAAGCGCTCCTGCGCGTGTAGCTACCAACTGTAAGTAGTCACTCACCCTGTGGCATCCCTTATAGGAAACCAAGCCTGTTGGCTGAGCTGTTTCCCTTTTAGCGCTCCTGCGCGGTGGGAAACCGAAAAGTACAAACCAAAAACCATCCTCAGGTCCACAAAACACCCTCAAAGCGCTCCTGCGTGTCGAGGTTTACAGAAACAAAACAGGCACTTACTGGATTCCCCAGGAGAAGGAACAAACAAGCGCTCCTGAGTGGCGCAGACGTGAGGCAGAGTTGCGCTCCAGCGATGCTTTACTCCGTGGTGGCAGACGAGGCTCAGGAAGCGCTCTCACACGTGTGGCTGACGTGTAAGCCGAGCAGCACTCCAGCGCGGCTCGTCTCCGTACTAGACAGGCAGGTCTCAGCAAGCGGGATCCCCAGCAAGGAATCCGAAGCACCGAGCCGGCGGGAAACGTGATGTTTAAACGTTTCCCCCGGAAGTGCTTCTGTGCTCCCAGGCCACTGCCCGGGACTAGACCGGGGACTCAACTTCCAGCCGGAAGTGAGTATTCCGGCTTTCCGTGTGTGTATGCGGGGATGGCCGGCCGAGGCAACACCGCGAACCATGGCAGAGATGCAATGATGCACTTTTTCCACAGGTGTGGTACAATCTCAGATTTAGAGCAACTGCAGAGATGCTATGACATCGCTGTGCAATGTGTCAGCAACAAACCCCAGGAAGAAGAATACAGGTTATTAGGAGTCACATTGGTAACTCTGCAAGTCCTTTCAGCTAGATGCAAATGGACTTCATAGAAATGCCCCTTTGCAATGGTTGGAGATATGCCTCGGTCGTTGTGTGCATCTTCTCAAAATGAGTTGAAGCTTATCCTGCTCAGAGGAACAATAATTTCACTGTGGCAAAATTTCTGCTAAGAGAGCTGATGCTGAGATTTGAATTTCCGGCTTCTCTGGAGTCAGACCGTGGAACTCATTTTAACAATGATGTCCTAAAAATGTTATGTGCAGCACTACAGGTTGAGCAGAAGCTTCATTACAGTTACTGATCAGAGGCTTCCGGGTTGGTTGAACAAGTTAACGGCACATTGAAATCCAGATTGGCAAAAGTGTGTGTGTCTACGTCTCAGAAGTGACAGCACCTGTTCCTGATGTGTTGGTGGTTTTAGTGAGACAAAGGGATCAGGTCAGTCAAGCTGTTGGGGACAAGCAAGCTACTGGGTTAGCACTCATTAAGCCAGAGGGGGGTTCCAGAGAGTCAACGGTAGGTACTGAATGGTCACTCTCAGTAGAATTGGCTAAAAGTGGTACAGACCCCTAAAGAAGGGCATCGTGCTGAAAGAAAAAAAGTTGTGCCTGGATACTATTACCCAAAAGAGGTAACATGCTGAGAAGCTGCCTGTCCACATGAAAGGTACAACCAACTACTCCTGAAAGCTCTGAGCCATCAGATCAAAGTGACACAGATGATGAACAAACAGCTGTGAGGAGATCAAAGAGAGCAAAAGTACCAAGCCAAAGGTATGCATCTCCTTAATGGACTTATTTGGCTGCTAATGAGTATGAATGCGAGTTCTACAACTTTTGTTGTAATAATACGTGTCCACTTAAATGTCGCTGAAGCACACTGTGGTATTATTTTGAATTTTAATCTGGATTTACAAAATAATAGACTGACACAGTTCTTCCTCAACGTAATCATCAACAAAGCTGATATGAGAGTTCTCTCTATATGAGAATATTTTTATCTCTGCCATATAGTTTTCTTTTTCTGCACCAAGACTTTGCTGAATTGCTCAAACTACTGCTGTTATTTTAGATTTTTTTTAGTTAGACAGTCTGAAACTTGAGTAACCATGCTCTAGAATCACCTCCGAATGCATGTGTCTATACTGCATTTTTTTCTATTTCTGTTTTGATATCGATTTTATTGTTTATTATCTTAAATTTGCCACATTATGTTTCTGTGAAGGACTAAAAGCGGACTATTTCTTCAGGAGCCACTAAAAGAAATGTTTCTGAATCTATTGGCATGAATGACAATTCATTACACAATACTACCTTGAAAATAGATTTTAATTCAAATGCTTATGCTGCTTTACTCAAAGAGTATTTGGATACTATGGATGTTGGTGATTTCTACATTTGTATGCAAATGCTGCTGTTGCTGAGGGTGTGGCCTACCACAACTTACAGCAGACTTCCATAATTTCTTGCAGTGTGTTAGCTAGTTTATTTTATGGTACTAATCAATTGCTATTTAATTATTCAAATCAAGATCACATCTTTTCTGAAGTTTCTGTGCTAAGACATTTAAGCGTGATGTGAAAAAGTGATGGTGATATTAAAATAAAGACATCGCATTGAGAGCAATAATAGAGACTCCTTATTATTATACATATAATAGGTGAGCAAGCTGAATTAGGAATTGAGACTGCGGGAGCACTCAGCGCAGGCTCCCGCAGTAGCAGGATACGCTCTGCTCTCCGGTCGCAGGTTTTCATTCAGTGCCCTGGATTCAGCCTTAAATTGACAATTGGCCCAGAGCGACGCCTCTGAACAACCCAGATGGTCCTCCAGTATCGGGCGATTCATTCCTGATACATAATTTCTTTCACAAGCTTCAGGGAACAACACAGCAGCAGTTTGCAGGTCATTGACCTAATTGATGTTGTTGTTACCGTCCAATTCCTAATTCAGCTTGCTCAGCTATTATATGTCCTGAAGATGATCTCGAATAATTAAGATCGAAACGCTGTTGACCTCCTACAACACGATCTCCTCTCACTCTGTACATATTTTTTGAGGAGTCTCTATTATTGTTGTCAATGCGATGTCTTTATTTTAATATCACCATCACCTTTTCAAGTCACGCTTATTTTCACTTTTTTTGTGAGCACCTAAATTCTATTGTTTTGGAAATAAATATCTGTTATCAATTGACCTACATGTCCCTGTGTACATTGTTCATCGCTCCATAGAGCAATTCGCTTCCTATTCTCAAACATAGTACCCCCCACAGGGTCACTTCTTGTATGGACCTTTTGGCCACACCAAAACGATTGTTTTTCTAACACTTCACCACCCCAGGTTCACCTATTGGGGTACCCTTGTTTCTCTCTATACAAGACATTTAAATCCGCATCCTGAAGTCACGACATATAAATCAAACATCAATACTGTTTTTGTAAGATTTAGTTAATGTAAGCATACATTTGAATTGTATGAAAACTGGGGAAGATATTGAGAAGGAGACAATACTATTTTCACTGGATTATACTATGTGTATGGGAAGAGTGCCTATTATAGATTGCTGAAAATATGGTGCGTAAGGTGTAATATGGTAATAGCTTTCCAAAGGTTTATCATGTTTAAAGTATAAAAGAAGAGGTAACGGAAACAAATGAGAAATCAAAGGAAGTGAGTGAACATGTAGGTCATGTAGGTGACATATTTGGAGTTCTGATACCTTCAGGAGGAGTAGAATTAAACTCTCAGAAAATTATAAAGCTGTTTACTATTGTTGATAAACTTGTGACCAGTACAACTGGGGAGGGGGGGTATATTGTGAATGAAGAGATGAGACTGATGGTGATTCAAAATTGACCTGCCCTTAATATTCTACTCATTCAGGAGGGTGGAGTCTGCCGATTATTGATAGTCCAACACTGTTGCACATACATACCTGACATTAGCAAAGATTTACATGGTTATATTTAAAACAGTACTGACTTGAACAAAGACCGGAAAGAATTAAAAGCAGATGGTGCCTGGCAAACCATAGAGTAAGGGATTCCCCAGTGTTAGTAGCTGGTTGGAAAACATAGGAAATGGATTAGTGATTTTCATCTTGAGACCTTTAGTGGTGATCTCTGCATGATGCTCTTGATATTGTCAATCAAATTTTGCAAATATCAAAAGAGTAAAAATCATCGAGTGAAAAGAACGAGAGCTGAGCTTGAAATGGAGGACATAGAATGGAACTTTTATGATGACTGAAAACTTTAGAGAAGAGTAGACGAAAGGGATTAAAGACAACACACCCATGATATGTGAAGAGATCTGATGTGGTAGATAAGGTGATGGCTTGATTCGCCATCAGAGGGGGGGTTCATCCAGTATTATTTAAAAAATTATAATACACAACACACATTAACATAGAAAACACAAAAGCTGAAAGTACACATTGCACATGTTAGACACAGTGATAAATGAAACAGAGACAAGTGCAGTAGATGCACCGTAAAAGCGTGCTTTAAAACACGAGATGAAGAAAACACATGTATAAGATGACACCAATACATATAAACAAGTTGTACAAATGACATTTTAGTTCATATGTTGCTTATTAACGTATACGGATGGAAATTTTGCTGCTGTGTGAAGTGGATTAGTGATTTCTATGCTTTTTGCTGAGATTTCACCCGTTATAAATGTCAGTGCAAAACTGTGTATCAATGAAGTACAGACTTGAGATTTTGCAAATTTATACTAAATGATTTTAGTAGAATGTAATTTGAAAATGTGCATTTATATGACTATCTGGAAGTTTTGTGGTAGTAGGGATTTTCTAATGTTAGCCATTTCTATATAATAATATTTTGTAAAAGTTCCTTATAAATTTACACATACTTCATTTGAAGTGATTTAATTTCATTGTATTTGAAGTAAAGTCAAAGTGCATTTCATTTAAACGTGCAATGCTAACTTAAAGGCCTTCATGAAATATGTTTTTCTAGGGCTGACCTTCCCACTGATTTAATACAATGGATCATTCTTGATGCTTCAGTCATCTCAGATGACATGATGTGAACAGGGACCTGTAGTCTTTTCATGGTGGTGTGATGCTACACCACTGGACACTGCTAAAATTCTATAAAAGAAGAGGGGGCAACAACCACAATTCTGATTTTTCCGTCTGAAGATCCAGATGCTATGTTGATTGATCTTTTACATTGGACTTTTGATAGTGCTACAATTGGTAGCTGATGGATTGAGACCTTCTTTTCCATAACATTTCTATTTTCCACATTTCCCATTATATCTTTAGCTCTAAGCCAATGGACTTGCTGTTAATGGACTTTAAGCCTGAACTTTCCTCTTTTTCCTGTAACAACTTCTGCTTTAATGGGTTGTGGGACTTTGTAACTCTGAATTTTAAAACTACTTGATAAACGTTTTCCAAAATGCTGGTGCTTTAATGCAAGCTGTGATATTTTTGAACAAAGTCCTTAAGAAAGTGCTTATTCTAATGAAATTTGATTCTTTAACACAAAAAACAAATGTACTCAAATATCTGTCTGAGTCTATCATTGTATCCTGTTGATTCTCCCATTCAAACAGTGCTTCTGTTAAATGCATTGTACAAAGAATCAGCGACCCCTATCGGAACATCTGGTTTTACTTCTTTCGTTCTACTTTGCGATTGCAGAGTTTTTGGTTTGTTTAATTCTCACTCGACTTAACTTCGTCAGGAGGTTGGGTCTACCAGTTGCTATTCTTTATTCATAACGTGAGTTGGCTGTTAATTAATGGTCCTAATTTGACAGCTAAAGTGGAGTTTAGTTATCCTAATTTCCACCCTTCCTATCAGCAGATAAAAGGTTCAGCAGGGGATCATTGTCTTCAGACTGTCTATTCATGAAGGGCTCAGTATGGTTGGAGTCGTAAGGAGAGTAAGCATACAGTTGAAAATCAGCTTCAAGTTCCAAGGTCGGCTCAACACCCTGTTATCTTGTGCAAAACAATAAATGTCAGTGTGCCTGTAAGAAATCTGGTTATGAGAAAAGAACTTGTTTCCCAATTACTAATGTCGTGTTGGAATATCGCCTCCGTGGCTCGCATTGATATGCCTATTGTAACTGGCAGAATGCTGGTCTTTGATGCTGAGAAATGAGGGTCAAGTCCTGATGTCGCCACAACATCATCACACATGAGGTGCTAAATGTGGTTTAAAACAATAATAATAATAATTAGAAAGTAATGGGGAAGCACATTTCCTTTTCTCCAAAGTAATTTGTTTCACATTTACTACTTGAATTAATGTTTGACACCCAAGTGATGGTATTACCTAGAAAGTGGTTCAAGAAATAAATAAATTGTTATTGGGAAGAAAAGACAATAAAACTAAAGGAAGAATAATGATAAGTAGGCATTAATGTATAGAAAGAAAACAGCATGAGTTACTTGGATTGAATGTTTACTGATAAATAAATAATCCTCTTTGAAAAGCATGTGGAGTGCACCTAATGTAAACAGCCCACACATGAAAATATATGCGTGTTTTATAGTTAAATATCAGCAAAAAACTAATTATAAATTAAAATAAAAATTACACTCGCAAACCAGGCATAGAAAAATAAGCAGGCAATATCTAACAAATAATACAACTAAGAACATGGGGGCATATTATCAAGGGGGTTTATCTCCGCTTTTTTGGCTTTAAAAGCCAAGAAAGCGGAGATAAAATGATCTCCCTATTACCTAGCTGTCACTAACACCAGTTAGCGACAGCTAGTAGGAGATAGCGACTATCTTGGGCCCCACTTTGCATGTCAGTGATATTTATCACTAATGACATGCAAAGTGGGCGTGCCAAGATCGCTATCTCCTATTACCAACTTTTGGAGATATTCGCGCTAAGCGCGAATATCTCCAAAAGCTAACACCTGCCCTGAGCAGTTCTTAGCCATGTTATCCAATGGTAGGTGGATAACATGGCTAAGAACATTAGCTCGGTAATGCATGAATATCGCTGACTTTTGAGCGATATTCATGCATTGCAGCAGATTTTTATCGCATTTGCGATAAACCTTGGTAATACCAAGGTTTATCTGCGATAAAAATCGCCGCAGCTCAGCTGTAAAATTTTGTCTCTAACCAAGCAATAGCGATAATTATCGCTATTGCTTGGTAATATGCCCCATAGTTAATGTGCAGTATCAAAGACAGTTTAAAGTGAATGAAAATGAATTGTAAACAATCACTTAGAGTGAATGTTTAACGATAAATGAAGTATCCTCCATGCAAATAATGTAGCAAGAACCTGCTGTACACTGCACACATGAAAGCATATGCTGGATTTTTATGAACCAAAAAAAGTTAAAATACAGGACATGGCCCAGGTCCACTGCCAAGACTGGTTAAATATAAATGGAAAATAAAATTCACGATGTGTACAAAGTACAGTAAAGTTAAAGTAATGCAGGAAAGATGTGGTCAAGATACACTTGCAAACACTAGTGAAATCTGAATAAAAAACATGCAGGATCCGTCCAGAATACACTAACGTTAAAGAAATGCAAGAAAGTTGTGGCTGAGATGCACTCGCAAATACAGGTGAAAGCTAAATAAAAAGTAGCTAGCTCCCACAAGAAAGGCAGTGGAGTGACACAAAGACTCAGTCCATGCTCTATGGAAGAGTTCAGCTGGTCAAGCTATCATGTGCTGACCACATACAAGCAGGTATGTAAGAGGGACAATGAAGCAGACCAATGATAAGCAATGGGTGGGCTGTAAGCCCACTGACAGTAAACAAAAAAGAGACCACGCATGCACTGTCTAGGTGAGACCTACAATGGAGATATATTAATATTTTACAATGGCAAAGTTACACATCAGTAGCACATTAAGGATTGTTGATATATTCTTTTTTGCATAAGCTAGGGCTCCTGAAGTTCTTGACACAGCTAGCCCACAAGGTTATACTATAACCTTATTCTAGGACTAACCTGCTTCAAAAGATGTTTACTTTCCCCAAAAAGTGAAAAGCATTGAATAATTGAATGCAAAAAATAAATTGCAAACTTTTGGATTACAAGATATGCATGTTTTTCATTTAGCGCCTCAGCTATATCTATGAATTATGGGAAAAGTCAAACCAGCAGCACCAATGAGAACATATGAACTCAGCATTTTAGCCGTTGGACAACAGAGGCTTCCCATTTTCAATCAGTACATTCTGTAAGAAATTGGGTTATTGGACGAGTCCTGTGTCCGGATGCGTTGTGTTGTATCGGTTCCGATAAACGTTCAGTTGCACCGGAGAGAGTACACTCTTATACTAGCTAAGGATCCAGCACCTCATGGGGATCAAAGACTTACTCGAGCAGAGGCCAGTAGGGTTTCATGAAGATCCAGTGAAGTAGGTCAGCTGGGCAGTAGTGCGGAGGCCCCTGGAGCTTGTTATGTCCCTTTAAATCATAGAAGAGGTCAGCCAAGGGACTTTTGGCGTCACTCGCGTTAGCCTGGGAGGAAGGTACAGTCTTCCATCCAAGACAGCAAGGCAGCCCTTTAGTGGCAGTGCAGTCCTTCTGTAATTTCCACAGGTCCAGGGAAGTTCTAATGAGGTTCAATACTTATACCTGGTGTCAGCTAATCATTTGTGGAAGGCTTCCTGTTTAACCTCCACATTTGGTTCTGGGAAGTTCTCCCCCTGTGAAGGCTCTAAACTGTCAGGGGGTGACAAAGGCAGGCAGGCCTAGTGTCAGAGTCATTCGTGTGTGTGGCAGACCCCTATGAAGTGCACATGAGGCTGGGTACTGCTCCTCCCAGTCACCCTGCCAGGATGGCCATCCTGTCCACACCTAAGCCCCACTGCCACTGTCGAAAAGGAAATCATAAACCCTAACAGCAGAGCCATTTACAGGTCTGTGACCCACGGAACTCATAGAATGCACAAATGGTTAGGACAAGAAAATGCCAACTTTCAAAAAGGGGCATTTTCAGAAATGTAACATAAAATCCAACATCACCACTAAAGAGGATTTCAAATTACAATTCATTTAAGTGTAAGCAGCATATTCCTATCTGCACTCAAAGTGAAATTATCACTTATTAGATGTAATAAGTAACTCAGAGTTAGTCAATGGGAGAGATAGGCCTTGTAACAGTGAAAAATGACTTCAGGAGTTTTTCACTGCGAGGACATGTAAAACGTAAACACACATGCCCTAAATACAATGCACCCTTCCCTATAAGCCTTTTGGGCCTACCTTAGGAGTGACTTATTCATATTGAAAAGGAAGGTTTTTGTCTGGCAAAATTTTTTGGGGGACGGGTCGAATGACAGTTTAAAATGCACTACAGGCTGCAGTGGCAGGCCTGAGTTTTAAAGGCCTACTTTAGTGAAAGGCACACTAAACATATTCTATTTACAGGCCCTGGGTACAGGTAGTGCCCCTTTACTAGGGTCTTGCAAGTAAATTAAATGTGCCAATTTGGTTTAGTTTAATCACAAAAGGAGATAGAGAGGGAACAAAACAAGGAAATTAAATGTACCAATATGGTTTATTTTAATCAAAACATGCACCCTTATCTGCTGGGTTGATGACAATAGAGGAGTCATTGGACAGTGTCTGTAAGGCTTCTCTTTCTTCCTCGTTGATGTTCTGGAATACTTTTTTCTTCATGAGTTGATCACGATCTTGATCAACTGCCTGTTTGGATGCCAGACCTTCAGGGGGTGTTTCATGTGTAGCTGGCTTAAAAGTAGATTAGGTGCAGAGGCCAGTATTTGAGTCAGGAGTGTCTCTCATGACATTCACCTCCTGTTTGCAAAAAAATACTTAATTTGATTTTCCTTTAAAAGTCTAACATTTCAATCTTGAATTTAAAAGGGTCATCCATCGGTATTGGAACAAAACAAAGGCCCTTATTCAGAATTCTACTTTCAGCCTCACTGATAATTCGCTCACTTATATTGATCACAATTTCCGTATCGGGTACTGCAACTTGCTTGTTCCCGTGATTGGTTCCTTCTGTTGTGGCCTAATTATTTCCTAATCTTTATCCTTCCAAGAGAGCCCTCTGTCTTTTTTCTTTTTTTCCATGGCCCTTGCCTCTGTTTAGAAAAGGGGGTTTCTGGTAGTGCTATAGGAAGACCTGGTGAGACAGGGAATGTGTGAACTCATATGCCTGCTGTGATCCCCAATCCTACTGGGGTTGAGGTCCGGGTGTGTAATAGCCCATTGGAAAATTCTGCATTTGTAAATGTTTGCCTTTGATTCTTCTTTTCTCATTTGTAGAGGTATTAGAATCAGAGTAGATTTGTTTAAAATAATCAGAGTAACCAAGTTTTTTGATGTCATAGTCCTCTTTTGAATAAGGGTACATGGTTTTATGGGATAACTACTTAAGATCTTTCTGGAATTGTATTATGTTTGGACTGTGTCAAGAAGTCTGTGTATTCAGTGATGTTTGTATTGACTGCATTGAGTTTCCTTTCAAATACAGACATACAAATCTAGGACTTAAGTGCATTCTTGCTGGTCTTGATTCTAATCAGCAATGAGTCTGAAAGTCTTTATGTAGTGTTAATAATCAAGACCTACCAATCCCATGTGCATTTCCATGCAATAAGCGGCCAGTCCCTCCTAAAGTCCTTGTCTTCTAGAAAGATCATTGGCTCTTGGGTGACTAATAATCCACTGGGAACTGCACTTCCTCTCAAGTGCTTGTCATCATGGAGCTATGCAGTAAGGTTTATACCGTCTACTCTTAAGATCAGTAAGTGAGTCCCAGACATTCAGTTTGGTGAGTATCTGTGCGATTGATGTGTCCTCAAAAGGTGATGGTGCTGACAAAATTGAAGAGACCCCCTCATCATCAAGTTATAATCAATCCATAGCAGTTTACACATTTGATAATCCACTAATGTAAAGGACAATCTCAAGGGCATACTATTTAAACCTTAATGTATCTCACAGTTAAGCCACTGTTTGAATTCATCTAATCACAAAAGGGAATAGAGAGAGGAACAAAACATGCACTGTACATTCTCCAAACTAACACATTAAACCACAAAAGAGTACTGGGCAAAAAGAAATATGGAAAGACATTATACAGCATTACTTACCCCTATGTGAAAAATAAGATCCAGTGATTCTGGATGAAGAAACCTCACCCATGTAATGTGGCATTCTTCAACCAAGAGCTATCTCTCACACTGAATGTTTGCCCAAAAAATTGGGTCTTCGCAGAGACCCAATTACAGAGAGCATTGAAGAAGCCACCTTTCTGGTAAATATCAGATTGGACAATCATTGCATTACAAAACAAGAAATGGACTTCTTGATCAACAGACAACCAAGAATACCATACTTCTAAAAACTCCCAAAAGGTCCATGAGAGCATATTTCTTCCTCCTATGTACCCCATTGTATCAGGCATCAATTCAGCACTATAACTTCTCTCTCAATTTTGTGACATTTTCTTAGGACCCTGGCTCAAAAAAATGCCATAATTTCTAAAAGACCAGAGATGTACCTAACCTATTGAACAACTTTGATTTTGACCCTGAAAAATATGTAATGGTAAGTCTGGATGTTGAATCATTATATACCAGTATTCCACAGGTATCTTCCTTGCAGGAGATTGTGAGACTCCTGAATAACACTGAATGGGACTCAATTACCCCACCCAAATTTATACTTGACTGTGCACACTTGGCTTCCAGTGGGATGATCCATTCATAGAAAAAGGAAAGGATATGTTAATTTGGTGATTTGGAAAGGCACCATTGAGGAAGTAAGATTTTTGGGGAATGGATAAATGCCCTTGATACACACCTTAAGTTTACTATGGCAATGGCAAACCAGATTTGGCTTTTCTGGATAAGTATTTACCCAAAACATGGGACACTGAAAATGGAGGTCTTCTACAAAGCCACTGATAGGAACAGCTTATTAAGATTTAACTTTTTTTCACCCTTGCTCTCTAAGGGAGAATCTTCAGTTCTCCTGATTCCTTCGCTTGAGATGTAATGATACAGATAAAGGAACTTATAAGAAACATGCGGATAAACTTATCAAAACATTGGTTGAAAAAACTATCCAAATACAAATATGAAAGTTAGGAAATGGGCAGCTAATAACAACTGGGAACAGCTACTCACCACACAGGTTAAGAAGAATATGGAGAAACTAATTTGGCTAAAAACCTTTTGCCAATGTTTATTTGAATGTAAAAAAAAAAAGTGGTTAATAAATACTGGAGGAACTTGAACTCAGGTACCCTGGTTTTTGAGAAGCCTCTGTTTTTATTTCAGAAAGCTAGAAGTCTGCGTGATATTGTGGTTCACCCTTGCCCAAAGAAAAAGGAAAGAACGACTAGACCATCTACCCCTTGGAATAAGACACCCATTATTGACCATTTTCCATATGGTAAATGTAGTGGGGGCCGTACACAAAAAAGACAGCTACACTGGCTGGATTATGTCTGACTATCCCATTAATGTTTGATTACATCCAAGTATCACAAATGTGTTCCTCAGATGCAGTCTGTCATTAATTGTTTCTTTCTGAAAATTTCCAGGATTTTGTTAATGTATGCTAAAATCTTACAGCCAGATTTATCATTGTCCCGTTTTGCGAGTCCTTAATAGCGATTATTAAGGAATCGCTATTAAGGACTTGCAAAACGGGATTCATGTAGGAATCGCAAAATAAATTGCGATTCCTACAGCTTCCTTATTTGCCTAAAGGCCCATAGGAATGAATGGGGAGTTATTCCTTATTTGCGATTAGCAATTTGCTAATCGCAAATAAGGATGCGATTTCAAGGGTGCCAGGGGTGTCCAAAGGACACCCTGTAGCACCCCTGAAATGAAAATGTAGACTGATGTTGCGCACACACATGTCCAAAGGACATGTGTGTGTGTAACATACAACTTAGAAAAATGCACTAAAGTGCATTTTTCTAAGTTTTCGCTATTTACTACGAAGTCAGACTTCGCGGTAAATAGCGGCCAAAAATTGCGAATTCGCAAATAAAAAATGGTTAATGATTTGCATTTAAGGAATCTCAAATAGAGATTCCTTAAATGCAATTCCTCGCAATTTAGCGATTTTGCTATTAGCGATTATTGCATTTGGGATGATGAATCCCAAATGCAAAAACTGCGCTCGCAAAGGGCCAGATTCTCAGAATCTGGCCCTTTGCGAGCGCAATTTTCAATTATGAATCTGGCTGATAGTCCCTTGCCTAACTATAACTTCACTTTAACCCTTGGCTTTTTGTCATTCTGAATATTTGAGGATTTTTTAACAGAAAATTAAGATATTTTTGGCGTACTTAACTATACTGACAATTGAAACTTTGGTTTGTTCAGTGTAAGATTTTATTACTATACCGAACTATAATGTCACTTTTCCCTTTGAATTGTTCAATAAATGTGTGTTTTTTCTGATCATATTCACCCAACTCTCTTACTGTGGCTGGGCACCATTCCCAAAATCCCAGGGGTTCCCCATCCACCCATTCTTGGCCATACCCAAATGGTCATCCACCAGCCCAAACACTCCGACCCCACATTTTCCATTTTTTTTAATGTTCAAACTAAAGCGGTACTCCTGTGGTACCACTACACAAGCGGAACTTCAAGGTCTCACTGGATAGTGCAAACTTTCCTTTTTTACACTAGCACAGTAACCTTTTGTATACTCCCACAAGGCCACACAGAAGGTTTGTGCTAGTTCCTGAAGGAGTCCTGTAGGACCTATGGGGAGGTTCCGCTGGATCCTACTGCAGGACTCAACGCCCAATTTTTTATTTCTTTTGGCCGACTCCCCTACAAGAGTTGCGGGTCAGGGTAACCCTGATCCTTCCCCTTATATGTTTTATTTCTTTAAACAAAGGACACATGGACTGAGTCCCCAGTTCCTGATGGCTGCCTGCATTTCTGTGGTTTTTTGTGGCTGGCCACTCTATACCAAGAGACCATAGCTAGACCTGTGGGACTGAAACATCTGAACGGATAAAGTCCCTTTGGCCTATCAGGATGGTGTTTTTTAAACATTTGTAGGATCACAGGTGTACTGAGGTACCAACCATCCAGATAGCACTATATTTTTAAGCTTTCTTTGAATCCGCTGACCAAATTTACGCCAAACCACAAAAAGCATGCTTTCTGAGTACAAATCTAACTTTCTGACAAATTTAGAGCAATTCTGCTGAGGTGTTTTTTCTGTATTGTTTGCCAAAATTCCCATTGATGTTGCATGTGAAAAAAGTTTTTGAGAAGCCCTATTTTCTCAGCCACTACTTGATTGATGAACCTGGAACTTTGTAGGAAAGAGTCATGATGCATGACCTTTTTGTTGGAAAAGTTTCTGAAGATTCAATCAACTGCACCAAAGTTCTTAGCAAAACAAAATACTTTCTTCCTATGGGAAATGCGACCTGATGTACAGCTATTCAGTGGTAATCTTCACAGTTTTTTTACAGTTAACATGTAACAAAGATTAAAGAGACATTATAGTTTGGTGGAAGCGTCAGTTAAAACGTATTATTATTAATGAACTAAACCACTGAAATTGACCAGTTAAAGTTATCTCAAGTAGCTGCAACTTGTGTCTTAAACTACCTATTACTCTAACTCCAGCAATGCACAGTGTTGTCATTAATGATGTCATTTCATATTTTGCAGTGATGTTATCTGTAATGTCTCAGAACATCACATGAAAGATCTAATATGGGAGGTAATTAGCAGTACCTGCCGAAGGTGAGAGTTATATCTGTTATATATATTTATTCACTGAAAACATTAAGTTTGAAGGGACATTACAGTTAGGTGAAAATGTAATTGGCAGCATGACATTTTACACTCAGAAAAGTCTAAAAACCACTGACGTTCGCCAGTTATAGCTCACTAAAGTAACTATAACTCGCGCCCTTAGCATCCATAGTGCTGATATCAATGATGTGCTTTCAGATGTCATTAGGGATCTTAACAATGCAGCCACTGAAAATGTCATGAGTGATGTCATAAGGGAGGGTACAAGGAGTGCATGGCGAGGCACAAGTTATAGTATCTTTAGCGAACAAGTTATTGTTACCTGAGGTAATTGTAACTGATGAATTTCAGTGGTTTTGTTCGTTTAAAATACCATATTTCAACTGACATTTTCACCTAAATATAACATCCCTTTAACCTTTGTTTTTTTTTCAATGAACTTCTAAGATGTAAAGTAAGACATTTTTACAATTCCTAACTATAATGTACAATGAATTTCTATTTTTTTATAGTGTAGTGTAAGATGTCTCTTGATATGCACGGTGAGGGGTTGGCCATAGGGTCAGCTTCCTCCAGGCTAGCTCTATGCCCAACTCTCACATGTGTCCAACAATGCCCCACACACCAACATGGCATTAGACTGCTCGTGGTGGGGAATTGTTGGAAAGGTCTGGAGTTAAGTACAAAAATCCAATTCTGCAATATTTTGGCTGTCAATATATTTGCTACAATATTTTTTGTCACACAACAGTGAGTACTCAATATTACTGTACTGTATGTAAAATACTGATATTCGTAAAAGACACCATTGCCTTAAAAGAATGGAAAGGAATCTCCTTGCTATGTTGAAATATTGAATAAGAAGCTTTACACTCCAAAGCAACTCTCTAGTTATATTGAAGAAATTTGCCATTCTGTGCTCAAAAACAATATTCGGAAGGACATTTGGAGTACTTTTGTAGCAATAGTGTGCACATTTTTACATGCCTGTAAGAATTGGCGCACAAAACATCTAACATGAGAGTCAATTAGAAATATTCAGAGAATATTCATATTTAACTAGTACAAACAGATTGGACGGTGGCATCTTTGCACTTTTACTAAAAAGGAGTTGCTCATAATGCTTATGTTAATAGGCCCTAATGTTTATTTCATTCAGCAAAGTGAATTGTGTAGCTAAAAATCCAGCTTTGAAATTGTCATTGGATAGTGCGCATATGGCATGTTTTGGAAATGCAATACATTTGGCCCCTCGAAAATCTTTATTTAAAAAAGAAAAAATTGGGAATATGTAAGGTGTATTTACATTTCTTTGTTGTAGCCACACCATAAAAACACATATGATGGACTGCAGCAGTGGTGTCACCGGTTTATTTGGTGACTTTTGGCTGGCTAAGTTTTTGATGGCTCTCTTCAATTTAATATAATTTGTAAAGCACATTCTCATATTTTGCCGTTTCTGCATCTGTCACTTATGGGTGCAGGGGCTGCAATTAAAAGTAAATTGAAAGTTTTGTTTATTTTGCAGAAGGCCTAAAATATGCATGAAGGGCCTTATGTCTAATTCGCCTTGAGGAAACAAAGACAGATTAATAATTGATGCTGCGCCTGTGCGTGCATGGAAAGGATGGAGGCACGTGTTTAAAAATTAAATCATTCACTAGTAAGAAATTAGATGCTACTTGGTGGAATCTTGAAAACAACCATTCGTGAAGAATGTTTTCTTTCTCGTTGTCATGCGCTTGGAACCATTATCTGCCATAGTAAAAATGCAGATTGTGCTGCCTGCGGCGGGCTGAGGATTAGGGTACTGGAAGAGGAAACATCTTTACCTCCTTGTTCATCGTAGGATGCACCTGATGTTTCAAATAAATATAAATGGAGAGAGACAAAGAGAGGAGAGAAAGAGAGAGAATATATTTTTGCAGGTGAGCACAAGCAAACGCGTTTCGGCGTTGCCGCCTTCGTCAGTGCACTGACGAAGGCGGCAACGCCGAAACGCGTTTGCTTGTTGTCTGTGTGTGCGCGCAGGAAATAAACTAATAAGCGGAGACCGAGAAACTGGGCTGGAGTGTCCTTATTTGTGGAGCAGTTCACAGATGGAAAACTGTGTGTTGGAAATATATATATATATATATATATATATTCACTGAAAAAACCATAGGTTATAGACTATATATAGTTAGGGATTAGCATTTACAAAACCTTAATTTACTCGCACAAAACCATAGAAATTCGCATATATAGTTAGTTGCAATAACTATATATCGCGCACCCGCAATCCACTGCTGATGATGTCACATATTACATCATTCATGACATGGTCAGTGACATCACTGATGACATCACTGATGACAACACCCAGTGACTGTATGTTTCTGTAAAGTTAAAATATGTCTTACATATTGAAGAATGAGTGGATGTATACGTGTCTGGATGAAGGATTTAGTAGGTGCGTGACTGACTGTATGAGTGAGTGATTAAATGTGTCTCCCTGAGTGCATGGGTTAGTGACTAAACTGTCTGAATGTGTGCATCAGTATGTCTGTTGTTGTGTAAGCTGCTGCATGTGTTGATCAGTAGCTATATGAGTGGCTATATGGGTTATTGATTGGTTGCCCAAGTATTTGAATGGGAGGCTGAGTGTGTGTGTGGGTGGCTGGGAGGTGTGTGACTCTGTGCATAGATGTGTAAGCAGTTGATTCACTAGGTGTATGAGTTCAAGAGTGCATGTGGAAACAGCTATATGGGTGGTTGACTGTCTGCCTGGGTGTGTTGGTGAGTGAATGGATATCTCAGTGCTACATGTGCAAGTAAGTACATATGTAAAACACAGTACATGTGAGCGTTGACATATATAAATAACTGTGCATAAGAGCCAGTGAATGTGTGAGTGGCTGTATGGATCATTGTGAGCTTGTATCAGGGATTGTATAAGAGAGTAAATAAGTGTTAGAATATGTTTGAATAAGTAAGGTGTCAAGACCACTCTAGCTGCTGTTTGCATGGACCGATATTTCAAGACGAAAAGCCTTCTAAAACACAACCCTTCAAAACGTAGACATTGGAAGAAACGTCATGTGGTGTCAGGTTATTTCCTGCGGCGGTGTTTACTCAGCATCAGAGCACTGGGTCGGGAAATGGCGAGTGCGTGGCGCCGTGGTAAACACTAGGGTTGCCGCTCTAGCGTTTGATGTCACGCGACTCGCAGCAGCATGAAGCGCGCGTTCTGATTTTTATCTGCGCACTTCAACTGTACCTTGACCGGAGTAACAGCGTTTCCAGAGTTCAGCGTTCATCAGCGTTTCCAGAGTTCAACGTTCATAGAAATTCTTCAGCAAGCCAAGTAATTGAAAACTATCGCATGCGCAACGAGGGATTCAAGTAAGGACAGCTTGTAAATTAAAAGACTGAGAACTTTAGTCAGGAATATTTCCTCACCGAACGGAAAGCCTAGACAGCATCTGTTTTTGTCAATACCATTGAAAACTCAGAGACAGTTATTTGTTGAACTATTAGTGGTTCTTTTGCTCTTCCTCAAGAACGACTACTTTATCCTTCCCATTATTTTCGAGTGAACAGAACTCTTTAACCCTACCTTCCCGGTTGTTTAAATAAGGAACTTCTTATACTCCTTAGTGAAGTCTAACTAGGAGAGGCCATAGAAGTTTAACAGTAGAAGATAATTATAAGAGGCGTCTGAATCTGTGACAGGTAATTGGAAGCCAACACTCTTATTAATAACCCTAATTATAAAACGCATGAAAAGGTTCTAATGTATGATATCGTTTAATTGCAGTACTACAGATTCAGAGAGGCAAACCCATTCAGAGAGAACTGCAATAATCTATGGTTCTGGGGTAAGATTAGTTCACGAGTGATAGTAGAGTTTAATAAGTTGACATGCAGTATACAGTTTAGTACATATATTTCTTTCCCTGCAGGACACAACTCGAGATCCAAACCGAATCAGAAGAGGTGTCATATTCATTGCCATAGATTGTCTCTCTCTCAATTTTTTGTTTTATCCACTTCCCCTTTCCCTTCTACGTCAGGGGTTGCTACAATTTTTAATGTTGAGCGACAACTGAGGTGGAGGGGCGTTGGGAGCAGCGTCGACTCCTGTGGACCTTGGACTTCGTGACAGATTGAAGTGCCAGTACGTCCACCTGAGTCGATATGGCTGAGGGGTTGGATTTAAAATCCTTAGCAGAAATATTAGAGGGGTTGCAAAATCAATTATCCCAGTCAGCTGAAGAGAATAGAGCCCTTAGAGACGAAATAAAACGTTCTCAACAGGAAACCCATCAGGTAAAATTACAAATGGAAAGATTCATGGCGGAAGCTACCCCTCTGCCTAGATTAAGTTCTGCCAACACTTCTGCGGCAGAAGCTACTACACAGGTTATACATTCAGTGGCTCCGGTAGTTCCATTAGCCAACCCAGAAAGGTTCAGTGGGGATCCCAATAAGGCCCAAATCTTCCTTACTCAGTGCTCACTGCATTTCTTATGCAGGTCGGTGGTGTTTAAGGAGGATCATGTTAGGGTAGCCTTCATGTTGTCATATATGAGTGGTGATGCCGCGGCCTGGTCCATGCCCTTGATCACTCGCAACGATCCTGCCTTGTATGATTTTGAGCGATTTAAGAAGGAGTTCTTGCGGATATTCGACAGAAGAACGGCTAACCAAGCTACTGATAACGAACTATTGGATATTAAGCAAGGGAATCGTGATTTAATTGCTTACATTGCCCAGTTCAACAGATTGATCGTAGAAACTGACTGGCCTAATGAGAAGCGCTCCGCTATATTTTATCGTGGCCTCAAGGATGACTTAAAAGACGCTCTCGCGCAAATTCACAAAAGACCACAAGAGATTTCTGAGCTAATTGATCTGGTCCTCCAAATTGATCATCGGCTGTATGAAAGACGATCTGAGAAAAGAAAAGATTTCAAGCCATTCATACCCCGATTAGATCGCATGAAACCTGAAGGTAACAAAACTGATGCAACCTCAAGTGAAGAACCTATGCAAATTGGGTCTATAAGGGGACCCTTGTCCAAAGAGGAGAAAGAAAAGCGGAGGAATAATCAATTATGTCTTTATTGTGGAGCTTCCGGGCATTTTGTGAAGGAATGTCCTAAAAAACCAAAATTCAACCAAGGGTTAAAAGACAGATCCCATCAGTAGAGGGAGATGGACGATTCCAAGGTTCAAGCCATTCAAGATTGGGCTTCGCCTAAAAGTGTGAAAGAAATACAAAGCTTCATTGGGTTCGCTAATTTCTATCGAAGGTTCATTCCCAACTTCTCAGATAAGGTTTCACCAATAACTCAATTGCTGAAAAAAGGAAAGAAATTTGAATGGTCCGATGAAGCGGAAGTGGCTTTTCGAACTTTAAAAAAGGCTTTTGTGACCGCCCCGGTCTTAATGCACCCAGATCCTGATCAGGAGTATTATGTAGAAACAGATGCTTCGGATTTCGCTACAGGCGGTATTTTGTCACAAAGAGATAAATGCACCGGACAACTTCATCCAGTGGCATACCGCTCCAGGAAGTTATCAGAGCCTGAAAGCAATTACTCTATTGCAGACAAAGAGTTGTTGGCAGTCAAAGAGGCGTTTCAGGATTGGCGACACTATTTACTAGGAGCCAAACATCGTGTGACAGTGTTCACTGACCACAGGAACTTACAATTCCTCAAATCTGCAAAAACTCTCACCCCTCGTCAACTAAGGTGGTCCTTGTACTTTTCAGAGTTTGATTTCGTGATCACGTACAAGCCTGGAGCTCAAAATGGTAAGGCCGATGCTCTATCTAGAATGAATGTTGCGGCGGAAACTAAACCTTCACTTCCAGAACCCATCATTCCAATGAACAAGATTATTGGAGCGATCCATTTACAAGAATTCACTGAGGAGATCTTAAAAAATCACTCTGATGAACTAAACAACTGGGCAGATTCAGATGTCAAGAAATCGGTGGATGGTGGTCTACCATTTTATGAAAATAAGTTGTACTTGCCTACTGAGGAAATGCGAGAAAAGGCCATGAAAAGCTGTCATGATGATCGTCTAGCAGGGCATCGTGGTGTTAAGAAAACGTTGGAGTTGATCAAGAGGCATTTTTGGTGGCCGGGCATGGCAGCTCAGATAGGACAGTATGTATCGACTTGTGAGCTATGCATTAAGGGTAAACCAAGTAGAAGAGCCCCTCAGGGTCTATTACAGCCCTTGCCCAATGCACCATATCCCTGGCACACAGTGACATTAGATCTAATTGTAGACCTTCCAGCTAGCCAAGGTTACACAGTCATTTTAGTGCTGGTCGATTCATTTTCCAAAATGGGACATTTCATTCCTTTAAAATCTGTACCCACAGCCCCGCAGTTAGTGCAGATCTTTAACCAACACATAGTCAGAGTTCATGGAATTCCAAAGATTATTATTTCTGACAGAGGGTCACAGTTTATCTCAAAATTTTGGAAAAAATGTATGCACAATCTGGGAGTAGACACACGATATTCCACCAGCTTCCATCCTGAAACTGATGGCCAAACAGAGAGAGTAAACCAGGAATTGGAACAATATCTTAGACTCTACCTGTTGGAACAGGAAGGCAACTGGTCAGAATTGCTGTGGACCGCAGAATTTGCTTACAATAATGCGGTTCATGATTCTACTGGTTATTCACCCTTCTACCTTAACTCAGGCAGACATCCTAATCTGATTGTAGGTAAAACTGATGAGGATGTACCCGAACTCACTAAAGTTATGGCAGATTTAAAGACATCTTACGCTAGGGCTCAAAAGAATCTGAGTAAGGCCAAGGCGTCATATAAAAAGCAAGCTGACAAGAAAAGAAGAGTAGGGCCTAGTTTTGAGGTGGGTGATCAGGTGTGGTTATCCACTAAGCATTTAAGGCTAAAAGGGAATAGAAAGTTTCAGCCAAGGTTTATAGGTCCTTTTAAAGTGTCCAAAGTCATAAATC
Organism: Lissotriton vulgaris; assembly: GCF_964263255.1. Classification (NCBI taxonomy): domain Eukaryota; kingdom Metazoa; phylum Chordata; class Amphibia; order Caudata; family Salamandridae; genus Lissotriton; species Lissotriton vulgaris. The sequence goes on along the minus strand of NC_141694.1, from coordinate 804,793,332 downwards.
CTGTGGTAGTAAAACTTATGCTTCCAAAAACCTTAAGAGTTCATTCAACCTTCCATGTGTCCCTTTTGAAAAAGAACCCAGAAAATGCTAGACTCAAAGAAACTCCTTCTCCCATAAGATTGGAGTCTGGCGAAGAATTTGAAGTCAGTAGGATTTTGGACTCTAAAATAGTTAAAAAGAGACTGTATTACTTGGTGGAATGGAAGGGCTTCGGACCAGAGGAAAGATCTTGGGAGCCCTCCACTAATGTACATGCTCCAAGATTGGTAAAAAATTATCACAGGGCATATCCACAGAAACCCAAATTGGGGGAACCCATTTTGAAGGGAGGTACTGTCAAGACCACTCTAGCTGCTGTTTGCATGGACCGATATTTCAAGACGAAAAGCCTTCTAAAACACAACCCTTCAAAACGTAGACATCGGAAGAAACGTCATGTGGTGTCAGGTTATTTCCTGCGGCGGTGTTTACTCAGCATCAGAGCACTGGGTCGGGAAATGGCGAGTGCGTGGCGCCGTGGTAAACACTAGGGTTGCCGCTCTAGCGTTTGATGTCACGCGACTCGCAGCAGCATGAAGCGCGCGTTCTGATTTTTATCTGCGCACTTCAACTGTACCTTGACCGGAGTAACAGCGTTTCCAGAGTTCAGCGTTCATCAGCGTTTCCAGAGTTCAACGTTCATAGAAATTCTTCAGCAAGCCAAGTAATTGAAAACTATCGCATGCGCAACGAGGGATTCAAGTAAGGACAGCTTGTAAATTAAAAGACTGAGAACTTTAGTCAGGAATATTTCCTCACCGAACGGAAAGCCTAGACAGCATCTGTTTTTGTCAATACCATTGAAAACTCAGAGACAGTTATTTGTTGAACTATTAGTGGTTCTTTTGCTCTTCCTCAAGAACGACTACTTTATCCTTCCCATTATTTTCGAGTGAACAGAACTCTTTAACCCTACCTTCCCGGTTGTTTAAATAAGGAACTTCTTATACTCCTTAGTGAAGTCTAACTAGGAGAGGCCATAGAAGTTTAACAGTAGAAGATAATTATAAGAGGCGTCTGAATCTGTGACAGGTAATTGGAAGCCAACACTCTTATTAATAACCCTAATTATAAAACGCATGAAAAGGTTCTAATGTATGATATCGTTTAATTGCAGTACTACAGATTCAGAGAGGCAAACCCATTCAGAGAGAACTGCAATAATATATGGTTCTGGGGTAAGATTAGTTCACGAGTGATAGTAGAGTTTAATAAGTTGACATGCAGTATACAGTTTAGTACATATATTTCTTTCCCTGCAGGACACAACTCGAGATCCAAACCGAATCAGAAGAGGTGTCATATTCATTGCCATAGATTGTCTCTCTCTCAATTTTTTGTTTTATCCACTTCCCCTTTCCCTTCTACGTCAGGGGTTGCTACAATTTTTAATGTTGAGCGACAACTGAGGTGGAGGGGCGTTGGGAGCAGCGTCGACTCCTGTGGACCTTGGACTTCGTGACATAAGGTGTGTATAACTGTATAGTTGAGGAAATGGAGGTGTGATTGATTCTTTGCATGACTGACTAGGTGTGTGAGTAACTCCATGGATGAGTGACAGTCTGTGAGTGTCTGTTTACACTGATTGTATCTAAGGTTATATTAGAGTCTGAAGAGGTTCATCGTATTATCACATGAATGATATCATCAGTGATGTGATCAGTAATGTCACATGAGATGTCATCAGTGATGTCATCAGTGATGTCATTTGAGATGTCATCAGTGATGTCATCAGTGATGTCACTGACCATGTCATGAATGATGTAATATGTGACATCATCAGCAGTGGATTGCGGGTGCGCGATATATAGTTATTGCAACTAACTATATATGCAAATTTCTATGGTTTTGTGCGAGTAAATTAAGGTTTTGTAAATGCTAATCCCTAACTATATATAGTCTATAACCTATGGTTTTTTCAGTGAATTTCAATGGTTTTTTAATAGCAAATATGAAAAGCTGTAAAATGTCAAGTACGTGGTAGGTAAAAACATTTTCGTATTTATGCACGCTGATGTGCTTTGAACGCTGCCCCCCCTCCCCTCCTCTTTTCTTTTAAAAATTGGAAGAAACAAAAAGTATTCCCTTCCATAAATAACCCAAGACTTTTATTTTGTTATGGCAAGGGAACGAAATAGAGAATAAACTATAGTTGGTCACCATAGGGTTTAAAGAAGGAATGGTTCTTCACCAGATTAGATATTTTCCCAGACCCTCATTCTCCAATGTGATGAACTAGGCTAAAATTCTTCTGGTGCCTGCACCCTGTCACAGAATATCACCCTAAAACATGGAATCTCCCAAACACCAGATTGAGTTGAACCCCACAGTAAGCCTTATTTCTTCAGGGCCTCAGAATTTCTTTTGCTTTGCTCATGGAAATTGTGGGATATTGGAGAGATAAGGTGTCACCATTAAGAAAGGGTAGTATTTAAATTTGCATATCAATTATGTTAAACCTTTTAGACATATGATATGCTAGCTTGAACTTATGCTTTACATTTGAAGCCGAATTCAACAGCTTAAGTAAGTAGGTTTTCGTAGTTGTAACTTTAAAGGGTGATCTAGCAAGTTGTAAAGATTTTCTAAAACAGTGGAGCGTATTTAGTTTTTTAATGTACATGTTTATGAAACGATTACACAAATGAAACATTTGTGAGTTTTAAATTTCCGGAGAAGTATAATTCACCAATAGCTTTCTCTGTAGATGTTTTTCCATTAACAATCCCAGTTCCATCACCCGCCCAGGATATTACTACTGTTAGTTGTCATTGTTGCTTCTGTTTTAATAAAAAATGTTTTAAGGTGTTTACTTTTTTTGTTGCGATGTATATATTTATAAGTTATTAAAGTGTTATAATCCTACTAATTTTTTATCGATTATTGCTCTTTGAGATATTCCCTGTCTAAAAAAAGAGAAGAATAGGAATATTCTGTCTCCCTTTGCAGATAGTGAAGGATAGGTAATGCGGACTTTTGTCCCCCGTTGTAATCCGTCATGCCTGTTTTTCTCCCCACTGATTGATTGATTGGCTGGACATTTATTATTCAAGGAATAGTTCTTTCGAGGTATTCTCTGTTTGCAAATAACGTGGAATAGAAATATTCTGTCTAGTCTTTGCAAGTAGTGAAGGGTGGGTAATGCGGACCTTTGTCCCCCGTTGTAATCTGTGATGCCCAGCTACTCCCCACTGATTGATAAACTAGTTCCACCCGGACCATTTATTAGAGGTACATCATCTGGCTCAACCGGAGGGTACCCCTAATAAAGAAGACATATGTAAAATACGAAGTAATCACTGTATCCTGTTAAACAGAAACTTTAGCATGAAACACACTTGAAAAGGAAGGGAAAGAAATCGAACAAAATCAGTAGGCCACTGATGAGTTTTTGACTTCGCTAGAAATAAGAAACATGAAAGTGGTGAGAGAAGCCAAGCTTGACGTTACGGCAGCCACGAGGTAGCTAGGCTCCGCCACCCCCCCACTGCTCCAAGCATGTCTGTCCCACTGCCCGCCACGCCTAATAACGGTAACATGAAATAGATACAAATCAGCAGATACCTACCCCCATTCTGGAAACTCCCGAAGTGCAACAGGTTCGCGGCTACGCCCATCCGGAAGACGAGGCCTTCGGCACGTGTAGGGCAAGTCCTGCTGGCAGCCGTCGGCGGGGGAGGTCGTCGCGTAAGGTGGGCCAGGAGAGGAGCCGAGGCCGACGGGATCCCTTGTCCCATCCTCTTCTTTTTTCAATAATGGCTGCGACAACGGGGGGGGATTTCTTGCACATGCCACCGACCCCCCCCCCCCCCCCTGGGCCAGGAGAGGAGCCGAGGCCGACGGGATCCCTCTTCTTTCTTCAATAATGTCTGCGACAACGGGGGGGGATGTCTTGCACATGCCACCGACCCCCCCCCTGGGCCAGGAGAGGAGCCGAGGCCGATGGGATCCCTCTTCTTTCTTTAATAATGGCTGCAACAACGGGGGGGATGTCTTGCACATGCCACCGACCCCCCCCCTCCTATCTCCTGGTCTGGCCCCGACTTGGTATGAGCTCCCCGTTTGGTCCTGAAGCGGCGCCCTGCAGGCCACGGGGGGATGTCTTGCCTCTGCCTCCGACCCCCCCCCTCTTATCGCCTGGTCCGGACATCACGGATATCAACGCCAGGTGTCGGCGTAGGGTGCGCTGGGAGGGAGAGGCGGCGCAAACGAGCCTCTCCCACCCCCCCAGGTGGGGGCCCTCAGCTGCACCCCTAACGCTCCACTCACCCAACAAAAGGTCTCGTCCACTATTGCGAGGCAATGATGCTCCGCTCACCCAGCGGGGGTCTCGTCCACTGTTGCGGTGCAACGGCGCTTCTAGTTTCCTGCGTCCAGAAACGTTCTCCTCAACTTTGAAGATTCTATAAGAGCCACGGGGGCCCCCGACCCCCGATGGGGAATGACTGCCATGATCACCCACGGAACGACCACGACGTAGCCGCGGCACGTCGGCGCGCTCATGCCGGCACCGGCCTCAGTCTTGAAATGACCAAAATCCTGCAAGACTACCAACTTGATCAG